>NW_028258333.1:23017142-23325714 GCF_053883595.1 Heterocephalus glaber | reverse complement strand
ATTATAAAAGTGGTCTCCAAATTGATCATCCTGTTCTCTTTAAAATCATTTTTTGGACAGGGCATGGTGGTACATACCTGTAATCCCAGCACTCTGGGAGGCTCACACAAGTGGAAGACTGTGAAGTCTGAGTCCAGCCTGAGACACATAATAAGCACTGCTTGAATTATTCCCCTGAAATTTGAATTTGTTTAAGCAATTTCATGCTACCTCTATATCTAATTGTACTTCTATTTCTGTAGTCATACCAATTTGGAATTATTTCTAAAATTCTAGGTTTCATATTAGATTATCTACTCCTTAATGACAAAGGCATTATCATTTATTTTTAAATTCCCAGTGCCTACTACAATGCCAGAAGTTTTACATCGTAAGTAAATGTCATGCTGAACTGAACTGTTGACCTGCTAAGCACTTTTACCTTAAGCACACATAAGTAACGTACAACCAAACTGGCTTTTGAGAAATGCTGTTTCTAATTTTCTATCAAGACAGGATTACTCAATCAACAAGAGCTCTTTTTCATTGAGTTGTCTGTGTTTAGGGTTCATAACTCTTATATCTATATACATCTATATATTTATATATCCGTATATGTATACATATGTAGGAGTTACAAGCTCAAATACCCACAGTGACCACCAAGTCACTCTATTTTTTTTTTTTTGGAGACAGGGTCTTGCTGTGTATTCCAGGCTGGCCTTGAACTTGAGTCAATCCTCCTGCCTCAGCTTCCCCAGTGCTGGGATTACAGATGTGCACCACTGCAACTGGCTTCCACAAAATCACTCTGAATGAGCAAAAACAAGGATGGATATAAAACAAGGGAAGGAAGTATATATCCAGAGACTGCCTAAAGCAGCAATTCCACTTGACAGTAGGTACTGTACTTGGGTGCAGGTCATATGGGCAAGAGAAGCTGAAAATTTGCTCTACCTCCATCTACTCTTTAATATGGTTTCTTTAAATCTTCTCTTCTTTCTTCCCTTCCTCCTCCCTCCCTCCTTTATTTTTTCTTTCTTCAGTATAGGCTGAGAAAAACAAGCCTGTAGGATGGATTTGGGGTATAAGGCATCAATTAGTAACCTTTGAAAAGAATGCAGCTTCTTCAACTGATAATGATAGATTATTAGTTCAAGGAATCTAAACAGTTTTGATTTTTATTGATTTCTTGCCTCCTTCCTCAGGCTCATATCTACTCAACTTTTTTTTTTTTTTCCTCTCTCAATATGATGCAAACATACTGGCTTTCTTTTAGTTTGACAGACTCTTCTTTCTGCCTCACTACCTTTATAACCTTTCATTCTAAAAGCAGAGTGTAAACTACCCTTCTCCAAATCCCTCAAACTGGCTTATTCCTACTCTGGTCACTGTCAGGAAAGCATCCTATAATCCTTCCTTGACTAGATTAAATTTCTTGTTAACCGTATTCTCAGGAGTTCTTCCCAGAAACACATGTTGTTTCTGTAACTACTTGTTTTAATTATTTCCCTCCCTGGACTTCAAGTTCTAAGGGGGCAGAAAGTGGCTAGATCTTGTTCATTACTATATTTCAACCAAGCATGGCATTTGACAGGTATCAATAAATACTTGAAAGAAGGGGAAAAGCTACTTTATACTATCATACAAAAAGGAATGAATTAAAACAGTGAATTTGAACTTTTGTCTCACAGACAAAAGGGAAGACTTCTGCTTAAAGAAAAAAATTCTTTACTTGAAAAGAAAGGAAAAAAATCCTTTATTCAGCTTGCTAAGCACTACTCTATTCAATACATCTATCTCTCTATTTTGTTTACTAGTCCCATCTAGTCTTGAAAATGTTGCTTTAAATCTTCCACTATATAACTGTGACTTAGGTTAAATTTACATTTCAAATATTTCTGGGTTTACATACTTTGGTATTTGGTTTATAAAAGTTTCTGCCTGTGTATCAAATACATAAAAAATATTTTCTTCACAAGCTGACTTTTATTTACCCATTTTTCTTCTTGCCTTTGTTTAGCCTATCTGGCATGAATACCGACATTCCTCTTTTTTTTTTTTTAACTTATTTTTTAAATATCTTTGGCCCAAGTCATTATTTTACTCCCCTCAACAACTTAACTTCTTTATTATTCTTTGGTGTCCTTCCTGTCTCAAGGATTTTAAACACTATATATTCTAATAACTATAGCCTGGACTACTCTCCCAAACTCCAGACTGATATTGTATATCTAACTGCCTTTTTAACATTTCCGGTGGATAGATGTCTGTTACGGTTTATATCTAGATGGCTCCCCAAAGCCTCATGTGCTCCTAAATGGGGCTTTTGGAGGTGACAGGATCATGGATGTGTGATACTTATTATTGGATTATTCCACTGATGGGTTTACAGCTGCGTGTGATGTTGGGAGGTGAAGCCTGCTGTTAAGAGGTGGGCCCCTGTGGGCATGGCCTGGAGGGGTATATATTCCTCCTCCTCCCTTGATCTTGGCTCTGCTTCCTGCTGCCATGCCATCCTGCCTTAGAGCAGGACAACTATGAACTGAAACCTCTATAAAGCTTTCTTCAAGTTTTAAATGCTCGCTATTGTGTCCCAGTGACGAAAAAGTAACTGAGACAATGACTTGTCTAACAATCATCTCAAACCTAAATATTTCTAAAATGAGTCCCTTAAGTTATTCTTCATATTGGAGTCTCTGTAATACTCTTTGATTTTGATTTAAGACAATTAACTCAGTCCACCAGTTGCTTTGGCCAAAGTCTTAGAATTATAATCAATCCAGTTTTGGACTATAAGATGTTATCTGGAATTTGACCATTTCTGAGGTAGCATTCTCCCTTGCAGATACTTAATTGGTCACTCTGTGGTAGTTTAACATAGCCAATGATTTTGTTAAAATGTAGGTTCAACGGAAACACTCCTTGCTGCTCTGTAATGCTTCAATGACTTTTCTCATTCAGAACACAAACCAAAATTCTTAAAGAGATCTACAAGTTTGAATGTAAATTACAACATTTCTTAACCAAAAATATGCCTTTATATTTTTTTCTCAATAAATTAGAAACCCGTATGTTATCTTAGAAAACACAATGAAGCAGAGGAATCTTTGTCTTTCCTTGGATCTCATATACCTATTAACTCTTAAACATGTGAAATGGAAGTATGCGGTATTATACTGTTAATCATAAATATTATAGAGAGATTTTACATATTTAGAAGAAAAGGATCCTAAGGCTAATAAAACCAAATTCTCTTTTCAAATTAAACCAATAAACATTCTGGTGGAACTTCAGGAGATCAACTGCAATTGTAGCTGTTCTGATTCCAACAATAATTGTTTAAATTTATTTGGGGCATAAAATACATGAAACCACTTGCACGCTTTACTACCAATTCATTTTCACTTGAACTTACACAATCTAAAATAATTGCTATAATTTATTGGGGCATGTTAAGAAGAGCCAAATTCTTCACTAATCCTCATATGAGGTAAAGTCTGATTTCCCTCCCTCTGAATCTAGGCTGGTCTTTGTGATTTAGCAAGATGAAGGCTAGGTCCTAAGAAACACTGCAGCATTCACCCAAGCATATTACAACACTATCTGGGAGTCTTAAGTCACCTGTTAAATGTTAAACTACCACACTGGTGACTCTATATGTAGGCACTCCACCTGATGTCCCAGTTGGGCACAGCTTTCTGGCCATCTCTACCAAGACAGTATTTATGTGGGTGAAACCATCTTGGACCATTCAGCCACCTACCAACTGAATACCTCTAAGTAACTTCTGTCATCATCACATGACCAAAGCTCTGCCTGAATTTGACTCACAAAATCATGTACCATGAGAAAATGATTGTTATTTTAAGCTACACTAAGTTCTGAGACTAGTTTGTTACACAGCAACACGTAACTGGACCATTCTGTAACATTTTATTACACTAGCAGCAAAGACATTTTCAAAGATGCATTTGACAAGGGTCAAAGTAGCAAGAAGTTATCTTGACAGTTAAGCGGGTGTATCAACCTACTTAGACTTGAGAGCCAGGGCATTACTAAAAGCATACTTCTGGGTGCATGTAGGTAAGTAATGGAGGCATGACCATGGGTACTTTATTTGGTCCCTTGCTCCTTCCTTTCTAGGACTATTGCCCTATTTTGGTTCCTGGCTGCCAAGAAGTAAGCATCTTTGCTTCACCATGTTCTTCTGCCCTGATCTTCCTATCCTGGAACCAGATAAACATGGACTGAATCCTCTGAAACCATAAACCAACTCCTTTAAATTGTGGGCATTGTGTCCCAGAGACAAAAGGCTGACTAATAAAAGTACAGACAGTAAGCCAAATACAGTAAGTCAGGAAATATGTTTGTTCTCATATTCAGAAAGGAAAGGCCAGAGGCATAGGGAAGGTACTGAAATAACGGAATCATCAAACAAACTTAAAAATGGGTATGAGAAAATATTCATAGCCAAATGAGCAGGGCAGGAGGTTAGAACAAATCTATGTCCTATAAGTCTGGGTGACAAGGAAATACTGTGTTCTTGGTCTATTTGAATAGAAGGAAAAAAAAAAAGAAATCAGTAAATATGAACAGAACAAAGGAAAATGAATAGAAAACAGGAACCAAAAGTTCTATAAGATATATGTACTTTCTTTTAACTCAGCCTCAAGAAGAACAACATGAAACTGTGGTAAGAACAGGTTTTAAAATTATAATTCTGCTACTTACTAGTCAAATGACTTTGGACCTTTAGTGTCTTTGAAGGTTTTCTCAAATACTGAGTTAGGTGGAGATGGAAAGGGGATCTGGGTAAGGAGAGAGGGAAGGATGGGTTGAAGGGAAGGAGGAGCAAAACTGATCAAGATGTGACATGTACATATATCAATTCCCCAAGATGAATGTGATTATTTTTATTATTATTATTTTTTGGTACCGGGGATTGAACTCAGGTCCTTGTGCTTGCACAGTAGGCAGCAAAACCACTGAGCTAAATCCCCGGCCCAGATGAATGTGATTTTTAAGTACTGAAAATATATACTAAGAAAAGAGAAAAACAGTAAAACACCTTAATTTTTTCCAATAAAATTGTAATAGCTATCTTGCTGAACATGTTCATAGCAATAATACACGGCTTACTGACATTATTTAATTGACTACATGATCTCAATTCAGTATTGCATATCTATGAGTCATTAACTCTAGGTGGGCAAGAAAAGTAAGTTAATTTTTTTTAAAAAGTAAGGATAACAGTATCCAACTCCATTATTTTAAAGATTAATGAGATAAATGGATATAAAATCAGAGTAGAATATTCCCAGTAAATACCATTTAACTGTTTTGAGATACATATTGATATAGCACAAAAATCATGATTTATATCAATACTACTAATAAATAACATCATTTGTTAAGGCTTCCATATGCTAGGCATTCTACGAAATGAAATTATAAAAATGTTAATCTTCACTAGATTTTTGCCAGATAGATACTAACTTCCCCATTCACATTTGTAAAATACCTGGGTAAGTGGTCAAAATAACTGTTTCATACCATTGTAAAATATTGTTCTTTAAAACATGCAACTATTATCTCTTAATTTGATGATATTAAAAACATAAGATATAAAATGGCACTGACAAAGATACTGGTATAACAGATACAAGAAAGAAAAAGGTCTTTGGTGGAAGGCCTTGGCAAATATCAGAAAATTAAAGCAAAATAAAAACAGCTGAGGTAGGAACAAGGCAAAGAAATTTAGAAGAATATGAGAGGTTAACAGTCTAAGAAGTCCATTTCAGATATTAGCTAGAGTGGGTATTTTCTATTACTGTTGATAGTAAGAGCAGCTAATGCCTATCACGTGCATGAGTACCTCTTTATATTCATACCATTTAAGTTCCACGGCAATCTTGCAAAGTAGGCATTTATTTCAGCAAAAATATATTGAGTACAATAGATACTAGACAATATGAATACAACTATACATGAGACAACATAGTGTCCCTCCTTAATCAGCGAACAGTTGTAAAATGGAAGCTCTTAAGTAATTTGCATGAATTAACACAACTAATGAGAGACAGAGTCAAGATAAGGACTCAAATACACTCCCAACCTATGCTCTTAAGGACCACACTTAATGCCTCCTAACAATTTTTTAAAATTCTGTAATACCTATAAGCTGTTAAACTACATGAACTTACATAAACTTTTCTCGTGAAGCATTATAAAAATGAGACATTAAAATGTTTGTTAAAATTTATAATTATGTTTAATTTTAATTCAATAATATTCCACACTAACTGTAGTTACATAATGCTCAAAGACTGAAACTATGGATATTAATTCAGGAAAAAAGTATTTATTATCCAAAGTTTCAACAACTGTATGCATAAAGTGGCATATTATCTGGTCTAATTTGATTAATCACTTAAGTAATCATTAACAAATGAAAAGATTCAAAAAATGATACAATAACAGGTCTTTGTGGAAAGCAAAAATGTGAGTGGACAAGCTCTAAGAATGCCATCTATAGGACAATGTAGAATACAAACAACTAACTTGGAATTTGCAAACAATTCTAAATCACTTTCATTAAAAATTTATTCACAATAGAAACTGTTAATAAAACACTCAAAACTAGATCCTTCCCCACCTATTTGTAAGACTAAGATTTTTTGTAATTCTTACACAATATTATATATGAACTTTCTACGAATAGTATTTTCACTCGAGAAATGTTAAATGGGTTTTATTAATATATGATCCCATCAGAATGTTATTCAAGCCAATCAGTTGGTATTTAATGCAGAACTCAAAGAGAAAGCCAAAACAGGTCAAGACTAACTTTTATAACTGCAGAGCAAGCTTCTTTTGGACATAAAACCTGAAGAGTATTTGTCAGAATATGAAAATTATAAAGTAATATAATAGGGTGGTAGATTTAGCTCACTGGCGCCGCACCTGCCTCGCAAGAACAACGTCCTGAGTTTGATCCCTTTTTGTTTGGTACCAAACCAAACCAAACCAAACAAAAACAAACCCAAAAAAGGTAATACAACAAATACTGTACAATGTTATGTTTTCAAGCCACAGAAAAATGGACATAAAAGTCAGAAACTGCACAATTTCCATAAAGAACTTAGTAAGTGTGTGCATGCACGTGTGTGCGTGTTTTCTCCCTGGCACTGGGAATAGGATCTGGGAGCACTCTACCACTGAGCTGTGTCTTTAGCCCTTTCTATTTTTTATTTTGATATAGGGTCTTGCTAAGTTGCCCACGCAGGATTTGAGCTTGTGATTCTCTTATCTCAACCTCTCTCAGTGCTGGGATTACAGACGTGTACCACCATGCCTGGCTTAGATGAGTTATTTTTTTTAAAACAAAAACTAATTATCAACATTTAAAGATTATCTTAGTCACCAGATCAAGAGATATCAATAAAGATAATACCCTTAACTTAACTCATGAAGGGGTGGGTAAAATTTACTACCTAAAAATATAACATTGTCCCATGGAAGCCAGCTTTAGTTGATTACAAATCTTTTAAAATACAATTTTCTTTTAACTCTGTCTATAGAGATATGACTGGGAAGTACCTAAAAGAACTTAAAAGGTGACTGAAAATAAACTGGTACTTCAAATCACCCACAAATGTACACCTTATTTAATCAGCCATACTTTAAAATTCTCTTTATCAAAGGCAAGGAAAGATAAACCAATTTTCCTAAGAGCTTGTTTTTTTGTTATTTATCCTCAACAAAATTGTCATGGTACATAAAATTATCAAATCTAGGTAGAACCTTGTGTAATTAGGTGATAAATGAGTATAACAAGTAAATGAATCTCAGAGACTTGCCTAACCTCAAAATATGAATAAGCAGGAAGTTTAAATGTAGGACTTTCTAGAATAAAAACTTGTGTGGTGTGCAGTAATGCCAAATACCACAGTCAGAAAGGCAATGCGATCCCAGAGAGACTACTACCCAGTTTGCTTGTGCTTCATACTTGTGTCCCTTTTCCTGTGATGGGAGGATCAAACCTAGGGCCTCAGGCATACTAGGCAAGATCTCTATCACTGAACATCACTCTCAGCCCAAAACACTTTTTCTGTCTGTTACTAAAGATTTAATCAGAGCCTCATACATGCTAGTCAAGCACTATTCCACTGAGCTACATCTATATCCCTTTTTTATTTTTGAGACATGGTCTTGCTAAATTAAATTGTCCAGTCTAGTCTCAAATTTGCCTTAGCCTCCTGAGTAGAAGAGATTACAGGCAAGCATCAACATACCCAGCTTCCCACATTTCATACTTGGTTAAAAGAATAATTCTTGATAATGGCCAAAGGAAAACTGAACCCCAGTTGTATTTTATACATAGCTCTTATGAACTCAAAAATTTATTTCTGGGAATATTATTATCTGGTTGGGTAGTCTCAGATAGGATTTAACCTATCCTATGAAGAGTTTGATTTTTCTAAATTAAAAAAAAACAGATTTAGGGAAAAAGAATATAGAAATTAAAATACAAATACAATTTTTAAAAAGTGAGTCAATATGGTATTTATATACAATGAAGTACTACTCTGATATAAAAAGGATAAATCTGGGCCAGGGATGTAGCTCAGTGGTGCCTCCAGCTGCATCACAAATACAAGGTCCCAAGTTTGATCCCCGGTACCAAAAACAAACAAACAAACAAACAAATGGATAAATTTGAGTCATTTGTAGGAAAATGCATGCACCTTGAGACCATAATGTGAAGTGAAACAAATCAGACACACAAGCTTAAATATCACATAGTTTCTCTTACACGAGAACACCAAAGTATAAAGAGCAGAAAGAAATGGGTCAAAATCCAAGGTCATTATGTTAAATGGGACAGTGGGGTGGGCAGTAATGAAATCACACCGACTGAGAAAACGGTACTTCAACAATATAACACAAACAGCCTGCTGCGGTAGGGTTCGCCACCACTGACATATGGTTTGTCAAATTAATATGCATCAATTTTGTGTTGGTCATATTCACTTTGGAAAGCTAGGATTTTTATGAAAACAGCTTTATACAAGATAGGATTTGACTCCATGTTAAACTAGTTCTTTACATAACTGAAGGCAAACTAAAATCCTGGCTACTTTTAAAGAGCTACAAAATTGGGAAAGTAGTGACAATAGGGACTTCAAAAGTTCCTAAGTCTTGTCATTTTTGATTCTGACTTGGCAAGAACATAAAGAAAACAAATCTTGAGTAGGACAGTGAATATTTTCATGAGATGATAAACAAGAAGTCAGGCACAGTATTACAAGACAACAGATCTGAGAAAAGAGAGCACTTTTTATTTTACGTTAGTGTGATTACTGCAATATAAATGTCACCAGGATAAGAGTTCTATATATAATGTTTCTAATGGTAATTTTGCCAATTTTAGGCTAATTTTTACATCATTCCATTTCAAAATAATATTCAAATCAGAAGCAATATATATTCATGAAAAATCTGTAGTGGTTTTTCAGAAGGTGAAAGTTTATTTTTCTAGGTATATATAATGTACTCTATGTGTGTTTCTAGGAGTAAAAATGTGATACTGGATGAGATTCCTCTGCTGGGTGTAAAGGTTGGAGCAGCACTAAAAAATGAGTAAAAGAACTGAAGTATTGTGTATTATGTGGTATTAATAAGAGATTAAGGTAATATGAACATTTTTTGAAGACAGTAAGCCTGACCCACAGTAAAATGTAATTTGCAGTAAAGCCCTACATGACAAGATCAAAGTATAAAGAGCACAAGCTAACTACATCAGACAAAGCAGAAAACAGGAGTGGAGAAGAAACTGCCCACAATGGCATACAGAGAAGAGGCTGAGGAGTACAGATCTCTTATTTCTGAGAGTATGTATAATTTAAAGATTTTTCAAAAGTTGCTGAAAACTTAATGAAGTATTTATTCATTGAAACCACTCAATGAATGGCATTCAATGAAGTGAATAAGTCAGGGCTGAGCCACCATTCAATGAAATGATTAAGGAAGCTCCGGGAGTCTCTGAAAAACAATTTTTTAAGGAACAAACAAGAAGATATGTAAGTCCCACATACAGGTTAAAGACATCAGTTAAAGTATATAAGGTAGCCAAGCTACTGAAATGAGGTATGCAATAGAAGTGGTGGTCACGGGAATAGGCAAGTTTTCTTTGCTGGAAGACAATTATAAAATAATTCTATTTTAATAACCTCCGATGGCAAAAAATATAATACCCCTGGTCCCATTTTTTAGAATATATAAACTAACAACTGATACTTGAAAATGTTTCTTGTTCCACATTAATGTGTTCCTTATATAAAAAAGAGTATCAGTCATTAAATTCTCAGGCTCAGCCTACTAAAAATTTAAAACATCAACTTTAAATTTACAATCAAATATCAAAAGTTAAGCTTTATATGTGCCCTAAACAATCTGCTCATTTCTCATTAAAAGTCTAGAAGCCTCTTCTCTTTGCCTTTTAACCCAAGATATCAGGGATGCACTGTGCAAGTTATATTTTTCTAATATTTTGTATTCTGATATAGTAGTTCAAAAATGAATGAGAACTTACATCCTAGTATTAATATGTCACAACCTACTCTGGAATCCACAAGATAAACTAGAACATTTGACAACAAGTTTTAAAAAGATAATTTTAAAAGAATCCAAGATAGTGTTATTAAGGTCTGTTCTAGCTTACTGAGTCACCTGGTATTGATAACAATGGACATGTGGTACTTTAAAATTTCTAATTTGTGAATGCTGGTATTAAGAAGAATTTGAGTTTCTAAAAAATCCTTTTATTGTTGGTGTATCTTTGCAACCCATAATAGTTATCAGAGGCTTTTCATCATGCACATGGACTCACTTGCTGTATTTTTTAAAAGTTGAGGATTTTTTGCTTATACAAACAAAATATACTTCAAATGAAAATATTTTATTTCCCAGTCATGCACTTGCCACACAAAAACTTTGCCTACTAAATCAAAAGCTTTTTTTCTAATGCAGTAAGTACTTTAAACTTCACCATAGACATGTTCAAAATCATGCTTTTCAAACAAAGATCAAAATAAAGTTTGCAAAAAGTACATAATGAAGCAACAAAAATAATGAAGGGCATAAATATAGCAATATTATAATGTCAATTCACACAGGTATATAGAAGGGCTGCCTTTTCTTCTGAAGTTATGTCTTCTCCACCTTACACCTTTAGTATTACAATGTTCTCTTTTTAAAATAAGGATTTTAAAAAAAGTCTACTTAGCACAGAAAGCTGGTAATCTTACATTAATATTTAACGAATTAGTACAACTCACTTAATAAAATGCTTTAAAAATTGTAGGTATGTCTGTGCTTTTTTGTTTATATAAAGCAACCAATATTAAAACACCCTAGTGTTTTCAACTTTTAAAAATGAAGAGACAACTATACTTTTTAGGCAAGTGCTTATAGACATTTCTGAAACTTTTAAAGAAAGTTGTCAGTTTCTTCTCAACTAGAGCAATAATTTAGTAAATAACTATGAATATAAGAGTCATCTTCTGCCTAAGTTTTACGAAAAACAAATTCAAACACCTCAATGAACTTGTAATACCTGTCAGAGATCATTATCTTTTTTTTTTTTTTTTTGGTACCGGGGATCAAACTTGGGACCTTGAGCTTGCAAGGCAGGCAGCGGAACCACTGAGCTAAATCCCCAGACATCCATTATCTTTTATTAGGAAACTTCAATTGTATATGAAGTATATTGAGAAAAAGATATTTTATTAACTTTCTTTTCCTTCAAAAACTAGATGTTTGTAAAGATAAAAAGTCTGGAGATAGGACAACTACAACAAATAGATGACAATGGCAATTTATTTGTAACAACTGAGTGTAGATGTTTCTCATGTTTTCCACTGGAAATGATAGGGTAAAGAAATTGATACTAAATTTATTTCCTTTTGTTCTGTATTCTACCACTGATAACAAATGACGAAATAAAATTTCACGGTCTATATGCTAATAGCTAGATCCCTAGGGTGTTTGATATAAATATGTATGGGTTTCTGATGTGTTTAGCATCATTTCTACAAGAGATGAAAGAAACTCTGGAGATCCTTGGGCATGTACTACAACATATTACTATAGAATAAGACTGTCTTTATATTTTAAAACAAAGGTCAAAAGTACTTAGAATGAAGAAGTATGAGTGACCACTTTTTAAAAAATTCTCTGACTATAACTGAGCAAAGGTTGAAAGATGCTCTATACATTCATAATATTAATGCAACTCTCTCTCTTTCATTCTACAGTTATAATATGGTTTTGGTGGTTTTTCCTAACCCCTATCAAGAATTATGGAGGCACAAAGACTGTCACACCTGAGAATTTCACCTAATAAAGGCTTTTGATCTATAATTTACCTAATTCAGTAAAAGGAAATATACAGGCAAGGCTGGTAGAAGAATCAAGGTGATTGAGAAATTTAGCTAACTGATTTGTCTATAATAGAATTTTGAACAAATATCCTAAAATATTCAAAATGTTTTCTATTATTTGTGGTTCTATTAAAATTTTAATATTAGCAGTTAACTTATTATACCTCAAGAAACAGGAATCTATGTAGACACTAAAGTTTATATAGGTTTAATCAGTCTTATGTAGATATCTCAAATACATTTAACACATTCTCACCAGTTTGCACCACCAGTGGTACATGCATGAATGTCCTATCAGGTGGCTTGTACCATCATCGGTGGTTCAAGCTGCCTGGCAGTGAGGCATACAAATTATGGCCCTGTCATGAACATAAGATAAATAACTATATGGAATATTTTGGATATTTGTCTAGAAATACATGAGAATTTGTCACTGAATCTAAGAAAAAAGTGCCCAAGAATAAGGGAGTGTTAATATATAGGCTTAATATAAAGGGGTGGTAGGGCATACTCTGAAAAACACTACCCCAATGCTATTTTTAATGTAAATAATACAAATTTTAAGGAGAAACCCCTACTGAGGACATTCTCTTTTTAAAAATCTCAAAAAATCAGGTTAAAATAGTATTAAAAACAGCAATCATTAAAATTTAAACAACAAAAGTAAAAAAAATCTCAAAATACCATAAATTCTCCAAATGATATATAATATTCTATAACTTGAGACAAATCATTAAACCTCCATCAAACTCATTTTCCATTACCATAAAGTTTGAAGGCAAGAAATAAAAATAGGTTACATGAGAAACAGTCAATATATTAGTAGTTAGCCACTCTCCTGGCAGAAAACTTTAGTGACAAAAATTTACTATAGTTTAATAAACAGAATAATGGTATTAATGGCGATTATCAAGAGGTTTTAAAGCTACACAATTTGAAATGACCCACAGTATGTGACAGAGACAATCAGTACTCCTCAAACATCCATGCACTTCCCATCTCACATAGCCCAGACCCTTACCATTAGGGCCATGTAACTTGCTTTGTTTAACATATGCGAGTGGAAGCAATCTGTCATTTTATCTTTGAAATATTTAAGAGTCAAAGAAAGACCCTCCAGCTCTTTTTCTCCCTGTGGTGGTCACTGTGGAGTCCTATTGTTCCAGATATCCAGCTGTACATATTCTCAGAAACCCCATCAGGATAGTTTCTTGAGTTACTGTGTGGAGCAGATCTATTCCCCAACCAACTGTTAAATAATGAGACAGAATAAATCTTGGGGTAAGCCGCTCACACTGCAAGATTAACCTATTTTATTTTGACTAAAACTGGGTTTTTCAATCATACATCCTAATAATTCTGGTCCATTTATTTAATAGGTCTGTTTGCAAAGAGAAGAACCCCATGATAAGCCAGGTGCTTTATCAGTAAATGCTGTTTTGTTTCAATTATTTCCCATAATCAATAGGAAAAATCTCAAACATGTAATACATATAATTTATTCCCAACATATATACAAAAATATATTAAGAAAACTATGTATTTTGATAAAAATAATTTCCTATAGAAATCCTTATAATGCTAACTCAGTTTTCTTTATGTCTTTCTCTTTACAAATACACACTTTTTGTGTATGCTGAACCACCAGGATTAGTTGCATCAAGACACTCTAACTAGGGCTGGGGATTTAGCTCAGCGGTGCTGCCGCCTACCTCACAAGCGCAAGGTCCTGAGTTCAATCCCTGGCACCCCCCCCCCCAAGACCTTCTACCTTAAGAAAAAGGACATTCTCCTATGTAAAAATAAATTATCACACTTAGGTTCAACATCAATATTATCCAATATACAGTTAATATGGAAGTCTCCCCAACTGTCCCAATAATGTCCTCTAAAGGGATAAAATAGGATTAATCAAGGATCATGTTGCACTTGGTTGTCAAGTCTCTTCTCACCTAGAACAGTGATGAACCTTTAGAGACCGAGAACCAAACTGCAATCCAAAACCCACTTGGTTATCGCAGTGCCAATATTGCAATTAAACCGGAATGCAGAGGTCAGAAAAAGCAACCCTATGTTAAAATCTTTTGTCTTAAAAGAAAAACACAATAACGTGTCCCATAAGCTTGCCACCACTGACCTAGAACATTTTCCCAATCTATATTTCTAATTTTTCAAGACACTGACTTTTTTTTTAAACAGTAGAAATCACATTTTTATTGAGAAGGTAAAGAAGTTTTTCTTAATCTAATTTACTTTTTACTAGTGCATATTAATATATATGCACTAATAATTAATACAGAATAATGAGATTTGTTTTGGTATACTGGTACATGCATATAACATACTTTAATTATTTTAATCCTCAATACCCCTTCTTCCTTTCTTCCCCCTTTCCCCACCTCTAAAAGTCTACCTTCTAGTTCCCCATCATCTCTCCTTTACTTTTTAGATTGCTCATATAAGAGAAAACATGTAATATTTAACTTTCTGAGGTTAGCTTATTTTGCTTAACATGATGCTCTCCAGTTCCACCTATTTTCCTGCAAATGACATGATTTTGTTCTATGACTGAATATTCCCTTGTTTATACAAACCACACTTTCTTTATCCATTCATCTGTTGACTGGAATCTCAGTTTCCACAGCTTAGCTATTGTGAATTGCACCACCATAAATATGGGTATGCATATATCAGTACAGTACGACATCTTTTAATTCTTTCAGGACAATAACCAAGAAGTGGAACAAACAGTATTTCTATTTTAGTTCTTTATTTTATTTTTTGTACCAGGGATCGAACTTGGGACCCTGTGCTTGCGAGGCAGGCAGCAGCACCACTGAAGAAAATCCCAGGCCTACTAATTTAGTTTGAGTAATCTTCATACTGATTTCAATAGTGGCTTTACTAGTTCACATTCCTACTAACTGTAGCAAGGTCCATCTATGACTCCCCGTCCCCTGAACTCTTGGCAGCATTCACTGATTTTTGGTATTCTTAATAGCCATTCTGACTAGGATGAGATGGAATCTCAATGCAGTTCTGATTTAAATTTCCCTAATGACTAAAGATGTTGAACATTTTTTCACATACTTCTTGGCCATTTGTACTATTTGTTTTGAGAAGTGTCTATTCTATTATTTCCATTCTGATTTTTTTTCAGTACAAGGTAAGAAATAAGGATCTAGTTTCAATGTCTACATGTGGATATTCACATATGCATGGTTTGTTTCTGTTTATTCTGTCCTATTCCATTGGTCTACCTAAGATACTGGCATTATTAAAGCATTAATGTCAGTTTTTTCGCAGAGTGTTCCTCAATTTCTGTTGCTTCCTCCCCACCCCCAAGAATTAGATTCAGGTTGAAAGAAACTAAGTTTGCATATTTTAAAAAAATTATAGGGCCAGGGATTTAGCCACCTGCTGCAATCTGATCCCTGGTACCAAAACCAAAACAAAAAAACCCCCAAATTATAAAAAGTAAACTGTGATGACAGTGCCAGAGAAAGCACTGAAGAAGAAAAGGTTTTAACACTATAATTCATGCTTTCTAGGACAATCACTCCTACTTGCATGTATATGCTGATGGCTCTCAACCTTGACCTCTTCCTAGCCTGAGATTTATGTAACTAAATGACTGTTGGACATCTTGAACTGACTTCTGGAATTCAACTTTGAACTAGAAACTCAAATTTAATAGGTTCAAAACTCATCTGAGCCACAAAATTACTGTTTCCCTCCTTTTCTTTTTTTTTTTTTTTCAGTTCTTTTATTGGTACATTTTAGGTATACAATTCGTTCACATTTATCACTGGGAGTTTGTACCTGTACATGATATATCTTGGTTCTTATTTTTTCCCCATTACCTGTGCGCTCTTCACCTCCCCCTTCCCTATTTACATAGACTTCATTTCCATTTTTTTTTCTTTTCTCATAGTTTTTCCTTTCCCTCTTTTCCTTTCCCCTTCCTCTCCCTTCAACCCTTCGTCTTTGGACCTTTTTTCCTATTTCAAATTATCAATTATTCATTTTAATCATTTTAACCCTTATTTACACTATCAGTTTCTCACACTAGAGAAACTATTCGGTATGTACACATGTGTGTCCTATTTATTTCACTTAAGAGTATGGCCTCAATATGCATCCCCTCCTTTTCTATCTCAAGATACTATGTTCTGCCTTATTCCACACATCAAGTAAGGCACCAAGCAGCCTAACAATTTTACTTGTTTTTCTTAAATCTACTCTTCTCTATTGTACATATTTGCCTTTGTTCTAGGACAGTGGTGGCGAACTTATGGCATGTGTGCCACAGCCAGCTGTTTATCACTGAAAACTCTAAAAGATTCACCATCACTGTTTTAGGATCTTAGGATTTCTTTTGTCCTGTTCTCTTGCAATAGCCTGAATGGATTCCCATCTTTCAGTTCTTAGCATCTCTAAAGACAGGTTCCCCATTGTATAAGACTATGTAATTTAATTTAAAAAACTAATTTTATCAAATGACTCCCCTCTTAAAATTCTTCAGTGGTATTCAAGTACAGAATAAAGTCAAACCCTTAAACTCTGCACTGCCTGTCTACATCTGATCCATCCATCCATCCATCTAATCTAGTACAGGAGATTAAACCCTTAGCTTTCTCATCGAGCTTGATCTTCAGCCCTGCCTTTTTAAATTTTGAGACAGGGTTTCACTAAATTGCTAAGTTACTCAGGCTGAGCTCAAACTTTCAATCCTTCTACCCCAGCCTTTCAGAGTACAGTACTGCCAGAGTCCCAGAGTTTCACTAAATTGCTAAGTTACTCAGGCTGAGCTCAAACTTTCAATCCTTCTACCCCAGCCTCCCAGAGTACAGGCATGTACCAATATCCCCAGCTCCACTCACTTCGTTTTTTTTGTTGGTTTTTTTTTGGTACCAGAGATGGAACTCAGGACTTTGCACTTGCCAGGCAAGTGCTGTGCCACTGAACTACATCCCCAGCTCCACTCATTCCTTGACTTGCACTTAATGCTGTTTTCTTCGGTATGGTGCTTCCTAACTTCAGTCACGAGATATTACATTTGTGATTGTTGTTAATTTTCCTCTGGAATGAAAAAACATTTCAAGAAGTAGAACAATATACTTGAAATTCATTAGCTTTTTCCTATGTTCAAAGTATTGCATTAAGTACTACGAGAGATATAAGCAAAGTTATACCTTATTGTACCTTATTCTAGAAGATGTTTCTGGTTTTTTTTTCCAAAAAGTACATACATCATTACAGTACAAGGTAAAAAAGGACAAGGGTCGTAAACAAGATCTAAGTAAGTTCAGAGGAAGGAGAAATTATTTCTAATAGGAAAAGCTAAAAAGAAATAAGGGAATATTTCATAGAGCAGGTGGTATTTAGCATCCTTAAAGAAAGGTTTAGGATTGAATATGAAAAAATAATCATAATCCCTGCCAACTCACGTTAAGCCAAGTATCCTAAATTACTTTTCCATCTCTATACACAGGGAATAGGACACATTCATTAATAATTGTTCAATAAAACTGATTCTCAAAGGAAGAAAGGTTATAAGGGGATGCCAACTGAGAATCTGATAAACATCATTTAGGAAAAAGCTCTCCAGGTGCTATGCCCTCTTTACAATATCCTCCAAGTGAGAAACTGCTCTCAAGGGGACACATGACCAATTTTTAGCAAATTTTCTAGACTTCTGCAGCCTTCATACAATACTTGTCTAAATACAGATTGAAATCATTTTTTCCCTTAGTTCAATTGAGAATTCCTCAAAGGGAAGATAAAAGACATCAAAAGAAAATAAGCCAAAACTTAAGTATATTAGAAGAGCAGATACACTTATTCATTACAGGATTCCTACACTCAAACACAATTTAATGTGCAGCCTCTTCCCATACATATAATCATTTTAATTCTTGGCTTTACTCTGCCCTGCTAGTTCTGTTACCATTTTCATCTTTTAAGAGTTGGGTAAGTGTACAAGCCTACATAACAATTACTGTATTTAGGGACAGATCACCAGTACTGAAACACAATAATATCAGCTTCTAGAGCTTTCCCCTTTATCTTCTTTCACAACTACTAAAAAGAGGTAAAACACTGTATCTCGGGACTAGGCGTATAGAGCTTGGTGTTAAGAGGTACAAACTCCTAAAGCAACATTTTTATTGGCATACACTATTCATAGCTAGAAACACATGAAACCAAACAGCTTCTGTAAGAACATTTAAAGGCAATAAAAACAATAAAGGTATACAGGTTGGACCCAACAAATGAACTCAAGTGAAGACAGAGAAGGAAAGGGAGAACAAAACAAAATATGAAAGATTCTGAGCCTCTAGAATTCTTGTAAAGATAGTATTGCTTAATGCTCCATTAGTTACTAGATTTCTTTCAAAACATTTTTGGGCATGGATTCAAGAAGTAGGCTTTTCCATTAAGTGCAATTGGGTAGTTTTGTTTTGTTTTGTTTCGCAATTGGGTAGTCTTAAGAAATGAAAGTAAATGATGGGGGAACCAACTGTGTGGTAGAAAATGAAGTATTATTGTACCTTTCTTAACCTCTGAATGTCTTGGTTCTACACATTTATTTAAACAATAATTAAGAGATCACTTTTCAGGCCTTACACACACACACAATTTATTTCAAGACTGCGACTGTATCAATAATACTATTCTAACCTTTTTTTTAACTTTAATGACATACTGTTTATTAACAATTTATCCAGGATATAGAGTCCAATTTCCTTTTTAAAAATAGATACATATACCAGGCACAGTGGCACACATTTGTAGTCTCAGAAAAATGAGAGAGGACTACTTGAACCTAGGAGTTTAAGAGCAGCCTGGGCAACACAGGGAGATCGTATTGTAGAAAAAAAAAAAAAGCATGTATAGTATGCACCATATACCATATACTATTTAATCATTTCCCTATTTATAACTATGTAGATAGGTGAAGTTTCTCTGTTGCAGGGTAGCTGGCATTCTTTTAAACTTTTATTTATTTATTTTTGTTGTTATTAACAATAACTGCACATGAGGATGAATTTTTATGCCAAGATTTTTGTAGGCTAGATTTCTAGAAGTGAGGTTAATGAGAAAGGTACATTTCCAATTTTGCTTAGAAGAGTATGTAGTATAAAATTATCTTCCAGGCCGGGTGTGGTGACACATACCTGTAAACTCAGCACTCAGGAAAGGGAGACAGGAGGATAGTCATGAGTTTGAGGCCAGCATAGGCTCCACAGTCAGTTCAAAGCCAGGTAAACTATAAAGTGAGACCTTGTCTCAAAAAGACAAAAAAAAAAAAAACTTGCAAAAAGATTGTAGCAAATCCTCTCCTGAATTTCTAAACTGTCAGTTTTGAAATGAAGAAAGTTCTTATATTTGCTTTCCTAATACACTGAACCCTAATCCTTTTTATTCACGTACAATGTAAATCTTCACCTTGAACACTAGATCAATTCTCAACAGAGGTGATACTTGCTCACTAACCCTGAGAAAACCTTGAGGGTACTTTGGGTACTCAAGTACCTGATGCTTCTAGGCTGGAGATGGAGCTCAGTGGTAGGGCATTTGCCTAGCATGGGCAAAGCTCTGGGTTTAATCCTCAGTCCCACAAGAATAAGAAAAGAAAAGATTAAATAATCAAGTAAATGATGCTCCAAACTAGCCAAACTGAGTGGGACATTAAACCAGAGGGCCATCCAGGTACACTATTTTGAATGAAACTTGAGACACTAAAGAGAAAAGAAACTGAAACCAGAACTTAACAGGTTTTTTTTTTTGGTAGCAGGAATCGAACTCAGGAACTTGCGTTTGCAAGGCAGGCGTGGAGTCACTGAGCTAAATCCCTGGCCCTTAACAGATTATTTTTATTTATTTATTTTTTGTTTGTTTTTTGGTACCGGGGATTGAACTCGGGTCCTTATGCTTGCAAGGCAGGCGGCGGAACCACTGAGCTAAATCCCCAGCCAACAGATTATTTTTAAATGCCTCTGGTCCTTCAGTAACTTGTGAAATATCTTTAATACTTTTCTATTTCTTAAAATCATAATTTCCTTGTGGTCCTAATTCTAGGTTTCCTGTGTAATTCCTGGATAGACAATAACTTCCATTTACAAGGTAAGCTCAACAAATTTGGAATAAATGATTGGCTTTAATACTAACAGAGGTAAAAACAAATCTCAATAAAGACTGGGTTCTGATTTAGAACTCTACAGGAAATAATCTGAAGAGAGCTGAAAACAAAAACAAAAAACATTCATAAGTAAATGTGCTTCACCGCTTGACAGAATGTTATATGTAAAGTTAACTTACTTTTTTTACTTGAAAAAGCAATATACAAGATTAAAGAATTTTAAAGCAAATACTAAAGCACTCTGTAATCTCATCTCTTCACCCCCAGATAAAAACAATTTTTATTTCAAGATTGTCTTTTAGCATGTAAACATTTTATGGTGACAGCTGGAGTGTGTGTCGTATATCTGTGTTATACTGTCATCATATCAAGTATTAATGGATCTTTGTATTAATCATATTGCCTTTCAGAAGGCTATATATGCCACCAGAAATAAATGAATATATTGCTTTTGTTACTCCTCATTAGCGTAGGTAGTTAGCTCTAAACATTTTAGGAAAACTAGGGAAGCCAAGGAAGGTGGACTGCCAAATTCAAGCCTAGCCTGGGCAACTCAGTAAGACCCGATCTCCAAAAAAGGGGGAGGAGGTGTAGCTGAGTGTGAAGGCCTTGGATTCAATCCCCAGTACCAGGGTGGGGGAAAGTATCCAAAAACCTCAGCTTGCTCCCTGAGCTTATTTTTGGTGAATCTTTTCACTTCTGCAACACCAAATCCTCATATTAACTATGTTGGAGATTGTGGTAGGCAGCCTCTAACTAATATGACCCCCTATGATGGTCCTTTGTTATTCATGGCCTTGTGCAACCCCTTCTCTGTTGAGTGTGTACTGGACTTAGGGTTTGCTTCTAACACAATACAGTAAAAGTGACAGCATGTCATTTCTAAGATCACACTATGAAGAGACAGGGTTCTGGCATGGTGCCCTCTCTTACTATAAGGGAAGTCATATCCCATGTTGTAAGCAGCTCCAAAGCAAGGTCCACATAGCAGAGTTCAGGTACCCAGCCATCAACTAGCAAAAACCTGCATCCCACGAAGAGCCAAGTGAGTAAGCTCTGAAGTAGATTATCTACCAGCTAGGCCTTGTGATGACTGCAGTGCCCACTGACACCTGACTGTAGGAAGACTGCAGTAGCCTTGTAAGGCACTCTGGTTAAGAGAGCACCCAGCTAAACACCAATCAGATTTCTGGCTCAGAGGAATTGCAGGATAAATATTTATTGTTTTAAGGCTGCCAAATTATTATACAGCAATAGATAACTAATACTTTCTTAAATTCTAAAGAATAACTTAACCTATAGTACACTACATTATTTAACAAAATTCCTTTTGCAAAAGCTAACATATAGCCTTATGTTATTTACTAGCATTTCTATCCATACTATTTCAACTAAATCTCAAAATCAATCCCATGCAGTATGTGGTACATGTAAGAATAGATTATAATTTATATCATGTATTTAAGGATTCTAGATTTCAATCTAAGACACCCCTTTTTATACTCAGATTCTTTAAAACTTGTTCATTACTAGTCCTTTGGCTTATTCATAATTACATCTTAAGTTTTTCTCTTCATTTAAAAAATTTCCTTACCAAAAGGATACCAGAAAATTTCTTAGAGAATGCTAATAGTAATCTTGAGATGCTGTACTATCCCCCCAAACATTAATATTTCTGAGAAAACAGTCTAAAAGACTTTTTCATAAGCTAAGAAGTAGCCTAAAATCACAACAGAAATGACAATAATTCAAAAAAACCCATTCAAATTAACATCTTACCATTTATCTACAGTCTACTTTTCAACCTGTCTATATGAATTCTGCCCAAATATTTAGTGAGCACCTATTGAGTACCAGAAACCACACTTAATGCTGATGTTAACTGAGATGAATATGATACAATCTACCACTGCCCCCGTCTCTGACCTAAAAAGATTCCTAGGGTATGGGAAGAAGGTAACTATAATATGATATAATTGATGTTTAATACATAATAAAGGTGAGAGAGGACAGAAAAGAGAACAACAAGGAAGGCACTAAAGGAATCAAGGAGGGATTATAGAAAAGAAAGAATTACATTGGAACTTAAAAGAATGATTAGGAACTTGCTAATTTCCTGTCAAAGACAGCAAAAATGGCATTTCAAGGCAATATAGAAAAAAAAATCACAATGCAAAAGAAAATTATTATGGATTTCCTCCAGAAGACTTACCACTAAGAATAATAAATCAGCCTCTCACAATTTCATTTATTCATTAAATCACAAAAATATAAACACACACAAACACACATAAGCACAGGTGAATGTATATACTATATATGCCTGGCACTGGGGTAGGCACTAGAAATAAAGTAACAGGCATGATATTAAGTTCCTGACCTTAAGGAAATTTAAGTCTTACAGAATTTAGGAGCAACATGCATTCCTTGTTAGTTATGGTCATTTTGAATTGCTTATGGGACTTCCCTCTCATCCCTTGGGTAAGTCACATTCTTAGTATGCATTAGTTTCTGATTTGTAAAGTGGAGATATTATTATACCTGTACCTTAAAGATTGTAAGGAAGATTAAATAACACAAGTAACATACTCAAACCAATGAGCTCTTGATAAATATTACTGTTATTGCTTTTATTATCATGGCTAAGAAAGAAAGGTTTTAATGAAAACTTTTTCTATTTTCTAAATCATAAAGGAACAGAAGGAAGGATTCTTCTGTTTAGCTCTTTTTGAATTCTGTAAACAATTTATAAGTACTGAAAATGTAATTATCAACAAAGTCATTAAATACCCCTACTCTGTCACAAACTCCAAAAAAAGGGGTACTGAAAACAGTGCCTGATCCATCAGCAAGTGTAAGTCTCTGTATACAATTGAGGATTGGCTTTTTTTTGTCTACTAGTAGTTTTTCAAAACTGTGTACATATGTACTTAAAAATTAATACTCAGCCAGGCACAGGTACTTAAAAGGCTGAAGCACAAAGTAGGTTTGAGGATAGCAGGGGAAATTTAGTGACACCCTATCTCAAAAATAAAAATAAAAACAACTGGATGTAGCTCATGATAGTAAGTGGAGGAGCACTTACTATCATGTGAGAGCATGTGCAATCCTCACTTGTGCAAAGAAAAAAATATTCAATAACTCTGGAAAAAAGACATTATTAATTCACTTTAGAGCTAAAATATAAAAAATAAAATTTTAAAAAAAGCTGATTTAGGGCCGGGGATTTAGCTCAGTGGTTTTGCCACCTGCTGTGCAAGTGAAAGGACCCGAGTTCGATCCTTGGTACCAAAAAAAAGGGCTGATTTACACTGGAAGGGATATTTCAAACGCCATGGGAAATGAGACTTGTAGTCACTGATGAAAGAGAAGGAAAGGAAAAAAAAAGAAGGTGCCTGAAATAATGAAATAAACTATCATGGAAAAGCCAACTGAGGTGTAAAACTGAAAGAAGTTCACTTTTATCAGGGCACCACAAACACAAAGTTTTGGATGATTTCTTTCAACGAAATGTCTTTCTATGAAATCCTATTATTTAAAAACTCAACAAACGAAATATAATACAATGTGCACTGAATATGAGATTCCCAAAAAAAGATACAACAGAGAGAAAGCAAATTATAACACTTCCATAGAAAGTGAGTCACAGAGTCGCGCGGAACACACCGAATCAGCCCACTGCAGACAGGCAGGTCTGTGCATGCCCTACAGAGGTCGCGAGTGACGCAGAATCAGCCCACGCCCTGGCAACAATCCACTGGACACCCCCACTCCCCCGCTCCTCTGTACAGCCACCTGGTTCCACACTACAAAGACCCAGAGGACACCGGACCACCAGAACACAGTACTGAGTCCCACCGCTCCCGGCCCAGAGGTAGGGGCTTCTGAGCCACCGTCCCACTGCTCCTGGTCCAGAGGAAGGGGTTTCCTGGCCACCATCACTCCCGCTGCTCCCTGCCTACAGGAAAGGGCTTTCCGGCCATTATCCCTACCACTGCTCCCAGCCCATCCCACCTCTCCCAGCTCACAGGAGGTAATCCTTGCAGGCGACAACAGCAAACCACACCCGCCCCCCAGTCGAAATGAGAAAACACGTAAATAAGTCTCAAAACCAGACTTCCAGATCACCTACAGCATGTAACCCCAAAGGGAAATGAGATGGAACACTCTGATACTCAACCACCTGGACCCACTCAACTGGCAACAAAAGGGGATCTGGCAAAATGAAATCAAAAATAATTTCTCACATAACAGGAGAAATTGTGCTCCTAATGCAAGACATGATTAATAAATCTAGAGAGGAGCTCAGAAACATGATGGAATCCCAATATAAGAAACAAATGGAATCCATAAAACAGATGCAAATAGACTTCCAGGACATGAAAAACTCCATGGAAAGTCTACACAGCAGAATGAGCCAATGTGAGGACAGAATTTCAGATAAAGAAGATAAGATTGCAATTAATGACCAGGAAAAGAAAAATTGCTTCAAAATTATAAGGGAACACGAGAAATCAATCCAGCAGCTGCTAGATGATGCAAAGAAGAATAACATAAGACTGACTGGAGTCAATGAAGAAACAGGACAGAGTGCAGATGACATAAAAAAACTCTTCACAGAAATAATGGCCTAAAACTTCCCAAGCATGGGAAAAGAGCTTGACATACAGGTAAGTGAGGCATATAGGACTCCAAATGGCCTTGATCAAAAAAAACTACACACAGGCATATAATTGTTAAGATTCCAGAAACTCAACAGAAGAACAAAGTTCTCCAAGCAGTTAAGAGAAAAGAAACAAATCACATACAAAGGAAAGCCCATCAGAATCACAGCAGACTTCTCAATACAAACCATCAAGGCAAGAAGAGCTTGGAGTGACATATTCCAAGCCCTAAAAGAAAACAGCCTCCAACCCAGACTGATGTACCCTGCAAAACTATCTTTCAAAATGGATGGAGAAATAAGATACTTTCATGACAAAGAGCACCTTAGGAACTTCGTGAATACCAAACCAGCACTCCAAAGAATTTTACACAATAGCCTAGGAACAGACATTGAGGATCACAACCCCAGGAAGCAAAGCAGAATGAACCCATCTGGCATGACAAGAAATTAAATGTGAAGAGGGAAAACCCAACAAAAGGAAAAAGTCATGGCAATGATAAGTCAATACGTTTCAGTTATAACCATCAATGTTAATGGTCTCAATTCACCAATCAAAAGAAATAGACTGGCAGAATGGGTCAAGAAGCAAAATCCAACAATATGCTGCATGCAAGAAACACACTTAATACAATATATCGGAATCTATGGGACACAATGAAAGCTGTCTTATGAGGGAAATTCATAGCAGTGAATATGCATATTAGGAAAACAGAATGAGCCCAATTAAACAACCTGATGCTGAACCTCAAGCTTCTAGAAAAAGAAGAGCAGGACAACCCCAAAGCTCATACAAGGGAGGAAATTATAAAGATCAGAGGAGAAATCAATGCAATGGAGACTAAGAGAATGATACAAAAAATCAATGAAGCCAAGAGTTGATTCTTTGAAAGAATCAACAAAATTGACAAACCTTTAGCCAACCTTGTCAGAAAAAGGAAAGAAAAGGCCCAAATCCATGCAATTAGGAATGAAAAGGGTGAAATGACAACAGACCCAGCAGAAATCCAGAGGATCATCAATACCTACTTCCAGAACCTATACGCCAATAAGACGGACAACACAGAAGAAATGGACAGATTCCTAGATACATATGAATTACCAAAGTCGAATGAAGAAGACCTAAAAATTCTGAACAACCCAAAATCAACCAATGAAATTGAAAATGTAATTAAAAACTTATCAACTAAGAAAATCCTGGGCCCTGATGGCTTCACTGCTGAATTCTACAAGACATTTAGAGAGAGGAAATGCTGCCACTACTGTTTAAACTCTTCAATGAAATTGAAAGGGAAGCAATACGCCCAAATTCATTCCTGGAAGCAAGCATCACCTTGATCCCCAAAGCAGAGAAAGACCCAACCGAAAAGGAGAACTATAGGCCAATCCGACTAATGAACATAGATGCAAAAATACTTAATAAGATAATGGTAAACAGAATGCAAAAGATCATCAAGAAGATCATACACCCTGATCAAATGGGATTCATCCCAGGGATGCAGGGATGGTTCAAAACAGGCAAAACAATCAATGTAATACACTATATCAATAAAGCCAAGGACAAAAACCATATGATTATCTCTATAGACTCAGAAAAAGCATTTGACAAAATCCAACATGCATTTATGATAAAAACCCTACAAAAAATGGGAATAGACGGTCTCTACCTCAAACTGATAAAAGCCATCTATGAAAAACTAATAGCCAACATCATACTAAATGGTCAAAAACTGAAATCCTTCACACTAAAATCAGGAACAAGACAAGGATGTCTACTATCACCACTCTTGTTCAATATAGTTCTGGAAACATTAGTCACAGCAATTAGACAAGAGAGAAATAAAAGGAATAAAGATAGGAAATGAAGAAGTCAAATTGTCATTATTTGCAGATGACCTGATACTCTATATAGAAGACCCCAAGAGCTTCACCAAAAGTCTTCTAGACTTAATAACCAAATTCAGTCAAGTAGCTGATTACAAGGTCAACACACAAAAATCAGTAGCTTTCCTCTACACCAATGACAGACTCACTGAGAGAGAAATAGGGCAAATAATTCCTTTCACAATAGCATCCAAAAAACTGAAATACCTAGGAATCAACCTAATGAAAGAAATCAAAGACCTCTTCTCTGAAAACTATGGCACTCTGAAAAGAGAGATTGAAGATGATATCAGAAAACGGACAGACATCCCCTGCTCCTGGGTAGGAAGGATTAATATAGTGAAAAAGGCCATACTTCCAAAACTGCTATATAGATTTAATGCAATTCCAATTGAGATCCCAGCAGCATACTTCACAGACCTTGAGAAAACAATTCAAAAATTCATTTGGAACAAGAAGAGACCCAGAATAGCAAAAGCAATTCTAGGAAACAGAGACATGGCAGGGGGTATCACAATCCCCAACCTGCAACTATACTACAAAATTTTATTTTATTTTATACTGTGATAAAAACAGCATGGTACTGGCAAACAGACCTGAGGACCAGTGGAACAGATTAGAAGATGCAGAAACAACGCCAGACACACCTCAGCCATCTCATCTTCGATAAAGGAGCCAAACACCCTCACCGGAGGAAAGATAGCCTCTTTAATAAATGGTGCTGGAAAAACTGGGCTTCAACTTGCCAAAGATTAAAACTACACCTGTATCTCTCACCATGCACTAAACTAAAATCAAAATGGATTAAAGATCTAAATATTAAAATAGAAACTCTGAACCAGTTGGAACAGAGGTTAGGTAGAACTCTTGAAGACATCGGTGTAGGAAAAGATTTTATGAACAAAACCTCAGTTGCCTGGGAACTAGCACAAACCATCAACAAGTGGGATCTCTTCTTATTAAAAAGCTTCTGCACAGCAAGAGAAACCACCAGCAGTGTGAAGAGACAACCCACAATGTGGGAAAAAAATCTTCACCTGCTCTTCCTCAGACAAAGGTTTACTATCTCAAATCTATAAAGAACTTAAAAAGATCAGACCTCCCAAATTTAAAGACCCAATCCAAAAATGGGCATCTGAAATGAACAGACATTTCTCAGACAAAGAAGTAGAAAGAGCAAATAAATACATGAAAAAATGCTCAACATCACTGGTCATTTGAGAGATGCAAATGAAAACAATGCTGAGATTCCACCTCACTCCAGAAAGAATGGCTGCTATCAAGAAATCAACCAATAAGAAATGCTGGTGGGGCTGTGGGGAAAGAGGAACACTGCTCCACTGCTGGTGGGAGTGTAGACTGGTGCAACCAGTCTGGAAATCAGTATGGAGATACCTCAAAGAACTAGGACTGGAAGTCCCATTTGACCCCACTATTCCACTGCTGGGGATCTTCCCCAAAGAATTAAAAGAATCATACCACAGTGATATATGTGCGCCCATGTTCATAGCTGCCCAGTTTGTGATAGCTAAAACTTGGAAACAGCCCAAATGCCCATCAACTGGAGACTGGATAAAGAAAATGTGGTTTTTAATAAAATGGAGTACTACTCAGCCATAAAAAATGAGAAATTAAGAGACATTTATAGCTAAGTGGATGCACACTGAGGCCATACTCTTAACTGAAATAAATAGGACACACATGTATAAATACAGAATAGTTTCTCTGATGTGAGAAACTGAAAGTGTAAATAAGGACTAAAATGTATAATAGATAATGTGAAATAGGAAGAAAAAGGGGCAAAGGGGAAGGAAGTGGGAGGGCTAGGGAAAGGATAGAAGGGAATGGGATTAATATGAGAAAATGGAAAAATAGGAACAAAATCTTTATAAATAGGGAGGACTGGAGGGGTTGGTTGAAGGGAGGGCTGGGCAAGGGTGAAAAATAAGACCCAAGAGAGATTATGTAAAGGTGCAAATTTCCAAGGATCAATGTCATTATATTGTACACCTAAAATGTACCAATGATTAGAATGAAGAATCGATAATGCAAAATAAGAAGAAAAGGTCCAAAGGGGTAAGGGTTGTGGGAGGGGCAGGGGAAAGGAAAGAAGGGAAAGGAAAAATGATGAGAAATGGAAAAAAATGGAAATAAAATCTTTGTAAATAGGGAAGGGTTGAGGGGGTGAAGGGAGGGCTAGGAATGGGGAAAAAATAAGAACCAAGATGCATTATGTAAAGGTACAATTCCCAATGAGAAATGTAATTGTGTTGTTTACCTAAAATGTACCAATAAAAGAATTTAACAACAACAAAAAAAGAAAGTGAGTCAGACACACACACACACATAGAATAACAATTAATTTAAAGTATATGTAAGGCAGTCATACTACAATTATGTTTAAGCAGGAAAAAGGTAATACAAAATTGAAGTCTTCAATATGAAAAAAATGAGTTATTTTACTTTTCAACTTTTACCAATCCCCTCTTTAAGACATAATTTTATGCCCTACAAGCATATAAAAGGGATTCTCCCAGGACATTTTACTTTGTCTGTTTATTCACTTCTAGATGCAAAGCCTGACTCCAGGAATTTCAAGACCTCACCTCCCAAAGTGAAGACTAAGGAAAACTTTTAAACCACAACAAACATCAATATAGCAGCCTTTAAAAACAACAACAACAACAACAACAACAACAGCAACAACAAAAACCTGATCTCCAAAGGCAAAGACTTGAGACTTCTGAAGTAAAATGAAAATCTAATTTAAAAATTCTGCTTTAAATCTTAACATGACTAAAGAATCCAAGGAATATTGAATGTCAGCTCCTTAAAAGTTGTGGAGAAGCAATACAGTACAGCAAGATTAGATTTCAGAATCAGAAAAACATTGAAATTTTTCCGTTTCCAAATATGTAACTTGGAACAAATTAACTTCGTAAGCATCAAGCTCCTCATTAGTGAAATGAAAATACTATCTACTTCATAAGGTTTTTTTCAAGAGTATTGAAAAAACCATGAATAACATACAGAACGCATTTGATGTGTTTAAGAAATGAAAGGCAGGCTCTCTTTACCAATTCCTGTATCTATTACAACTCCAAAAGATTGGTGATGAGAATAACATTATTGAGAATGGAAAACAAAAACCAAACAAGAACTTTGGGAGTGCTTTATAAAATTCATCTTAATTTAATCTTTACTGATTAACAGAACATATCATAAACTGAGTAATTTTACTCCTAATTATTTCCCTAATGGATGGGCATCTTTTTTATACATGCATTTGTCATTTTAGATATTTATTCCTGCAACAAACATCTGAGGTGCCTTACTACAGGTAAACCACACTGCGTTAAGTACTGGACTACTGTCTTCAATTTTTTAAACCTATGCTACAGCCACACAGCACTAAGATGTTGACGTAATTTAGTAGCTACAATTTTTTCCTGAGCTGCTAATCTTTTCATACATGCACAAGTTTGTTTAAGTCACAAAGGAGCAGGATAGAGCAAACAGAAAAATTCACCTTGTAACTACTACTGGCATGTAGTATCTGGAAGGCAGGTGAAACGAAGAATGAATCAACCAAAGAACTAGGCTCTAGAAAAAGACTATGAGTTAGAATATATGGACTCAGCAAGGTTTGTAGGACACAAGATCAATATAAAAAAATCAACTGTACTTCCATATACTAGAAATGAACAATATAGAAATAAAATTAAGGAAAAATCATATATAATAGAATCAAATGCTTAGAACAAATTTAACTAAAGACAAGCAAAACTCGTACTGAAAAGTGAAAAGAAAAAGAAATTAAGGCTTACAAAAATCGAAAGCCATTGCATGATCATGATTTGGAGGACTTATGATGGCAATACTCCTCAAAGTGATCTACAGATTTAATACAATCCCTACCAAAAATCATTAAATTTGTTCTAAGCATTTTTTTTATTATTTTGTAAAAGTAGATAAATTGATCCTAAAATTTTTATTTGTTATAAAAATAAAAGACATATAGAACAGTCAAAACAATCTTGAAAAAGAACAAAGTTGGAGGACTCACACTTTCTACTTTCAAACCATACTACAAAGCTTTAGTAATCAAGACGTAGAACAGGTATAAAGAGAGACAGATCAAAGGATAAAATAAAATAGAGATTCAGAAATAAACTCTTACATGTATATTCACTTGATTTTTGACAAGGGTGCAAGACTATTAATCTTTTCAACAAATGATGCTGGACAACTGAATAGGCACATCTAAAAGGAATGAAGGTGGATCCCTATACCTTATATTATATGCAAAAAATTAAAAATGGATCAGAGACTTAAATGTAAGAGCTATACTTAAACACAGTTTCACGGCCTTAGTTTAGGCAATGGTTTCTTACATATGACATTCAAAGCACTAGCATCCAAAGGAAAAAAAATAAAGACAATCCTTAGAATGGAAGAAAATATTTGCAAATTACATGTCTGATAAGGAACTTGTATCCAGAATATATAAAAAATTCAAACAATGAAATATCAGAGAACCTAACTAAAAGATGGGCAAAGTGAGATAACAAGTGCTAGCACAGATATGGAGAAACTAGAACCCTCATAGATGCTGACAAGAGTGTAAAATGGCACAATCACTCAGGAAATCAGACTGGTAGTTTCTCAGATTTAAACGTAACATAGAACCTAGAAATTCCACTCATGTACCCAGGAGAACTGTTGTGCCAGAAAATCTTGTACATGAATTTTTATAGCAATATTAGTCATAATAACCAGAAGGTGAAAACAACCAAAATGTCAAAGTATAAATAGGGGCCAGGGATTTAGCTCAGTGGTTCCACTGCCTGCCTCACAAGTGCAAGGTCCCGAGTTCGATCCCCGGTACCCTCCCCCCCAAAGTATAAATAAAAAGTGGTATATGCACACAATAGAGTACTATTCAGCCACCAAAGGAATATAGTACTGATACAATCTACATGAATGACCAAAAGCCAGCCCACATTGTATGAGTCCAGTTATATGAATAAAGAATCCACAGCAATAGAAGGTAGACTGGTGGTTGTTATGAGCTGGGGCAAGAGGAGAATAGGGAGTGACTGCTGATGGGAATGAGGTTTATTTTTGGGTGATGAAAATGCTCTGGAACTAGATAATAATAGGTGCACAATTTGGAACACAGTAGTCTCCTTTTATATGTGGTTTCGCTTTCCTCAGTTCAGTTATCTGTGATCAACCACAGTCTGAAATATTAAATGAAAAATTCTAGAAATAAACAATTTATAAATATTATGTCATTTTAAGTAGCAAGCACTATTCTGCCCTCTCCCATGCTGCCCTCTCCATGCTGTACCACTGTCTCACTCTGCCCCCTCCCCCCCATGTCCCCATCTCTTTTTCCTGTACATCCAAGTTGTACATACTACTTACCCTTAGTCACTTAGCAGATGTCTAGGCTATCAGACCAATTGTAAGGTATTGCAATGCTTGTGTTTAAATAAATCTTGTTTTACTTAATAATAGGCCCAAAGCACAAGATTAGCAATGCTGGCAATTTCGGTATGCCAGATACATCATAAAGTACATCCTTTAAGTATCATCACAAGAAGAATGAGCACAGTACCGTAAGAGATTTTGAAAGAGAGACCACATCCACATAATTCTTATTATAATACACAGCAATTGCTGTTTTATTAGTAGTTATTGTTAATTTCTTGCTGTGACTAATGTATGAATTAAACTGTTATGGGTAGGTATACACAGGAAAAAAAACATAGCATCCACCAAGGGTTGTGGAAAATATTCTTCATGGACAAGGAGATGTATACTAAAAAACTGAACTGTACTCTTTAAAAGGGTCAATTTTATAGTTTGTGAGAATGTGAAATTATTTTCTAAACCTCTTCCAACTAGTCCAGATGAGCTACATCAGTTATTCGCAATGCTTACTAAGAGCCTCTTCCAGGCAAAATACCTTTATGAAGCAGGGCTACCTTGGTTTCAAACAGTTTATACTCTCATTGAGATAATAAGGTAAAAGTGAAACAAAATGAACCTTACCTTGATATCCAAAAAGAAATAAATTATATTTTGTTATGGCTTGTGTCTAGATATCCCCCCAATGCCCCATGTACTCATAGCTGGGTGCTTGGGAGGTAGCTGGATCTAGGATATGTGGTGCTGAGACTAAATTGTGTGATGCTGGGATTAAGGGTACATTATTACTAAATCAGTTCACTGATTGGTTTAGCATAGTTCTGGGTGTGGAAGGCCCACCCTGGATATGGTGTGGCATCACGCAAAGGACAGGTAGCTTGGAAGGAATAAAAGGGAGAGGCAGGCTGCAGCTGCTTTCTGCTTTGCTATTTCCTGCCCGCTTGGTATGGACTATTTCTCCTTTGCTATGCCACATTGCCACCCTGCTGTGGAGCCAGCTGACTATTGACTGAAACCTCTACAATCTGTGAGCTGAAATAAACCTTTCCTCTTTTAACTTGTGGGTGTTGGTTATTTTGTCATTTCAACGAGAAAAGTAACTAAGGTATATTTCATATATATGAATAAGATAATAAGATAAAAAGAGCATATGAACTAGAGGAGGAGGAAAGAAAGAATATTAATCTGGAAAAAATATAAATGATTTTCATATGCCACCTACCTTAGTGAAAAAAATCATGACAGAAAGAAAGAAGGCAGGACTAAGACAGATGGAGAATAAGGTAATGTTTTGATTAAAAGATATGAAATAAGAAAATACAAAATGAATTATTAAATGTTGGGAATACATTTGCATATTTTTACATATATATTTTTACATATATATTAATATTTAAGTATATTGTCCCATATACTTAATATAGTATAGAATGTACAATACCTTTGGAGGCATAATTTAGAGTTAAAGCTTCTCACATAAGTAGTAATAATTAGTTGCATACCTGAATTGTAGGTATATGGCTTAGCTGTATTATGAAGGCATACTTACAATAATTTAATACTAGAGTAACTTACCTGATCAGACTACTTTTTTGCTTATTAAATACTTTCTTAATAATTCATTAGAAACACGAATCAGCAGATTTCTACTTGGAAATATATTCAACGATATATTTTTCCTTAAATTACATTTAGAAAGTAGATGTCAACTAACAAAAATAAATATTTGCTGAGGACTTACTATAAGTGTACAGCATGTTTCTAAGCAGTCATGTTACCTTCAGGTAGTTCATACCTAACATAACTTTAGAGTATATTTTAAAAATACAAGACATCTAGTAAAAAATCAATAAGTTTACAATTTTTTTGCTAATTTGTGGGGTTTTCTTTTTTGCTGTACGTTTTTCACTAACCCTGCCTCCATTCATTTACAGTATTTGTGGCCTGAAAGTCCTTCCTCAATTCTATCTCCGCTTTAGTATTTGGCAACCTACCCAACCCTGCACACATCCTTAACTAAATGCATCTCTCCAGTCTATTCCTATTGCTAATTCTAATTCAACTAGTAATAATGCACATGATTTCTTGCTCCTTTTTACCTCAGAGATGATGTTTTTATAGGACAGGATAAATACAGGAATCTTTTAGGCAGCAAAGTAACATTCTAAAGGACAACAGGAAAAAAAAAAAGTTCAGGCATCAAATGTCTAGCATTCACTGCTGATTGAGCAGTAGTTATTCAATTAATTATTGCTGAGTGATTGGAAAGTCTAAAAGAGTAGCTAAGGAGAAACTTGTAAACTTACCTTTCATCTCCAGGAAAGGATTATAGTCTAAAAATTTTCCCTAGGTAATTCTGATTTGTTACCTTTCTAGTCAAAAAACAAAACAAAACAAAACAGCCAAATAAAAAAATAAAGCTAGGCTTGGCGATACACACCTCTAACCCCAGCAGTCTGAGAGGCTGAGGCAGGAAGATAACCAAGTTCCAGCCCAGTCTGGGCAACTTATTGAGACCCTATCTCATAATAATAATTTTTTTAAAAAGGGCTGGGGATGTAACTCAGTGTGAATGGCCTAGGTTCAATCCCCAATACCACAAAACACAACACAACACATTTGCTTAAGTGTACTTAGATCCCAGGAAAGAACTAATTTTCATTTTGATAGTATGTTACCTGGTCAATTATTTTTGAGAAATCAATTTGACTGCTTTGTAATTATTACTGTATTTTATACTTCTGAAAAGCATCTGCCATTTAAATTATTTTAAAAGTAGACTTTTAATTGTAATTGTAAAGTGAATTCTCTTATGAGCAGAATAACATCTCATTACATGTACGATTTAGTATAAAACAACTGAAGGGACAGTCTTGAGATTAAACGATAAATATAACAGGAAGGCCTAAGAGAGGCTTACACAATAGAAAACAGTTACATAAGAACATTCATTTTGTTATTTCTAAGCTCAGTAATAGTTAAAATATGAGAAAACTAAGCATTAGAAAAGTATAGTACTATTATCTATTAGTAACTTAATCCATGTAAAATTTAAAAAAACAAAAGCATAGGATCTACCACATTACTTTTAACCCTAATTTAAGACTGAAAAGGGCCGGGGATTTAGCTCAGTGGTTCTGCCACCTGCCTTGCAAGCACAAGGTCCCAAGTTCAATCCCCGGTTCCCTCCCACAAAAAAAAAAAGACTGAAAAACTCTAGTTTAGCCTTAAAAGTAATTTTCAAAAAACCACTAGTATCCACAATTTGGCTAAACCAATAAATTTTAATGTATTTTTTTTTTGCTACTGGGGATCAAACTTGGGACCCTGCGCTTGTGAGGCAGGCACCAGAACCACTGGGCTAAATCCCCACTCCAAAACCAATCAATGTTAAATGTCCATTCCTTCCAAACTTCTATTCTAGGCTTTGGTAGCCTGTATTTGTATTCGTAGGCAGCCTAAACTGATTTAATTTATATTCCATCCTCCAATGGCCACAATTATAAATGCTGGTGAGGCTGGGGGCTTCACTGTTGGTAGGAATGTACACTAATACACCAGTAAGAAAATGAGTATGGAGATTACTCAAAAAACTAAAAACAGAAATTCCATTTGAGCTGGATATTTCCCAAGTATTTTCCCAAAAGAGTTAAAGATATCATATTACAGCGATACATGCCTACCCATGTTTATAGCAGCATAGTTCATAATAGCTAAATCTTGGAAGCAGCCTATACATCCACCAACAGATGAGTGCATAAAGAAAATGTGCTATTTACACACAATGGAGTACTACTCTGCCATAAAGATAAACTTGAGTCACATGTAGGAAAACAGATGCACTTTGAGATTATAATGTTAAGTGAAAGATATCAGACACAAAAGCTTAAATATCACTTGTTTTCTCTTATACGAGAAACCTGAATTATAAATGAAGAGCAAAATAAAAGATAGATAAAAGAGTTAATAGGAAGTAGGGAGATACATGTTTCTCAAATGGGAAATGCATCAAAGAGATGGAGGGGGCAGGAGAAGTGGAAAAGGGTTTTAAAAAAGAATTAAGATGTGTTATGTACATGTACCAACTCTGCACAAGGAATACAAATGCGTACTACAAATGTACTAATTAAAAGCAAAAGAAGACTTTTTTTACTGCTGTCATTTTCCCACACCCAATCTAACTATATATAATGATTAAACTATAAGCAGGTTCCTTAATATTTGTTAGTTTTTCTCTACTCTTTCACTGTCTTGAAAACCTCATCAATTTCCATTAGCCTAGTTACCATCCTTTATTCTGACTATGCCTCAGTATTTTAAAACTACAAAATATACTTCGTTATTAAACAATACCATGGGTCCCCACTGCCTTTGAAATAAAATATAAAATTCTTAGCAAAACATATATATTTCTTCATAATCTCTACCCTGCCCTTTCTGTATTTGCAAATTTTTCTGGTGTGTCCCTTTTCAAGCTTATACTACTAATAATCTGAGCTATTTGCAGTTTCTAAAATCATACTATTGCCTCAGGCTCCTAAGTCTGACAAATGGCCTTCAAAACCTAGTTTACATACCATCTCTCCTAGGAAGACTTCTGTGATTTACTTCTAAATCAGGTGACTTCCTGGGTGCTCCTACAGCACCATTTCAGTTCATCTTGATCTCAAATTTAGATATTACAACATGATTTTAAGCTTAAACTGCCATAAGCTTTACTAGACTGTAAGATCTTTGATAAGTAGGCTGGAGTTTTTTTATTTCACCATTTCCAATGCCTAATAATTCCTGAACACAGACAGGATACACACCATGAACAAAAGAATACATCCCAGATCATGACTTTTCTTTTTAGTATGTTCCAATTCAGAATCTCCATATCATTTTCTGCATAAAAAATAAAATGTTCTGGGGATGTAGTTCAGAGAAAAGGTCTGGTTCAATCCTCAAGGCTTATGAGAACTACTTCAGATTATGGTTGAAAAAAATGAAATTGGGTTAATAATTGTCCCAAATGTCACTTGGCAAATAAATTAACTAGTATAGATTTGATCTTGTGCTAATTTCACTATATACTACCTCCAAATGATACATTCAGCTTGAAAAAGTTAAAATTTTTATCATCAAGAGATTGAAAAAAAATTATGAAAATGAGACCACAATCACAATATTAAGGAGAGGAGCATTTAAATGACCTAATAATTTTAATTTTATTAATGCATTCTCTATGAAAAATGAATTTGCTGCATAAATGAAGATGAAAGAAAATAAAGATTATAACTGAGTAAAACTACTTTTGGAACACGTATTAAGAGCTGTAAAAATCTTCAGGCTGGGGAAGGCGGAGCACACCTCTAATCCCAACTACTCAAGATGCTCAGGCAGGAGGATAGCAAGTTCGTGGACAGCCTGGGCAACTTAACAAGACTGACTCAAAATGTCAAAATTTTAAAGAGGGGTTGGGGTATGTGGATCACCAGTAGAGTGCTTGCCAGCATGCAAAGGCTTGGGTTCAATGCCCATTTTGGGGTGGTGGTGGTGATGTTTCAAATATTTCTGCCCAAATTAAAATTCTACTTTCAGATTTCTACTCTAAGTGATAAAACCCTGAAAAGAAACAAAACCCCTGCACATATAAAGATCTTCTTTGCTTATTACTTACATAGAAAAAAAGTGAAAGCAAATAAACTAACCATTAGTAGAATGAATAAGTTATGGTTCATCCAATGACAAAATATTGGTGATAGTTTAGTTATGACTACCACTACTACTACTATTCAGGAAACCAGTAAAATCTTTATGACACAATCTTAAAACAGAAATGTGTATATTTATTCCATGAAAAAAATATTTATTTAGGTATAATATACTCATAAATATTTTTATTGCAAAATCTAGGCTGCTTGCTGCTGTCTTCTGCCTGCCACACCATGAACTGTTTCTCCTCTTTGATGTCCCTCTGCCATGCCCTGCATTGGAGCCAGGTGACTAGGGACTGAAACCTCTATAAGCTGCAGATCTAAGGAGCACCACTGAAGAAGAAAACAAACACCAGATACCTGAGCTGTGCAAAATTATTGAGGAACTAAAGAAATTCACTATTAGATGATGCCAAGAAGAATTACCTAAAACTAACTGAAGTTAGAGAGAAGTGAGAAGACAACACATATACAAATCAAGCAAAATTTTTTCCAACTGTGGGGAAAAGAGTGTAGTATACATACAGGTAAGTGAAGTTTATGTAATGCCATTTAAGTACAGCTAAAAAAAAAACAGGGTCCCCTCAACACACCATAGTCAAAATCTAAGATGTCCAACAAAAAGTCAAAAGTTGTTAGAGAAAAGCAAATAATCATCTATAAAGGTAAACATATTAGGATTACAGCAAACTTCTCAACACAAACTTTAAAGACCAGGACAGCTTGTAGTGAAGTATTTCAAGCCCTAAAAGAAAAAAACTTTCAAAAATATCCTAGGCAGAAACAACAAAGCCCACAAATCAAATGGATTGAATACATCAAACAAGAAAACAGATCAGCCAATTAAAGATGAGTTCAGATTCCATGAGAAGACTAACATAGTTTGCATCAGAAGAGAAAGCAATGTTTCTCAAGAATCTCAGAATGACAAAAAATTTTAAGTCAAGTAATCATAAAAATAAAACTCTGCAACCTGAAAAAAAGAAAAATCTAGCAGGAGAGATATAAAATTTGAAAGCAGAGATATAATCCCTATTTTTCAAACAGCATGTATTTTTTCACATTACTTCTGTAATGAAAAATATTATGAGAAATCCTCAGCTTTGTGGTCCTTGAATATTTTTAAGTCCTAAATTCCACAACTTAGCTTTAACATGTCAGAGAATTATATATAATTTTGATTTCCAAGAAAATTAAGGGAAAAGAATGGAAAGTTTCTTAGTCCAGTGTGGAGGCACACACCTGTAATCCTAGCACTCTGGGATGCTGAGGGAGGATTCCAAATTTTAAAAATTAAATAAAATTTTGCTGAGTGCTTAGTAAGGGTAAAACATGACAAGAACCAAATTGGGTGGGGAATTTGCCCAGTGGTTCCACAGCCTGCCTGGCAAGCACAAGGTCCCAAATTCGATCCTCAGTGCCAAAATTTAAAAAAAAAGGATCAAATGACTGCTACACTGGTTCTCCTCTCAGCCTTTGTAAACTGCCTCTGGACTGATCCCGTTTATTCCAAGATATGATAGTTAATACATAGCAAAATATAATACATATTATTTCCTTAGTTATAAACTCTAAATTAAATGAAAAAAGTTGACTTTGATCTTCAAGATAGCATTACATTTTTTTTGGTACCAGGGATCAAACTCGGGACCCTGTGCTTGCGAGGCAGGCAGCATCAACACCGAGCTAAATCCCGGGCCCAGTATTACATTTTAAGATGCTTTCACAGAAGAGATACTCAATTTATTTAAACCAGTAACTATAAACATGCCCTTCTGTTCAAATTAGGAAGTAGATGGGGAAAATTCTTATTGTAAGAAATATCCAAAGGTGGGCTTGGGATTTAGCTCAGTGGCAATGTGCCTGCCTCACAAGTGCAAGGTTCTGAGTTCGATTCCTGATACCACAAAAAATAAAAAACAAAGAAATATCCTAAAGTTATACAAAACCATGAACAATTTCCAAACTCTCAAATAACGGAGTCATAACATATCTGACTCTTGCCATTAAAACTGTTCTCATTCCTAGCAAATGAATAGTATAATATTGTATGCATTTGTAGTTTTCTGCTCTCTGCAACAAAAGTGAAAATGTTATTCCAGCAAACTTGTTTCCACAATATGAGAAAGTCGATTAAATAGCCCTTCTTTCGCTTTTCTTTTCATATTCATTTCCATTTTCTTGTTTACTCTAAGCACCCTGCTCTTGAACACACAAACAGATTGAAATGAATATACACTTCTTCCATGAAATATGGTGGTGTAAAAAGCAAGGTATAGAATGATAAAGGATGGTTCCAGATGATAATACTGGACTGAAAGTGAGCAGCCTTAGATTTTAAATACATAATGGAAATGTGTAAAGACAGTTGTTTTTAGGCTATATAATGTAAATGTTACTGAAAATTACACCTTAATTTTAAATGCCAAAGTCTAAGCAAAAAGTATCCAAACACTAAATATGTACTTACTACATTTTATAGTTAGCTCTAAGTCTTTCTTAAAATGCTAAAGTTATTCAATCAGACAAGTTTTATATTTAGGCCCACACTTAGAATTAAAATATTGGAGGAAGGATGAATTCAAAAGATATTCAGGCAAGTATTACAAACATTGGAACTGAGTGAACAATGAAATTTGAGGTATAGTAAAGGAGAAGGGTCAAAGATTATCCCATGTTATCTAGTTTTGGCAAATGAGTTGATGGTACAAATATTAACTCATTTCATGTAAGAATAGTTTTATTTCTTTTGGGGTAGCAAGGATTGGATTTGGATTTATATACTTTCAAATTTCTGGTATTTGTGAGGTTATCAAGAGATGCTTGGTAAACAGCTAGATCTGGGGCTCAGGAGAAAAATACATTCAGGAAACAGATTTGTGAATCATCAATTTACAGGCAGCTTATAGGAAGTTTTGTGATTAAATGTGATCAACAGGGAGTCAATAGAACTAAGACGGAAGAATCACCTTGGGAACACAAATATTTAAAAGGACAGACAGGTAGAACTCTTCTTAAGAGTTCTAAAAGAATCTAAAAATGAGAGGTCAAAGACATAGGGGAATATGATGAGAAGAGAAGATTCCTGGACCCAGAGAGAAAGTTGTTTCAAAAAGGAAGTTGGGGGTAGGGGTATGGGATATCAAGGAAAATGGCTCTTTCCTCATTATCTGTGTCCCCTCCCCCCATAGCAATGCTTCTAACTATGAGAGGTTAAGATTTCTTCACTATAATAATGCCCTACTTTTAACATAAATTTACAAACATTAAACTTAAAGCTAAAGGTACAAATTTTAGCAATCTAATTTTGTACCATTCCTTATTTCTTGTTCTAGTCTCCATATGCTAAAGGTCCAAAATACACGCTACTTTTTTAATTACAATGAAAAAGAGCAATACCTTATCTCACCTGCTCAGTAGAGCATTTAACCTAACAGCATTTACTAATACAAATAAATGCCATTTAATAATAATGTCAATTAAGTTGGGCAGGGTGGCATACATTCGTAATCCCACCATTCAAGGGGTTGAGGCAGGGATATAGCTGAAAGTTCAAAATGACCCTGGGCTATATAGTGAGTTCAAGGCCAGCTGCAACTATGTAGCAAGACCCTGTCTCGAACAAAATAAAAGTAATAATAATAATATCAAGTGTACTGGATTTTGGGGAAGTAACGGGTAAAAATAAGCAAGTAAAATATTCAATAATAAAGCACCTGCTAAATTTTGAGAGGAACAGCTAAGGTTGTTCAAAGTATTATTTTTAATAATATTCTGGTAAGAGTAGTATGAATGTTAAAGAGTACATTACAAACAACTTCAAAATTCAGTCACCAACTACAAATACATGCAACAACATGAATCTCAAAAGCCTTCTGCTAAGTAAAAGAAACCAGACATGAAAGACTGTACATTATATGATTTTGCTTATGTGACAGTCTAGAAAAGGCAAAGCTATGGAGACAGAAATCAGATCAGGTTGCTATGGGCTGTAGTAAAGATAGGAAACTGTTTACAAAGGGACACATGGAACATTTTAGGATAATGGAAATATTCTGATTGTAGGGGTGATGGCTGCAAGATTTTATGTCAAAATCATCTAACTGAACAGCTACATAGTAAATTTTACTACATAAATTACACCTCAATAAACCTAATTTAATTTTTTACATGTAGTCATCAAATCACTATTTTAGTTAAATAGTATTTTCAGTGTGCTATAATGTATTTCTTATTACAGTTAACTTATCTGTACTATTATACATAATGGTTCAGTTGGCAAAGAAAATTTTAAAATAAGTTTATCTTAAGAATAAAACGAGAGGACCTGGGGATTTAGCTCAGTGGTTCTGGCACCTGCCCCCAAGCACAAGGTCCCGAGTTCAATCCCCGGTACCAAAAAAAAAAAAAAAAAAAAAAAATGAATAAAACAAGAAAGTATTTAGATACCTACCCTCTTGCAATAAACTCCCATATCTTATCCTTAATTATACTGTCCAAAGGACCAGAACAAAAAACCCTTCTTATACTTGACAGTCTAACAGCTGAAAAAGGAACTTTTAAATTTTTATGATTTCTTTTTACACCTAAGTTATATTACATATATAGTGTTAAGGATATATGAGATGTGTTTAGCCCAAAGGCATAACACTCAAGGAAGTACCTACTATATATCCAGGAAAATTGTATTTTGAAATTAACAGAATTATACTTGCCACTCACTAATCAGACTCAGAGATACAGTTTGCATACTGCAAAAAGAAAAAGAGGAAAAATGAAAGGAAATATACAGCCCAATTCCAGCTAATCAACAAAGCTTTATTTTTGAATATCTAAAACAGGACAACCACTGTACGGTCAGCAGACATAGCTCAAGAGATACAACAATAAACCAAACAAATGCTATGAAAGGGAATAAATGATCAGAAAAATGACAAAGAAAGCCATGCTTTTTATGAATAGTAATAATAATATAAACCTGGGTAGAATTACAATTTAGCTGTTATCAAATAAAAACTAAATTACATATAGTTTACAGTCAGATGATCAATTTCTTTACCTGAAATTGAGAAACCACAATCCTGTCAGATAGAAGACAACTACAAGCAGGTTTTAACATACCGAAAGAGCTGCCAAATAGCAGCATTGAGAAAACTCAGTGATGTATTTCCTGGCTAGGATTAATATCAAAGATATTTTCATTTTACAAATAAGAAATTAAATATCATGAATACCAATCATAAAAATTAAGATTAAAATAAACTATAGCCTGAATAATATCTCATTAGTGTTTTGGACATTGTTACACTTAAGGTATGTAAAACAGTATTTTTAAAAATAATGGTCAAACAAAAACTTTGCATTTCAACTGCATAAGACTGCATGATTCTTTAGAACTAAGATAAGTAACCTAAATATTTACATCTAACAAAAAGGGATCCAGTATTTCAAAATTTGTTACAACTTCTGAATTTCTTGGGAAATAACAATACATAAATTTTTTAAAAGTAATTAATATTGCTAATTCTATGTTCCTGAGAGCTGAAAAAAAATGTTTCCTTTCTGACAAAAGGCAAACATATACAAAATAAAACTTTGAAGGAGTTTGTTATATCTGTGTGAAATATGTTTCATACATGTAAGACAGCAAAGCAATTTATCTAATGATATGACTTAATTTAAAAGTTTAATGTATTCTTGGGAATTTTCTTAATGCTTAACATTTTTTAGAAAAAAATAACTCAAGAGAAGCTGGGGATTTAGGTCAGTGGTTCCGCCGCCTGCCTCACAAATGCAAGGTTCCAAGTTCGATCCCCAGTACCAAAAAAAACCCAAAACAACTCAAGAATCATAATGAAATCATAAAAATAAAGTGGCTCTGCAAACTTTTCTAAAGCTATCTATTCCATAGATACATATATTTAATATATTCCAGTGCAGGGCCAGGGATTTAGCTCAGTGGCACCGTCCCTGCCTTCCAAGCTCAAGGTCCCGAGTCCCATCCCTGATACCAAAAAAAAAAACCTATCTATCTATATATATATCCCAGTGCATATATTTTAAAAATCTTATTTAAATGCATATTTATATATACAAACATACTTGATAGAGTAATAAGGTATTTTCAAGACCACAGTTAACCAATCAGCTGTAACTGATCAAACATTTAAGAATTGTTTTTAAATTATCTTAAGGGGGTTATGAATGGAGCTCAGTGATAGAGCATGTACTTGGCCCCTAGATCCCAGTACTACAAAGAAAAAAATTTTTTTTGATGATCTATCAATAAACCATACACTGTCTACTTTATAACCAAGACTACCCCTTTTCATCAAAAATTGTGTTATAAATTTTGAAAGGTAGTGTGGTAGGATGGAAAATATAAGTGTTTTACAATCAGATATACTGGAATTCTATCTGTAACACTTTCTAGATGTGCCACCCAAGACTTCAATTTTCATATTTGAAAAACAAAAACATTATAACTAACTTCACTGGGTAAGCTGAGAGGTACAAAGCATGGTACACAGTGTAGCTGTCAAGGCTATTGGGTAAGGCACCAACTCTGAAGTCCTTTGTTGGCTTTCTTGCACTTACTAGCTGTGTGACCTTGGGCTAATCACTTAATCATCCTATAACTCAATTTTATCATGGAGCTACCTTCATACTATTATCTCAAGGAATTCAGAAAACTGCACTTTGGAAGGCTGACACCGGAAAATCACAAATTCAAATCCCACCTGGGCAACTTAGTGAGACCCTGTCTCAACATTTAAAACAATAAAAGGAAAATTCATATAATGCCCCAGCACAGTTTCTGGCACATGGGAATCATTCAAGAATATTACATATTACAAATGTAAAAGCAGTGAACATTTAAACACAGAGCTTATTAAATATTAGTTTTTCTACTGTATTTAAAACTCAAATTTACCCCAAAAATAAGGACTCATCATAAAGAATAAGAAAAGGAGTTTTTCAAATAATGTAAGTGGTATTTACAAAAAAACTGCCTATAAGGTTATTATGTAATGGCAAAAGCTATGGATTAAGTATATAACCTCGCAAGTTGTTATCTTTGAAAAAAATCAACATTACAGTATAAATATTGGAATTAAAAAAAATTATTAGTCATACTATATTATAGAGTTATCTACTATACAACGGGTTATAACCATTTCTATTAATGAAATCACTCCCTAAAGCTGAATCTTGTCTAAAAATAGATGCTTTGACAAATAATTTCAATTAAATATAAAATTTTAAGAGAAGTAATTCATAGATCTCCTAACAAAACTAAAAGATAATAAAGATCTACTGATTTCAAGAACATATATCCAGGATATATAGCCTGAATTCCATTCTAGTGTCTGATGTATATAATTTTTTTGCCTACATGACTTTTAAGTGTTGAGCAACGAAAGGAGTATCAAGATTTTACTAAAACTAAAAATGTAGAGTTCTGAATCTTTAAGAACACATGTAAATCAGACTAATCACTTACTAACTGTCACAAACAAGCCAGTTCTGGTTAGGCATGCCTGTAATCCCAGAACTCTGGAGTGGCTGAGACAGGAGCATCTAAATTCCAGCCTAGCTCTGCGATTCACTATTTAGTGACTTAGCAAAACCCTGTCTCAAAAATGATCAATAGACAAAAGGCTAAGGATGTAGTCCAGTGGAAAGGCTCTGGATTCCATTCCCAGTATGGGACACAGACACAGACACAGACACAGACACAGACACATAGACACACACACACACACACACACACACACACGAAACATGTACTCACACCCTGGGCAATTTTCTAAATCTTTCCAATCTCAGTTTCTCTTATCTGTAAACTGGAAAATAACTTTTTAATTTTTAATTTTCAGGCTTACTAGAAGAAGTAAATGAGATAATACTATGGGAACAGTTAACACAATTCCTGCAAATAATAAGCTCTCAAAATCTCCCCCCCCCCAAGTTTGATCCCCAGTACTCCCCCCAAATCTTATGGGGAAAAACCTTATCTGGCAATGCTAGTAAAATAATCAATCTCTCTTAATATCATTTTGGAAACAGAATTATGCCTTGAGACAACGCAAACTTACAAAACTCAACCCATTAAAATTAATTCCAGATTTATACCAAATCAAAATTATATACAAGAGAAATACCTCACATCACTTTTTTTGGTACTGGGGATCGAGCTCGGGTCCTTGCGCTTGCACCGCAGGCAGCGAAACCACTGAGCTAAATCCCCGGCCCCCTCACATCACTTTTATTACTTATGTAGGTAAAATATTCTGAGCACATAAAATACATTTTATAATTACAACAATGGCCTTCAATTAAGAGATATGGTTTAAAAAATGCTTTAAAATCAACTAGAAACACTAAAATTCACTCTAGTAATTTTTACATAAAAATTTCAAAATCTAACATTTCAGGAGACATTAATATCATTTACTAACAATATGGTTACTCACGTATACGTCTCTGTAGGGACATACAAAAATAAAGTCATTCAAACACCAAACACATATATACAAGGCTGCCAGGATTTCTAATATAAAAGTTCTACTTTCTTCACAGGAAAACACAACCAAGAAACAGGTATCATTTCTCTCAAACATGAAAAAGTAAAAAAGGGAAAGTAACTTGAACTCAGATAATTGAAAAAGTCACAAATGATACCAGTGTCAGCAATGAGCAACACCTACCTTCAGAAACAAAGCTAAAAAAAAAAAAGAATTATATAATTGTTTGCCGAGGATTTAGCTCAGTGGTTTCTCTGCCTGCTGTGCAAGCAAGCACAAGGACCCGAGTTCGATCCCCAGTACCAAAAAAAAAAAAGAATTATAAAAACAAAGCTCAGACATTTCTTAATGCAACATAATCTAATTTAAAAAACTAGTTAAGTGTCAGGGAAACCCTTGCTCTTCAACTGATTCACTCCAGGAATCTACCCAAATCACATGGTCTTTGGGTGTCAAGTTTTTTGTCAAAAAATAGAAGTCATGCTGGTCATTTCTCTCACAGAAATATGAGAATATTTCTAAATGGACTCAGGTCACCTTGAAGAAGGACCGGTTTAAAAATACAAAAGATTATTATAAATGACAACTGTTGAAAAGAAGAAAAACTTTGCTTAAAAAGTACTCTTTAATGATCTTTGAAGGCTGTGAGGCCATAAATTGCCACCAAAGCCAATTCACTGTGCTAAGGATATTAAAATAAGCATCTTCAACTAAGTAGCTAATCATCAGGCTTCTATATAGGTACTTACCAGTACTTTCCTATTTATATTATGGCAAATAAATGTGACAGAATTAAAACCACATTTCTCTAAATAGAATTTTGTTTACCTCAGATCTCCCAATCACCTAATATAAAAGTGAAATTATTAAAATTTTAGAATTATTTACAAATTCTGCTTTTCCTAATAAGCAATAGAAAGAAAAGTTAATAAAATTACATAAAATTCAAACTTAATTTTTATTTACTCTACTATTATGCATCTGATTTTGAGAAAGCAGAAATACCACAATAGGCTATGTCAAAATCTAACACAGGCGGTTCAGATAGACAGCTTGATGATTGACTGGTACCAAAAAATTAAATATGAAATTAGTTTAGGAAGCCTGAGAAAGTACATGTTTTTGTCTGGTACTCCAGCCCCCCCCCCCACCTTCCTGCCCCCTGTTTTCATGTTTCAGTGATTTGGTTTTGCTTATATTTATGAAATTAAATAATGATCATTATGCAGAGCCAAAACTGTTTACTACTATTGTCAAAAGTTTCACTTTTCATCCCTAAAGAGAATCTCAAATAGTTTTTCTTCAAAAATATTTTCTTAAATGCAGACAGTAGTATAATCAATCTAGCAATGGTTCAAAAACGCAGTCAAATAACTTCAGTAAAAAAATGTTTGAATGGCTTTGAAAACAAAGCACTCTATATATCCTTTCCAAAACACTAAAGATGATTATTTAATGTTCAATGTGAATTTACTAGATTTTCATTATTTACTTTAAAAGTGTCTTTAAGTTAAATAATGTAACCAAAGTTATAAGGATACTGGAACACTTAATGTCTGTCTTTTTTCAATGACTTTTTTTAAAAAAGGAAATACTGTACAAGGCTAGCCACTGGTGGAACACAAATCATCCTCTCCAATTAAGCTGTCAAAAATTTAAAGTTCAAGTTTAAGTTTTCAGTTTTCACTTTTAAAAATGACCAATTTAAATGGTTTAAGCCAAATGACAAGCATTTTCAAATGTACTTTAAGGAAATGTTTATGGTATCTTAATGAAAGCTATCACACAACCTGTATTAGATATGTAGAATTATTAGATATGTAGAATTGGGAAAATAAAAAAATAATTAACTGTAATCTAATTCCAAAGTCTCAAGAAAAAAAAAATCAAACTGATATTTAACACACTGAGTCAATCATCTGCATAGGGTTCCCTTCACAATGCTCTAAAAATAAACTGCTTCTGATGAAACCTAAAGAACTGTTCTTTCCATCATCTTTAGTGGAAAATGCCCTCATCCCTTGACAAACATCATAGTGTTTTAATGAAATAAAAGTTGTAAAGACAACCAGGAACACATGAAGACCTTTTAAACATTAATAATGACGCTCTTACCCCCCCATGCCCCCCCCAAACCCTCAGTTTTCTCTTAAAATGTGAAGAGTTCCTCCCTTATGCATTCCCTCCTTGGCATGTCCCCCACCCTCACCCCCCCCACCCCCCCAGGCCTGAGGCCCCGCTGCAAACAGTGTCTAACAGGAGCAGGCAGCACAAAGACAGGAATGGGAGATTAGTGGGAGGGAGGGAGGCCAGGATTGGGGCTCAGCAGGAGCTTCAGGCTTTTTAAAATTCAAACTGCTCCCTGACCAATACAAATCACGGACACGCTACTGACTACTACACGGATTTATAGCATTAAAAACATGCCTAGTACGTGACAGCTATATTAACTTCACTCTTTCTAACATTTATCTGTATGTAGAAAATATGAAACAATTTGTTGTAAGCAGGATGCTAAACTCAAAAATAAGGTTCAGAAAAGTTACTTATTCAACAGTGACAATAATAATTTAACAAGAAACAAAAAATTTCGAACCAGTGTAACAACCACTAGTAGAACAAGGAACTTTATTGAGCAGTGTTATTTCATTTTAGCCAATGAGGGTTGTCCCTTCGCTGAATATGAAAGAAAGTATCGAAAGAGTTTAACCGAGGTATATTTACAGTATTTTTCTATGTAACTTGTATGACGGAAGACTTTTAAACTGGCGATTTCCCCTTTTATCAACCTACATTATTAAGGCCTCCATAAACAAGTTCTCAATACTTCTCGTGAACTAGAACTTCTTAAGATAGAACTGATATTTTTCTTCAGCATTTACAGACACATTTGACCTATTAAAACGACACCTCTCTCATTACACAGTCAAACATCATGGCACAAACAGCCAATGACAACCCTGGGACCTAAAGAAGATCTGCTCTGACAAGAAAGGATGGCACCTTTCTTTTTAAAAAAAAACTCTCAAAGATTGTAAGTATTACTTAATTCCTCTCTTCTTAAAGAAAATTCGTTTTAATCCTTATCTCAGTACAATGCTCAGAACATTTTAAATTCTTTGTATGCTTGTACATGTTTGGGTCAGGAAGTACCTGAGTGCTTTATGCACGGTCGTTTAAAATTGTCCTTACATAACGCATACAAACATAAAGTGGCAGAGTAAACCTGTCAAGTACTTTATACTTGTGTTTGAATTAAAAGTCCATGTGCAACACACACTGTCAAACAACAGAAAAGCTCTTCGGGGGGTAGGGGAGATAGTCACTTATATGTTATGATTTTCTATATTAAATATTGATGTGGATGATTTAATCCTTTTAAAAAGAAAATGACTCTTTACTAACTTTCTAACGTCCAAACAAGTTTTACAAAGAGAAAGAAATACCACCGTTTTCGCGTCTGAGTATTTACATTTGCCTCACTAACTGAAACTACTTCCTCCCTTCATGGGGTCACAGGGGGAAGAAGGGGGGTTGTTTGTTTCACTGGGACGTTCCCCACTCCCGGACCGGGAAAGTTGTAAATATGGGGACGATCGGAGCACATTTGCTGTTAGTTGTATTGTTTCCGCCTCCTCACTAGCTACGGCTCCTCTCCCGGGCGAGGCCTGTCACCGACCAGCAGCCGCTCCGCTCAGCCCGGCGCTCTCCTAATCCCCGAGCTCAAGTAGATTCCGCTGGCCCGCGGCCTGCACTCTCCGCCGGGCCTACGCCTCCCCGGCTGCCCGGCAGGAGCCCGGTCCCCACCGCGGGAGCCGGCCGAGAGAGGGTACAAAACCACCGCCACCCAGGGCGGCTGCCACCAGAGAGGAGCGAACTCTCGACTCGCCCGTGGAAGAGACCTGGGGCCGCTAAGGAAACGGCGGGGAGGGGAGTGAGGAGGAGAGACGCTGAGGACCTGGCGCCGCCGCCGCCGCCGCCGCCGAAATAAAGAGCAGGAATTTACCTGGGCGAATCGGCGTCTGAATCCAAGAGGAGGCCGAGGCCGCTGTGGCGAAAGACTATAATCCGGGCCGAGAGGGGGGGTGGCTACGGCTCCTCTTCCGTCTCCTCAGTGCGGGGAACATGTAGAGCCGGGGGGAGACCAGCCGAGAAGACAAATCGCTGCTTCTTCTTCCTCCTCCTCCTCCTTCTCCCACATAGAAACACTCACAAACACCCGACCAGGGGCCCGAGCTACCGGGGGGGCATCGCCACGGGCCCAGGAACCAATCCTCCTGTCGGCGGGGGCGTCCCTCCCTGCGGCTTGGTGGTGTCGGGTGAGTCGGTACCGACGGAGGGAGGGGGGGAGGGCGGGGGGAAGGAGCCCTGTGTGTCTCTCTCTCTCTCGTTCCGTCTCTCCCTCTCAGAACAAAATGCCGACCGGAAGTGCAGCTGCAGGAATGACTCCCTCCGCCGGCGCCAAACACTAACAACCACCCCCTCTTCCCCACTCCACTTCCGCCACCGCCGCCGCCGCTGCCGCTGCCGCCGCCGCCACTCGGGCTCACGTCTCGGCCGCGCCGCACCGTACCGCACTCGGGCTGGGCCAGGACGGCGGTCGCGCGACAGCAGCTCTCACTCTACGGCCTCCTCGCGGCGGCCGCGGAGAGTGGATTTTGCGGAGCGGCGTCTGCGGCGCGACTCGAAGGCTGGTTCTCCCCGGGCTTTCTTTTCCTCGAGGCCGACCGCAGCGGGGCCCGAGTTTGGTGGCGGTCGTGTGCGTGAGGGTCCTCAGGCCCAGGGCGCCTCGCTGGCCGCGGACGGCGGCGGGCGGAGACCGCGCTCGGCGCCCCTGCTCGCCGTCATTAGCTTTAGGGAGCTAGGCTTCGGGCCGCCACGCAGAGGACGCTAGCGATACGACGGCGACCGGGCATTTTTCAAATGTTTCCCTCAGCCGGGTGGATGGATATATCGTACACCTTTTCTCCTTTTAAGAGGCCGGACTTCACGCCTGTCTGTGTGTCATTTCTGCGGAGTAAGAGCACAACCCTCGGAGGTGAAGATGACTCCCAGCTGCATCGGGTTGGAATCGATCGTGTTTGTGATGTATTTATTTCTGGAAACGGGCGCTCGCTGCTGGACTTGCTTTTTGCTGCGGTGGTTTTGATTTCTCCCTACCGGGATGAGGCCTGTAGGCGACGCTGTTCGAGCTAGGAGCGGTTTGCGGCGGAGCCGAGTCCGGCGCCCGCGTCCGGGTGTGGGTGGAGCCGAGCGCCGGGCCCGGGCAGAGACTGCAGGCTGAGCTTCCTCTGCATTGAAACCGAGGCGCCGGACGAGGCCGGAGTACAAACTGATGATGCGTACTGTATCAGGCCCTTGGTAGTCGCTCACTGTAAAGCAAGGAGTGGTTTCAGCGTTCCACAGTTCTCTAAAGTTTATTTGTGTAAATGAAAAGGGGGCTGTTCTTCAGGTAAAAAGTGCAGTAGGTAAGCAGACTTTATTCAAACAGGCCGAAATTTGTGTTTTTTTAGTGAATTCTGTTAAGTCAACCTTAATTGTATTGTGTATGTGCATGTATACCAGTGCGCCGCAAGTATGGGAAAACTTGCCTGCTTTCAGGTTATCCCTTGCCTCAGAAATCATTTTGCTGTAGTCCCTGCTACAGTTTCCTGTGGAGGTCGGAAAGGGGCAAAAGCTAAAGCCTTGACATTGCCCAGAGGCGCTGGAGCGCTGGAGGTGAGAGTGAGAGGGACCTACCCTAGCATATTTGCAAAGAGGGCTCTACCTTGATACTCTCTGCCACGCTCCTTCCCCAAGTATTCATAGGGCTCTCTGCCGCATGTTTATAGAGTTTTCTTCAAATGTCAGGTGAGTGTTTCCACGGCCACAATTTAAACTGCAAATTCCCTGGTTCCCTTCTCATTTTATCCCTTGGACATTCCACGTATCTTTCTTGTTTATCTTTCTCTCCTTCCCGAGTAGAATGTAAGCTCCAAGAGGACAAAAGGTTTGGTTTTTGTCCACTGGCGTTTTGTCCAGCCGCATAGATGTCGTGACACCCTCTCCTCTCCGTTTCTGAACTCTATCCTTTAATGTGTACTTAGATATGCCTAACATATTTATATGCCACAAACAACTTTGTGGAAGGTGGTGAAAACTGGAAAAATGCAAGTGTGCTACAGACTTCTCGAAAAAGATCTCTTCTAGACATTTGAAAACCCACAAACCAGTGATACGACTTGCTTTTAGGTTTCTGAAAAAAGGCAAGGTGGAAGGAGTACAGTAGTGTAGTAGATCATATGATCATATCCCTAGTAGGCCGAATCATTTTGTTTTCTTCATCCTGTTCTCTCCCCAAATACATGTTATTTTCAATGAACTAAAAAGTCCGTGAATTTGGTTGGCTCTGCCCAAATCCAACATCGATGGAAAAGTTCATTCCCTTCATTATGCACAAACTGTGTAGTAGGCACAGTGATTCAAAGGTATTTGTGTCTGCAGCTAGGAGGCCTTACGTAAAGGGCTACATATGGCTACTCTGGTTACCTGTTTCTCAATTATGCTGTCAGATATAGCAAGAACTAGATTTATTTTTACAGTTTTCTGAAGAAAAGGTTCAATGAAAGGTGAGGTCAGGCTTAGTGTGGCTGTTTTAATTCACCATTTGCTGTTTATTTACATTTACCTACCTTATAGCACTTGGTATACCAATACTTGAAAATGATTTTTAAAAACTATAAAATGAAGGTAAGAAATATTTTTTGGTGGCTGGATAAATAGCCTTTTAAATTAAATAAATATACCAGTACATTAGAAGCTATGCACTAACCCTTTAGCTATGTTACACTGTTACACATTTTCATTTTATTTACTGAATTTTTGCACAAAAATCAGTATGTTATAACCATTAATAACAATTAAACATTGTTTAGTAAATCCAGTAGTCTACTCATTACAGGTTTACGAATTAATCTTAAAAACAGATTTAAGTAACATACATATTACTCAGAATACCTTGTTCACTGTTTCAAAATACCATCATTTGAGTTTGTTTATGGAAGAGCAGTTATCTTCCTGTATACTTAAATGTTACGGGTGATCTAGTAATTTTGTATGTCTAGGTAACACTCTGTAGTGTAAACTCTTGGCATTACTGCAGAAGTTAATTTTTTTTTTTTTTTTTTGGTACCAGAGATTGAACTCAGGACCTTGAGCTTGTGAGGCAGGCAAAGTGCAGAAGTTAATTTTTTAATTTAAAATTTAAATATTTAGTTTATTCCCTCACTTAAATACATATTGAGAACCTATTAGGTGCTAATTAGCTTTCTGCTAGGTGCCTCATATAAAATAATAAACGAAAACAAAGTCACTGTCTTTGAGGGCTTTTATTTGTATGTGGTTCAAACCAGTTTTTGCCCCAGGTATAGAATTAAAGAAATTGTTTCAATGCCTATCAGTATTCCCCCATTAAATCAGTTAATATTTTGCTTCCCTAAATTTTAAGTATCCAAATTGAGTTCTTACATAGAATCAATAGTCATGTTTTCTTAATTTCATACTTTTTTTCCCTCTTTTGCTTATTGTCCTCAACACCATCAGTTCGTTTTACTCTTACGTTTTTAAAACTCTAATGTCCAACATCAGTTGACTTTTCGTGACATATTTCATTGTTATATCTTTAACTTGTCAATTTTTGTTTGGAAGGTAGCCCAATAAATCTTTAATATGACCTAAGATTGCCTTCTTTCTTTAAGGAATAAGTTGTATAACTCAGTTTTACTTGCTGAGAATATTTCTGGATATTCTCATATGTAGTTTTGACCACTGGATTGCAGATTTAAATTTACAATTTTAAATGGATTTAAGTATTAACTACCTGTATTAAATGCCATTACCAAAAATTGGTACAAATGAACAAATTATGAATTCTTATTTTTATTGAAGAATATTTATCTTAAAGATAAATGCAGTTTCCCATAGTGATGGGAGTAAAAAACAAATCTTAGAAAAATCATCTCACTATACTTGTTACTTATCCTTGTTAGTGATAAAATTATCTGTAATAGGAACCAAGTTTTAAAATATAGAAAAAAACAAGTAAAAGATACTGTATGAATGTTTTTTATGTTATTTTAGACTATCAAAATTATTTCACATTTAAGATACATTACTTTTAAGATAACAAACTGTTGAAAAGTTAGGGATGCTGCTTTTGAGCTCAGAACTATACAGTTATCAGATGACTTAACAATCTGTAAATATGTTACTGTTTCAAGTAAGTACCTTAATCAAATTTGCAATAGTGTGTATGAAGCTTATTCCACATATTTGGTCAATTTTTGTTAAGAGTCTAGAAATGAATTTTTTTTCTCCTATGAATGTCTTTATTCATTTTGGCCTATTTTGGTCTTCAAGAATAAGCTTTATCCTTTTATTAATCCTTCTGACCTGTAATTAAGAATTTTCTCTACATTTATAGATTTTTTAATCCATACTATTCATTTATGACCCTATGACTTAACTGTATCTGTTTTTTTGTGTGTGCTTTATATTTCTAAATCAGGGTAACCAGTTACTTACACTACAAGTTTCACTGAGCAAGGCATAGGGTAAGGCCCTCAAAGAAATGCATTTCTGAAATATGATTTCCATATAAAGTTATTTAAGGCCATAAATCTTCATGAAAGTCTAATCTTCATAAAACTTACACATATGCTGGATCTGAACCAGAAAGTTAAACTATACATGTATTTTAATACTGAATTGTTCTAGGCAAACATTCAAAAGTGATCTTATTTATGAAGGAAGAATATAAAACATTAAAAATTTAAGAGATCTGCAGTTGGTATGAAGGAACCTTAGGATGCTCATTTTAACCACTCTTTCACATCAGCTTGTCAAAGCTTCTGCTCTAGATCAGTATTTTAAACTATTGTTATGTATCATTACACATCATGAAATTAATTCAGTGAGTTTTCTAGCATTTTGTATTTAAAATATAGAAAAGAATAAAAAAATCTGAGTACATCGCATATGGTAAGATATGATTAAAAAAACATTTTGTTTATGTGTTATGTGTGCTGGATTACCCTGAAAATATATTTCTTACTGTGAATTGTAGGCAAAAATGTGGGTTTTTAAAAAATCTACAGTTCAGGTATTCCTTTACTTACCCCTTAGAAAATGGAAAAGAGGAATGTTAGAAATTTCTGATTGCCTATAAAATAGTGAATTGTAGAGGAGGCACCAGGATATTTTAGGAATTTGACACTGGTTTCAAAAAGGTAATCTAGGAAAGAAACTATATTGGTAAAAAAGTCAAACATGATTAAAGTTAGGAGAAATTACTTTCCCAGTAGATCTACATTTGGTACATTTAGATATATGACTACTATATGATCTATTGGAGCATATTTTCTAATCTAACATTTCAGATACAGCAGAATAATAAATATGAAGCAAAAGATGTTTCTTTTTCTTCTTTTTTTTTATGGTACCGTGGATCAAACAGGACCTTGAGCTTGCAGGCAAGCACACCACTGAGCTAAATCCCCAGCCCAAAAGATGTTTGTTTCTATTCTCAGCTTCCCTTCAATTTTAAAACAAGTGTTTATTAATTAGTTGTAGGAGAGCAAAACAAATTACGGTCTTTTACAGAGTAATTATAAGAACAAGTTACTCCTTAAAAATAAAACAAAAATACCCATAAACTTTCAATGAAGTTTTTCATCCTAGCCAAAGTACATCATTTAAGTTGTTAACTCTCACTTGTCATTTCACTTATTCTACATGTTTCAATAAATGTACTTAAAATTTAAAAGGAAGAAACTTAAGGAAAGAATTGTGTACTGGATTTAAAAAAAAAAGGCTTATTGGATGAATAGAATGAAAAAACTAAAAGGATTATATCATACTGAAATACTTTAATAAAATTTATGCATTTCTTACTGTTTACTTGCTATGTGTAGATTTCAGTAGGGTAGTGTGAAGTCTATTTAAGAGAGCATTAATATTTTATTGGAAATGTTAGGGCCGGGGATTTAGCTCAGTGGTTCCGCTGCCTGCCCCGGCAAGCACAAGGACCTGAGTTCGATCCCCGGTACCTAAAAAAAAAAAAGAAATGTTATGCCAGGACCTTTCAATGATAGCTACATAAGTTCTAGCTTTGTTAAAACATTAGGTATATACAAACTTTACTAGAGAACTAACATAAACATCTCTGAATTATTGAACCAAAGATATTTTACCCCTAAATTTTCACCACAGCAATACATACCCTAAGATGGGAATTATATTACTACCAGCAGGGGGAGCTAAGTCAGTCTTGAAAGGTAGGCATCTAAAGGAAGACCACATGACTTCCTGTTTTGAATTTAACTGTTGTTGCAGCTGTTCTCTTTCTGAGTTTACCAAAAAGCAATAAAACACGAAGGGCTACAAATACATTAAATGTGGGTAGGGTGACAGGCTTTTTTGTTGTTTTTGGGGGGAGGTGACAGATTTAACTGTCAAAATTATCTTGTACAAAGCAAATAGGAAAAAACATCCTGTTCAAATTAAGGACAGCCCAAGGAAGGGTATTTGGCATCAAAAATAATTGTTAAAACCATTTGTTAAAAGCTGAGCAAGTAAAATATGCAAACATTAAGATACTGATTTTCTACTCTGGGTGGTGAAATGTGAATTAAAACAAAGAAGAATGTTTATTAACCATTTAGCAAGTGAAATTCAAATAGAATTTAAACGTAGAAATGTCTCAGTATTTAAGATGGAAAAAAGGAAAAAAATAAAGGCTATGATGAATTGCTCTCCAGGTGTAACAGCATTTCTTATTCCATATTTATTTGAAGCTGAAATTGGGTTCTAAATAGGCATATTTTAAAATTATAAAGTTGTATAAATTAGATTGAGTTTATATTGAATTTATATTTACTTAATCTAAAAAATGGGTAAATTAATAGAAAATTATTACAGTGAATACTGAAGTGCTTTTTCACAATAATAACAATAGAATTGTTTCCACTATTCCTTATAAATGCAGCAAAAATGTACTGTTTTATGACAGGTGTTTGGAGGAGTATACTAGCTCAATGATAATTATATTGTCAGCTCATTTAATATCTGTTAAGAATCTCAAAATGCCTGATAGAATGAGTGTGTACTGAGTAGACAGATAAGGTCTACTTACTGTGTGAAGTGGGACTATAAGAGCTGAGTGTTAGCTAACTGCATCAAAATAAAAAACTGAAAAATACATTTTTTAATTATAATGCATTGAATTATGGTAGCCTCAGCATTTACTAATTTTGTGTGTGTTGTTTTTTTTTTTGGTACTGGGTATTGAACTCAGGACCTTGCACTTGGGAGGCAGCCGCCAGAACCACTGAGCTAAATCCCCAGCCCTTACTCATTTTGTAGAAACACTTCAAAACACGGCAATGAATTTAGGCAAGTTTTAGCCACATGTACATTTATTCATGTGTTTATTCATTTCAAAAATTATTTCTTGAACACTTGTACTTCCATAGGACATGAAGTGCCATCTTCATTTTCTATTACAGAAAATTCTTTAATCTTGTTGAAATACTTTATTTCATTAATAACAGTCATAAGAATTCAATATGCAATCACTGACTCCAAAAACATGGTACTGAGAAGCAAATCATTTAGTAGTGAGTAGTGAGTGCCCCTGTAGGGCAGTTCTTTTTAAAATTATAATGTACTGATCTTATTTAATATATTTGCAGTTTTTATCATAGCAATGACATCCAAGACCAAATTCATCACATATCACTCCTAGAGGAATTTTAATGCCAAAAAAGCAAAACAGGAAATACCCTATTTATGTGCTTCCTTAACATACAAGTTGTGATGAATATAATATAGGCTACTATAGTTGTATAAACAGCCTGATCTTTTAAAGTTTGTTAATGTCTCCATGGAAAAGTAGCTATAATGACTTTTTAAAAAATTACATTAATAAAGTGGCAATAGCCTTATCATGAACCATTCCTTATTGATAGGTGTAATTCCTTATTGATAAGTTAATGCCAATAAAAGTTCAACAACTAATAATTTTGTCATTGAGGTCAGCCCTTCAAAGTCAATGTGGCATAAAAATTCCTAGTTTTATCTAGTTTTTATTTAATAATTTAAGACTGGCTATAACAATAAACTTGCCACCAAAGGAAGGAAAAAAAAGCTCATACCTTGTCTTATTCTAGAGAAGAAATGGCAACATTAGGAAAAGAATCAAAATGACCTCAAGGGACAAAATGAAGAGAATAAATAAGAGTTTCTTTAGCCCTAAAAAATTACAGAAATTTATACACACGAATATTACTTTAAACGTTCTTTAGACAGTTAAAAGTATTGTTTTTCTCTTTGAAAACATCAAAACCCAAATTTCTTTTGTAGTCATGTTTCTAATTTATCAACTGTCTTACTGTGTTAGAGTTGGTACTCTTTCAAAAATCACTACTCTGAAACGAGGCATGGTGGTGCACACCTGTAATCCCAGCACTCAGGAGGCTGAGGTAGGAGGATTGTCCCAAGTTCGAGGCCAGCCTGGGCTAAATGGTGAGTCCAAGGCCATCCTGCACTACACAGTGAGACCCTGTCTCAAAAGCCAAAAGATAAAAATCATCACTCTGATGTAGCTTTCTCTGTGTTACTTTCTTCTAAATTCTAAAGTCAACATTCATTAGCTTTCTCCAGTACATTGAGATGATTAGTCATGATAATATCTAGACACACTGTTTAAGTTTTCCTTGTATTGAGGCAAACTCTAACTTTTGCTTGAGGTAAGGAGAAATAGTTTGCATTATGAATTTGGAAGAGCTATGGTAGTACTTGACAATATATATGCAAAAATATTTTCATTTAAAACCTATTGTACATCTTACAGACCTGTAAAAATTTTTGAATGTCTTCTTTGGCTACAAGTTTAGAATTGATAATGGCATGTTTAATTTTACATTTATAATAAATCTTTTGGATTTTAACTCTACAGTATTGCTATAAAAACGTATCTGTGAAAACAGGCTCTAACTTTAAGGAATGCTGACTAGAAAACTATTTTGACCATGATACAATTATTCAGCACAAAAAATTATATGCCTCTGAATAGGTAAGTCTCTAATTCTCTATATTTTTAGGAATATTTCTGTATTAATATTAAAGGTATCAGAGAATATGTGCACCTCAGAGAACTTTTAAATTTGTGTATGCAAACTTGCCAGATAAATTGATCTTTAAGACTATATAACATTCTTATTACTGTAAACTAATGAAGATTAAACAAGCATGTGCCTAGCACCTGTATACTGGAAACATGAATATAAAAATAATAACCTGGTCCTTTTCCTCATAACTCAAAATCCAGAAGACTAAGTGAAATATATTTTAAACAGTGGGATAAATAAAGGATAATAAATTGTATCAAAAGAGATATAAAAGTGCCAAAGATACATAGAAGTTTTGACAAAAACTTCATAAGAGATAAATTTTGAACATTAGTGAAGAATAATTTTCCAAGCACATAACGGAGCTAGGAAAGAAATTAGTCATTTTAAGGATAGGGAAGAATATATAAAGACATGTAGGTACATTAGAAAGTTTGTTTTAATTTATAATCTGGAAATCAGTTTGGGTGGAATGAAAATTAGATAAAAAAATTATACCCCACATAGGTAAATATGGAAAATTTAACATAAAAAAGAATCACTACATTACTGAAAAAAGAATATGTAATGAAAATGTGGTGAGGCTGGAAATTTCATACAATTTAGAAATTTGTATTTAGTTGCTAAAAATGTTCATACTTTTTCTTTCCCTTCGCAGTGAACTACATCCCTAGCCCTTTTTGTATTTTGGGGAGGACAGATGCACTTAGCTACATCCCCAGTCCTTTATTTTTATTTTGAGACAGGGTCTTGCTGAGTTGCTAAATTGCTCTGACTGGGCTCAAACTTGCCATCCTCCTACCTCAGCTTCCCAGATTGCTGAGATTACATAAAATCCCTACTGATTCATCCCAGGGATGCAGGGATGGTTTAACATAGGCAAATCAGTCACTGTAATACACTACATCAATAGAGCCAAGGACAAAAACCATGTGATCATCTCAATAGATGCAGAAAAAGCATTCGACAAATCCAACATGCATTTATGATAAAAACCCTATAAAAAATTGGAATAGATGGTCTCTACCTCAATCTGATAAAAGCCATCTATGAAAACCCAACAGCCAGTATCGTACTAAATGGTCAAAAACAAATCTTTCACACTAAAATCAGAAATAAGACAAGGATGTCCACTATCACCACTCTTGTTCAATATAGTTTTGGAAACATTAGCCATGGCAATTAGACAAGATAAAGAAATAAAAGGAATAAAGATAGGAAACCAGGAAGTCAAATTACCATTATTTGCAGATGACATGATACTCTATATAGAAGACCCCAAGAGTGCCACCAAAAGTCTTCTAGACTTAATAACCAAATTCAGTAGAGTAGTTGGACACAAGGTCAACACACAAAAATCAATAGCTTTCCTCTACAAACAACAGACTCCCTGAAAGAGAAATAGGGCAAACAGTTCCTTTTACAATAGCATCCAAAAACTGAAACACCTAGGAATCATCCTATCAAAAGAAATCAAAGACTGGCGGAAGACGCCGAATCAGCCCGCTGCAGACAGGCAGGTCTGCCCACACCCTACTGAGGTGCCCAGTTGCGTGGAACACACACCGAATCAGCCCGCTGCAGACAGGCAAGTCTGTGCACGCCCTACCGAGGTCCTGAGTCGCGCAGAAGACACCAAATCACCCCGCTGAAGACAGGCAGCCACCTGATTCCACACTACAAAGACGCAGAGGACACCAGACCACCAGACCAAGGTACTGAGTCCCACTGTTCCCGGCCCAGAGGTAGGGGCTTCTGAGCCATTGTCCCACTGCTCCTGGTCCAGAGGAAGGGGCTTCCCTGTCACCATCCCTCCCGCTGCTCCCAGCCCAGAGGAAAGGGCTTTTGGGCCACCTTCTGTCCCGCTGCTCCTGGCCCAGAGGAAGGGGCTTCTGGGCCACCAACCCTCCCACCGTTCCCGGCCCAGAGGGAGGGGCTACTGAGCCACCATCCCACTGCTCCTTGTCCAGAGGAAGGGGTTTCCCGGCCACCATCCCTCTGGCTGCTCCCAGCCCACAGGAAAGGGCTTTTGGGTCACCATCTCTACCTCTGCTCCCGGCCCCTGGCCCAGCTCACCCAGCTCAGAGGAGGTAATCCGTGCAGGCACTAACAGCCCCCCACCCCAGCTGAAATGAGAAAACATGTAAACAAGTCTCAAAACCAGACTTCCAGATCACCTACAGCAACCCCAAAGGGAAATGAGATGGAACACTCTGATACTCAACCACCTGGACCCACTGAACTGGCAACAAAAGGGGATCTGGAAAAAAGGAAATCAGAAATAATTTCTCAGATAACAGGAGAAATTGTGCCCCTAGTGCAAGACATGATTAATAAATCTAGAGAAGAGCTCAGGAACATGATGGAATCCCAACATAAGAAACAAATGGAATCCATAAAACAGATGCAAATTGATTTCCAGGACATGAAAAACTCCATGGGAAGTCTACACAGCAGAATGAGCCAATGTGAGGACAGAATTTCAGGCATAGAAGATAAGATTGCAATTAATGACCAGGAAAAGAAAAATTGCTTCAAAATTATAAGGGAACATGAGAAATCAATCCAGCAGCTGCTAGATGATGCAAAGAAGAACAACATAAGACTGATTGGGCTCAATGAAGAAACAGGAGAGAGTGGAGATGACATAAAAAATCTCTTCACAGAAATAATGGCAGAAAACTTCCCAAGCAGGGGAAAAGAGCTTGACATACAGGTAAGTGAGGCATATAGGACTCCAAATGGCCTTGATCAAAAAAAATCTACACATAGGCATATAGTTGTTAAGATTCCAGAAACTCAACAGAAGAACAAAGTTCTCCAAGCAGTTAAGAGAAAAGAAACAAATCACATACAAAGGAAAGCCCATCAGAATCCCAGCAGACTTCTCAACACAAACCATCAAGGCAAGAAGAGCTTGGAGTGACATATTCCAAGCCCTAAAAGAAAACAGCCTCCAACCCAGATTGATGTACCCTGCAAAACTATCTTTCAAAATGGATGGAGAAATAAGATACTTTCATGACAAAGAGCACCTTAGGAACTTCGTGAATACCAAACCAGCACTCCAAAGAATTTTACACAATAGCCTAGGAACAGACATTGAGGATCACAACCCCAGGAAGCAAAGCAGAATGAAGCCATCTGGCATGACAAGAAATTAAATGTAAAGGGGGAGAACCCAACAAAAAGAAAAAGTCATGGCAATGACAAGTCAATACATTTCAGTTATAACCATCAATGTTAATGGTCTCAATTCACCAATCAAAAGAAATAGACTGGCAGAATGGGTCAAGAAGCAAAATCCAACAATATGCTGCATACAAGAAACACACTTAATTCAAAAGGAAACTCATAGACTGAAAATTAAATTGTGGAAAACAATACTCCATGCGACAGGAACCCCCCAAAAAGCAGAAGTAGCTATCCTCTTTGCAGATCAAGTAGATTTCAAACCAACACTGATGAAGAGAGACAAAGAAGGACACTACATCCTTGTAAAGGGAAGAATCCAAGAGGAAGAGATGACAATCATAAATATCTATGCACCAAACACTAGTGCACCCAATTATATAAAACAAATACTAACGGACATGAAAAGTCATATATGCACTAATACAATTGTAGTGGGGGACCACAACACTCCACTGTCACAAATAGATAGAACAACTAGACTAAAAATAAGTAATGAAATACTAGAACTCAATCAAACTCTTGAACAAATGAACTTAACAGATGTTTACAGAGTCTTCCACCCCACAAAATCAGAATACACATTCTTCTCAGCTGCACATGGGTCATTCTCCAAAACAGAGCACATACTCACACATAGAACATGTTTAAGTAAGTGCAAAGGAATTCAAGTTATCCCCTGTATATTATCAGACCATAGAGTGATGAAATTGGAGATCCATAGCAAAAGAAACTCAAAAAATTTCATAAACATGTGGAAATTGAACAACACACTTCTGAAGAACCAATGGGTCACAGAGGAAATTAAAGAAGAAATCAGACAGTTCCTTCAATTAAATGACAATGACAATACAACATATCGGAATCAATGGGACACAATGAAAGCAGTCTTACAAGGGAAATTCATAGCAGTGAATATGCATATTAGGAAAACAGAATGAGCCCAATTAAACAACCTGATGCTGAACCTCAAGCTTCTAGAAAAACAAGAGCAGGACAACCCCAAAGCTCATACAAGGGAGGAAATTATAAAGATCAGAGGAGAAATCAATGCAATGGAGACTAAGAGAACGATACAAAAAATCCATGAAGCCAACAGTTGGTTCTTCAAAAGAATCAACAAAATTGACAAACCTTTGGCCAACCTTGTCAGAAAAAGGAAAGAAAAGGCCCAAATCCATGCAATTAGCAATGAAAAGGGTGAAATTACAACAGACCCAGCAGAAATCCAGAGGATCATCAGTACCTACTTCCAGAACCTATACACCAATAAGATGGACAACACAGAAGAAATGGACAGATTCCTAGATACATATGAATTACCAAAGTTGAACGAAGAAGACCTAAAAATCCTGAACAACCCAATATCAACCAATGAAATTGAAAATGTAATTAAAAACTTATCAACTAAGAAAAGCCTGGGCCCTGATGGCTTCACTGCTGAATTCTACAAGACATTTAGAGAGGAACTGCTGCCACTACTGTTTAAACCCTTCAATGAAATTGAAAGGGAAGCAATACTCCCAAATTCATTCCTGGAAGCAAGCATCACCTTGATCCCCAAAGCAGAGAAAGACCCAACTGAAAAAGAGAACTATGGGCCAATCTCACTAATGAACATAGATGCAAAAATCCTTAATAAGATACTGGCAAACAGAATGCAGAAGATCATCAAGAAGATCATACACCCTGATCAAGTGGGATTCATCCTAGGGATGTAGGGATGGTTCAATATATGAAAATCAATCAATGTAATACACTATATCAATAGAGCCAAGGACAAAAACCATATGATTATCTCTATAGACTCAGAAAAAGCATTTGACAAAATCCAACATGCATTTATGATAAAAACCCTACAAAAAATGGGAATAGACGGTCTCTACCTCAAACTGATAAAAGCCATCTATGAAAAACCAATAGCCAACATCATACTAAATGGCCAAAAACTGAAATCCTTCACACTAAAATCAGGAACAAGACAAGGATGTCTACTATCAGCACTCTTGTTCAATATAGTTCTGGAAACATTAGCCATGGCAATTAGACAAGAGAAAGAAATAAAAGGAGTAAAGATAGGAAATGAAGAGGTCAAATTGTCATTCTTTCCAGATGACATGATACTCTATATAGAAGACCCCAAGAACTCCACCAGAAGTCTTCTAGACTTAATAACCAAATTCAGTCAAGTAGCTGGATACAAGGTCAACACACAAAAATCAATAGCTTTCCTCTACACGAATGACAGACTCACTGAGAAACAGGGCAAATAATTCCTTTCACAATAGCATCCAAAAAACTGAAATACCTAGGAATCATCCTAACGAAAGAAATCAAAGACCTCTTCTCTGAAAACTATGGCACTCTGAAAAGAGAGATTGAAGATGATATCAGAAAATGGACAGACATCCCCTGCTACTGGGTAGGAAGGATTAATATAGTGAAAATGGCCATACTTCCAAAACTGCTATATAGATTTAATGCAATTCCAATTTAGATCCCAGCAGCATACTTCATAGACCTCGAGAAAACAATCCAAAAATTCATTTGGAGCAAGAAGAGACCCAGAATAGCAAAAGCAATTCTAGGTAACAGAGACATGGCAGGGGGTATCACAATCCCCAACCTGCAACTCTACTACAAAGCTACTGTGATAAAAACAGCATGGTACTGGCAAAGAAACAGACCTGAGGACCAGTGGAACAGATTAGAAGATGCACAAACAACACCAGACACACTCAGCCACCTCATCTTTGACAAAGGAGCCAAACACCCTCACTGGAGGAAAGATCACCTCTTTAATAAATGGTGCTGGAAAAATTGGGTTTCAACTTGCCAAAGATTCAAACTAGACTTATATCTCTTACCATGCACTAAACTAAAATCAAAATGGGTTAAAGATCTAAATATTAAAAGAGAAATGCTGAATTGACTGGAACAGAGGTTAGGTAGAACTCTTGAACACATTGGTGTAGGAAAAGATTTTATGAACAAAACCTCAGTTGCCCGTGAAGTAGCAGAAACAATCAATAGGGTGGATCTCTTCTTATTAAAAGGCTTCTGCACAGCAAGAGAAACCACCAGCAGTGTGAAGAGACAACCCACAATGTGGGAAAAAAATCTTCACCTGCTTTCCTCAAACAAAGGTCTACTATCTTGAACCTGTAAAGAACTTAAAAAAGATCAGACCTCCCAAATTTAAAGACCCAATGCAAAAATGGGCATTTGAAATGAACAGACATTTCTCAGACAAAGAAGTAGAAATAGCAAATAAACATATGAAAAAATGTTCAACATCACTGGTCATTTGAGAGATGCAAATGAAAACAACGTTGAGATTCCACTTCACTCCAGAAAGAATGGCTGCTATCATGAAGTCAACCAACAACAAATGCTGGCAGGGATGTGGGGAAAGAGGAACCCTGCTCCACTGCTGGTGGGAGTGTACATTGGTGCAACCACTGTGGAAATCAGTATGGAGATACCTCAAAGAACTAGGACTAGAAGTCCCATTTGACCCAGGTATTCCCCTGCTGGGTCTCTTCCCCAAAGAATTAAAAGAATCATACCACAGTGATATATGTGCACCCATGTTCATAGCAGCACAATTTGTAATAGCTAAAACTTGGAAACAGCCCAATTGCCCATCAACTGGAGACTTGATAAAGAAAATGTGTTCTTTTTTATAAACTGGAGTACTACTCAGCCATAAAAAATGAGAAATTGGAGACATTTATAGCTAAATGGATGCACATTGAAACCATACTCTTAAGTGAAATAAACAGGACACACTTCTAAATACCGAATAGTTTCTCTAGTGTGAGAAACTGAAAGTGTAAATAAGAATTAAAAGGTATAATAGATAATGTGAAATAGGAAGAAAAGGGGCAAAGGGGAAGGGGAGGTGGGAGGGGTTGGGGAAAGGAAAGAAGGAAAAGGAATTAATATGAAAAAATGAGAAAATGGAAATAAAGTCTTTGTAAATAGGGAGGGATGGAGGGATGGAAGGGAGGGCAGGGGAGTGGGGGGAAAAATAAGAACCAAGAGAGATTATGTAAATGTGCAAATTTCCAGTGAAGCATGTCATTATATTGTATACCTAAAATGTACCAATAAAATAATATTTAAAAATAAATAAGATCCCTACCACACCTGGCTTGTTCATACTTTTTGACATAGTACTTTCTCATCTGAACTCTTCATATGGTTATATTACTTTTATAATTTCAATTAAAACAGGAAGGAACTCAGAATATAAAGATAGAATATAAAATAGAATATAAAGAATAGAGAAAGGTGAATCAGTAAGAAAACCAATGTAATTGTTCAAGTGAGATATGAGCGCTGGCCTATGGAAGTAGGGCTGAATGGGTGGGGATAGATTTGAAAGACAAGGTAGAATTAGACTTGAACCAATGAATATGTAAGGAAAGAGAAAGCATGAAAAAATTAAATATTACAATTTGGGCTTAGTTCTCTAGATGGACACTGGTACCATTGAGACAGAGATATCGGAGAAAGTAGAGCCTTAGAGCATAGAGGAGTAGATTGAGTTCTGGATAAAATAAATTGAGATGCCTATGGATTCCTACTTAGAGATGTCATTTAGGTAGTTAGGAATATGTGTGGATATTCAGAAAACTGAGATCGAGATAAAGATATGAGAGTAATTTTCATATAGGTGGTCAGTAAAGCCACAGAGTGGAACACAGGAAAAATCTATAAGGGCCAAAGCCAGGTGTTGTAGTGACATATAGAATGCTGAGGCAGGAGGATTGCTGTGAGTTTTACACCAGCCAGGGCTACATAGTGAATTCAGTACCAGCCTCAGCTACATGGCAAGACCCTGTCTCAAAGAACAACCAAAAGAAAAAAACAACAACAACAACAACAAAGAGCCAAAAATTGTAAGGAACAAGAAGGAAAATGCAAGTCACCAAACTTTGGCATAGTTTAAGGAACTACCATTTTCTCCCGAAAACATTTGAGAGGTGTTTTTTTTTTAATAAGACATTTAGTCAAATTAATAGATGTTGGGCTCTGAAATCAATAGCCTATAAAAGCATATCTAATTCTGGGGGTTATTTGCTATGGCTTTTACATTTTTACTTTAAAATGGGAGTCTAGGAAGACAGAAGTTGATTTCCTAAGAGAAAAGATTAGTGACATTTTATTTTTTTAGTGACAGATTCTTTTTAGTATTAAATAATACTTTTAATCCAGATCTACAAAATTTAGTTATGCTTCCAAACTTTCCAAGTAGTTTTTGTCTGTTTTATCTCCAAGGTGCCATGACAGTCCAACCCACACATGTCTAGCAGTTCCTGCTGCTTCACTTTTATCACTCCTTAACTCCTGTTTCTCTTACTACAGGCTCTCTCAGAATACCTATCCAGTCACCATTGGTTTCCACTGTTTCCATGTATTTTGGTTTCTTGGGGAGGGATAAGAGGAAGAATAAAGGATTAAGATGCAATATGTACATGTACCAACTCCCTATGATGAATGTACTCTTTGAATATTGCAAACATGGGCTGATAAAAAAATAAAAAAAGTAAATCAAGGGCAATCTCATGGTTTTGATTTTTCCAGTCACCTAGTGGTTAGAAACTAGGACGAGAGGATGGAGGTGAAAATTTCATATTTCAGAGGTTTCCGTATTTTTCAGAAATGAACCACAACAGTATATCTGTATGTCTGTGGGCCACGTACATTTTAAGTCATAACAAAAATGGAATTGTTGTCCACTCTTTAAAAGTATTTAGTTTTATTCACAAAGCAGTGTCCAAATAGCTTAGTCAGCTTTATTCATATAAAGGTGCAAAATTATGGGACCTAGTCTTCAATTAATCTAGAAGCCATTGAGAAGATTGGCATATAACAGATCAAACATTGCTCAAGAACCGTGGACTGTTAGTCAACAGGTGTTGTTAGGATAACTAGATAGCCACATACAAAAGACTAGGATCCTTATCTCATGCCATTTGCAAAAATTAAAATAGATTAATGACCTACATATAAAAGCAAATCCTATAAAACAAGAAAACATGAAGGCAAATTTTTATAACCTTAGATTTGTCAAAGGTTCTTTGGATATTAAAACAAAAGGACAGCCACCAAAAACAAAGACATAAACTGAAACCCTTTTACATGACTTAGAAATTTTAAATGGTATGGCCACTTTTGAAAAGTTCCTCAAATGATTAAACATTTAGTTACCATGTATCCCAGAAATTCTACTCTAAAGTATATAAACAAGAGAAATGAAAACATGTTCATACATAAATCTGTGCAAAATATTTATTGCATTATTATTATTTTTAAAATTATTATTATTTCCTTGCCAGTGATGGAACTCAGGACCTTGCACTTGAGAGACAGGTGCGGTGCCAATGAACTAAATCCCCAATCCCTATTGCAGCATTATTCAGAACCACCAAAGGGTGTCAACAACCCAGATGTCTATCAACTGATAAGTACATAACAAAATGTGGTATGTGCATATCATGGTATATTGTTTGGCCATTAAAAAAAAAGAAACGTGTGAAGTACTAATAATGTGCTGCACCAGGAAGGATTCCTGGAAGAATTACATTAAGTAGAAGAAGCCAATCACAAAAAACTATAAGCTCTACACTTCCATTCATATTAATTAGCAGAAGAAACCTGTGTGAATAGAATACAGAATTCTATGTAGACACAAAGTAGATTAATGTAGGTTAAAAACAGGATGGGAAGATGGGTGGATAAGGTTACAGAGATTCTCTTTGAGGTGATGAAAGTGTTTTAAAATTTTAGTGACTGTTGCACATATCTGTGAATATGCTAAAAACCAGTAAATTGCACTTTAAATTGGTGAAGTGAGCTGGATGTTGTGCATATACCTGTAATCCCAGCACTCTGGGAGGATGAGGCAGGAGGATTGCAAATTTGAGCCAAGCCTGTGGAATTTATCAACGCAGGGAGACCGTATCTCAAAATAAGAAATCAAAAAGGGCTGGAGATTCAGTCCAGTGCAAAGGCCCTGGGTTCAATTCCCACTACTGGGGCAGAGGAAAGCAAATTGTGTAGTATGTGAATTCTATCTTAATAAAACTGTTAAACTGAAACAAAACAAAACAAAAACAGGGAATGTATATAGAGATAGTCCATCTCAATTCTTTTTTTTTTTTTTTTTTTTTTGGTACCAGAGATCGAACTTGGGTCCTTGCACTTGCACAGGAGGCGGCAAAACCACTGAGCTAAATCCCTGGCCCTCCATCTCAATTCTTGATCTAGATTTATATTACTGAAAGTGGCTCTGAGATTTGATTTCCATAGTTCAGGTAAGAAATATACATTAATCAAATTAAATGACCCAAATACTGCAAAAATTTGGCCACAGAGCTAGAACTTTCAGAATAGTAATATATATTGTATATAATCATCTTTAAAATCCCAGGAATACTATGGGTTCTTGGTGAGCATAGTTTGCTTTCAGCTCAACCAGGTGCTTTTGAAGTACAGCCATATTGACAAGACTGATGCTTAGAAAATTCAAACACATCATTCTAAAGTCAGCTGCAGAAACTTAAAGCATAATCCATGCTAATGAAAATCTGTGAATTTTCTTTTCAAATTCTGATGTCATTTCTACCAAATACCTCAGCAATTCTTTAAAATCCATGATTCCATTTAGCACAGGGTAGTTCTAGAATGGGACATGAAAGCACATGCCAGCTAACATCTACCCATTCCTCTTGTTCTGATTTCTATGCATTTATCAACAACTCCAGTTCTTCCACAAACTCATGAGTTTTAACTTTTTTTTCCTCTGTAGGCTCAATCTGCAGATATGCTTTCAGTATCAAAAAGAAAATATAGTCATGCTAGCTATTTGAGTTCAAACAAAGTTGGGTCCTTTAATTACCAAAAACTCTTAGATCTTAAGTAGCACAAATGTAGCTCTCTTCAACAGGTTTCTACAATATAGCCATTTTACTCCAATAAAATAAACTAAATCCAAAGCATTTAGAATAGCACACTAATAACACTAACAAGAAAATACTTGAAATTATCCTAATAATATATGAAATCCGTATAGAGAAAAATATGATACATTATACTAAGAACTATAAAAGTGGGAAGAAGAGAACTGTACTCTTAATTTACAGGCTTTTTTCTTGGAAATTAAAAAGTGATTCTAAAATTCATATTGAATAATAGGTAAAAACAGATAAAAATGTTTTATGAATATAAGGGATTTATCCCTTTAAATATTAAAACTAAAATAATTGTGACATAATTGTCACCAGAATTTACAGACAGTTATAAGAAACTCTGGTATGTCATAAGCCAAAGAAGTGGAATAGGCTTTAACATATGATGTTGAGAAATGACTTTTTATAAATCCAGTTTTGTTTAAGTAAAAAACCCTCTAAGTCTTCCTTGATATCTCTCTCTCCCTTATTTCCCTCATGCCCCACCTGTTCAAGTAATCATCAAATCTCTATGTGTGTATGGTGCTGGGGATTGAACCCAAATTTGTGTGTGTGTGTGTGTGTGTGTGTGTGTGTGGTCCTGGGGATTAAAGCTACATTCCCAGTCTTTCATTTTGTCTTCTAAGTATCTGTTGAATCTGTCCACTTCTCTTTGTCTCCACCAACACTTAATGTCTTAACACTTAAATGTCTTCCAATTGAATGTTTTTTAAAAAATATATGTTTTGAAAGGATATTAACTTATAGGAGAATAAGCAGGTAATCTCATTTAAAAACCAGAAAAAATGCATCATAATGCCACTTTTGTTGCTTAAAAACTTGCTAGAAAGAACTACACCAAAATGGAATCTCTGAAAGGTAGGCTTAACATTAATCAAATTTTTCCCCTGACGCTTTCTTTTTGTAACCCAATTTTTTATAGTTGGCCAAGAATAGCCAACGAAAAGATATATATATACTTTTAAAGTTACTAAAGAATCATGCTGACACCATCCAGACACATCATTTCATCAAACTTTTATGAAATGGAAAATTTCCACATTTTATAATCTATTTAGAGCTTTTTTTTTTTGGTACTGGGGATCAAACTTGGGTCCTTGGGCTTTCGAGGCAGGCGCTGGAACCACTGAGCTAAATCCCCGCCCCTTATAATCTATTTAGAGCTTAAAAGTGATTACAATTATCCAGTTCATTTTATTAGAATAAATAATGACTGAAATATAGCCAAAAAATTCTTAAAATGCAAAACAAAGAAAATCCTCAGTTAAATTCTAAAACTTTCAATCAAATAATAAATAATCCACTGTAATAATTATGTTCTTAACAGCACTGTAAATATGTAAACCCAATAATATATATCATATTAATCAGTTAAATCAGAGAAAACATAGGATGATCTCAACAGATGCATACATGTTGTTCAGCACTTATCGCATGTAAAATCTCCTGGAAAGACAGAGAATGGAAAATTATTCAATAAATGGTGCTGTAAAAATTGGGTACTTGCAAAACATCTCTTTAATGTTTCATCACCTACCAAATCTCATATACTTTAAAGAATTACAGTTAAAAATCAAGCACCTCAATCCTAGAATAAAACATAAGGAATGTACACAAACAAAATTTCTCAATTAATATGAATTTCAGAGCATAAAAATGTAGAAAATTTAAAGGAGAGAAAATATAAATTAACTTAGAATATTCAGAATTATAGACTAAAAATCTAGCTTTTCTTGATTAGTCAAATATAATCTAAATTCTAAATGAAAATTTTGTTCTAGTAATATGAGCAAATGACCTTTATACTTTATTATAAGTGACAAATCATAGACTTTCTTCACTTGTTCTTTGATAGTTCATATAGAACTTTATACACATCATGCACTGCACAAAGGCATTTTGATGAATGATGGGCTGCATATACATCAATGGTCCTATAAGATTATGATGAATATGAAAAATTCCAATTGCCTAGTAGTTTTACAGGGACGTTTGTATGTTTAGATACACAGACAACTCTGTTACAATTGCCCACAGTATTCAGAACAGTAATATGCTACATTGGTTTGCAGCATCAGAGCAATTGGCTGTACCATAGAGCCTAGATGTGTAAACATATAGGTTACCTAAGTGTAATCTATGATGTTTACACAGACACAAGGTTTTCTAATGAAGCATTTCTCACTTGTCCCTATCCTTAAGTGATGAGTGGGTGTTAATATATTCTTAATATATTTCACTGTTTTGAAAAAAATCTATCTGTTCCCCTAACTATCCTTGTGGTTTCACCAACAACACAGTGCTTAGCCAGGCATTCTATAAATATTTGTTGAATTAATGATGCCCCCTCTCCTAATGTTCACATTTCAATTAAAAATTAGGGAGTTTCTGATGTTTCTTTTCCTCCATATATCTGTCAGGACAAGAAATAACCTATAACTTGGAATCATATCTGAGGATAAACTTGTGGATTATAATTTGAGGTAGGACTTACTGACATTACACATTTTGGCAAATCATTTTTTTGTGGATAGGTTACAATATGATTACTTGGCTACTTTTTTATTGCTGGGACAAAATACCTGACACCCACAAGTTAAAGGAGGAAAAGTTTATATTTTAGCTCACAGTTTGTATAGCTATCAGTCTATAATCAGCTGGTTTCAAGGCAGAGGGGCACGGCAGAGAAGAAACAGTCCATGGCAGGCAAGGCAGGAGGTAGCAAGCAGCAAACCTGCCCTCCTTTTCAGCTTATATTCCATCAAGACTATATGCCTATTGGTTGGTGTCACCTGTATCCAGGGTGGGGATTCCCATTATCCACACCCAGAACTATACTAAACCAACCAGGGGACTAATTTAGTGATCACACACCCTGAATCCATATTCACACACCCTTAATCCACATTTGCACTCCCTAGATCAGTCACCTTTGGGAAGCCCCACCTATGAGCCCAGCGGCTTTGGGGGGACATTTAGGTACAAGCCATAACAATGATATTGTTTCTACCAAATCTGTTTTAGCATAAAGGAACTAGATTAAGTCACTACACTGCTATTTCCCAAATTACTTCTCAGAACATTCATTAGTCTTACAAAATGGTCTCAAAATGAAGAATTCTTTGGCCATATTTCCCTCTTAAAGATTTATATATATATAACTATTAAAAGCTCTGAAAAGTTCCTCAACAAAGAAATCTGTTAAATTTTGTTTAATTCACTTTTGATCATGAAATTACATAATCTTGGGCCAGGAATTTAGCTCAGTGGTGCCACCACCTGCCTGGCAAGCATGAGGTCTGGAGTTCGATCCCCAGTACCAAAAAAAAAAAGAGAAAAGAAATTGCATAATCTTTATTAATATCCTACAGAAGTGCTATGGAAAACTATATTTCCTAATTCTAAGTTGAATTGATTCAAACATTTTAGACATGGAGTACATATACATTGTTCAAAATTTGTTTTCTAACTAAACCAAATAAACACACATGATTAAAACAGACCCACATTCTCTTAACCACATATTCTTTGACCTTATATTGTTTGAATTTTTATTATACAAATAAGCCTGTATTTATAAGTCAATACATTTAGCATTACTTTTTCAATAGTTTTAACAATTTAAACCTTTAACATTTACAAGAAACTTGTGAAAATATAAGAAATTTATTCTGGTAAAATCAGCAAGATTTTTAAAAAATATGAAGCGGCAGGATTTACATGGAAGAAGACATGCAATTTTGCAAGAATAGGTCAATTTTGGCCTAGAAGCAAATTTTACAACCTAAAATGTTATTTTTATGTCTAGACTTTGCTGTTATTAAATTTTATTTTTATGTGATATATAATGTATATATTCATTATTATTAAATTAATGTTATTAAATTTTATTTTTATATGATAAATACATATAATATGTATATACATCAAACTTGACTTTGAAATTTTAGATTTAAATAAGTAATTGATAGGACTTGGGATGATAATCAGGAATCTTAGCACTTAGAAACTTACTGTGCTACAAGGGATTCACTTTAATGTAAAAGGAGTTACCCCTGCATAATGGTACTTTATTTTTATTTTCTTCTTTTGTCTATCTTCATTTTCAAACATTTCTTTAATACAAGTTACATCAATAATAAAAATCACAAGTTTTCATTTAAAAAATCTTTTGTAGAGAAAGATAATAGAAAAGTCACAAACATTAGGCTAGCTATAGGCCAAATTGTGATAAAGGCAGTTTATCTCCAGCACTCTCCTTTTCTCCAGCTTATTCTTTCTACCCCAGTTAATCTGTGCCCTTATACTTAACTCAACTAACTAATGACCCCCATTTTCTCTTATCACCACTAGAGTAAAACATTCAGTATCCTTTTCCCCAGCCTGACACTCCCTCTACCTTCTGACTCACAAATGAACTTTGATCATTTATAAGCAGAATTCACATTCTTTTCAATTAGTTTATTATACTGATATGAGATTAATGGACTGCAGTGAAACATTGGTACACACACACACACGCACCATGCGAATCAATAAGCCACACAACATCATCTGTTTAACAATACCATTGATGTTTGATGAAGGTTTCACCAGTTCCCCAGTGAGAAGTAATAGGAGTAACATCAAATAACACTTTATATTATTTGTACTTTGTTTGTATGTTGATATATTAGCTCTTTTCCTCATAGAGTTTCTATTTTATTACAAAAGCTGAAGCAAAAAGAGCTCCTTCAGGCACTATTAAAGACAAAGTCTAAAGATTTGTAATACTCAAGAATGGTACCTTTTACATATATTTAGACAAGACTTTCTTTTTTAGATATGTTGCCTACTCCTAAACAAAACTAGTTGCCTGCCCCTAAACTAGTACTTCTGATTTAGATACATTATGTTTAGCAGGGATTAAGGCACTGAGTAGTATAAGATCAGAATGCTGAAAGGAGGACCTTTTAAATAAATGTTTATTACTACTGGAAAGTTTTAATTCTGACCTTCATATTAGGTAAATTACCCAAAATAACCCAAATAACCAAAATAAATACTTTTAAATACCATCAACCTTATAAGACTAATGTAAATTTTTACAATGATAAATAATATTTTTTAAAATCTCTAGATACTATTTGAAATTTTAAAAACATTTTTCTTTCTTTAATTTATCCTCTCCTCTAAGAAACAAAAAGTACCAGTTAACTTCACAGATTTTTCTGAAACTTTCCATATTACTGAAATTAGAAACCAAGAAATATCCTTGGTTTTACTAAGAAATTAATATGCTGCAACTAATGTGTTACAAGAGTGTATTTACTTCACTGATGAATAAACTGAAAGTGATTGGTCCAAGTCACAAAGAATTTACAAGAAGGGGATAAATAGCTTGGGTAAGTTCTAATAATTCACCAGCACATGGCATATATACCCAAGTTTTAACAGAAATAGCAGGTATAGCATTATTGGTTATTGCTTATTATATGTTCTAGAATAAAGAGTACTGATATTCTTTTTTTGTTTTTGGTACTGGGGATTGAACTCAGGTCCTTGCACTTTCAAGGCAGGCGACAGAACCACTGAGCTAAATCCCCGGCCCTGAGTACTGATATTCTTAAGACTTTAATGGGTTTAAAAGAAAATTTTTAAAAATTCACATTTTACACTGGTTAAAAGTAAAAGACAAAAATGATATACCTTCTTGAGTAAGAAAACACCCTGAAGGTCAAAGTTTGCATTTTGGTTCTACCACAATTATATAACCATTTTAAATTAAACAATTAAATATCTAGTTAAATTGTTTCCAATGAAAATGAGAAATTAAGTGACTGCATAAGTCCTTTAAGAGTCAGCATGGTTCTACGGAGAAAGCACGGATTTATGAGTAACATTTGGGCTCACTTCCTTACTTTCTTAACTTTTAGATTTGTATTTTTGAGTAAATTTCCTGAAGTGAAATTTCATTAGTTTTTCATTGAAAAGTAAATAAGGCATGTAAAGTTCAAGCACACAGGTAGGTGCTGAGAATTCATTTCGCCCTACATACATTTCTCCCTTCCCACAAACCTACGTTTCTCTGTAAAAACCCTGACATTTTCTCTTTGGACTTAGCTTCAAGTACAGTGACCAAAAACCTGCGGTGTACACCGATCTCTCTCTTTCCTCTCCTTTTTCCTTCTCTTCTCTCTTTCCCTCCCATATATTTCCTCTTTATTTTAAACACTAAAAGTTATAAAAATCAAATAATATTTAACAATTACACATTTACTGAGTAACTTCAATGAAAACAATCCATTTACTTAGTGAAGCCAGGGCTGTCTCATCCAAGTCAACCACTTTGAGGGAGTTTAAATTTTTTGAGGAATAGAACATAAACGTCGATTCTATTTGTGTTCTCAGTGTGTTCCACGTCCCCTCCCAGCCCCATCCCGCGTGCCTGAGGGACGAGGTCTAGAACTAAGCATTTCCATCAACTGTTACAAAGTGTTGGAAAATTCCTGGTGAGGGACGGTACGAGTGCTTGTATATCTGGAAGAAGCCACACGAACAGAGATTTGGAGTTATTCGACAATTACCTAATTATTAAAGAGAGCGAGGGAGACGAAGAGAGAGAGGGAAAAAAGGCTGTGCCGCTTCTTGTCTGAGCGGGAAGCCTCGGATTAAACCATTCTTCCCAGCTAGTTTTTATATGTGAGTGGAAGAAAGACTTAACTTGCAAATTCACCTCAGATTTACTTATATTTCCCAAATATTTGTTGAATGTAATTTGTTCTACTGATTATATTTGTAATCGTGAAGTTTCTTTATTAAATATGAGGCTAAATCAATTCTATTTCTTAGAAAATCCCCCCACCGTTCCGGGAAAATGGAACAGTCCCCTGGCGGTCCCTAGGATCTCAAATCTGCTCAACCCGAGGGCCTGCAAGTGTTTCTGTCTGTATTGAAGCAAGGAGGGCAAAGGGCCGTAAATTATAGTAAAACGAAGACCATTTTCTTATTTAGAGTTGGCTCACCCTAATAGACCTTTTAAAAATAGCAAATAATGAGAAAAGGAGGAAAATTTTGAAAAAGAAAGTTAGTACTGCGATACTCAAACTACAACGGACCAATTTTACATAACTGACTTTCATTAAATAGATTTCAATGAATACTTTTCGAAGTAGGAAGTATTAAATATAAAGATCATGGAAAATAACATGTAAAGTTTTCACTTTTCAAATGAGAATACCTTTATTTTTTCTAATTTTTATATAGTAGATGATCATTTCTTTAAAAAAAACAATCAGAACACTACACAAAAGCATGAAAGAGAAAGTAAAAATCATCTTCAATCTCACTGCCCAGGGATAATCACTGCTAAAAATTTTGCCTATTTCTAGCCATCTTTTAATGCACAGACATATGTATAATTTTGCTTACCTGGATCATTCTATATGCATACAGTTTTGTAAACTGCTTTCTAGTGAAGTAAAATGTGTCCATCTACTGTCATTAAATATAGGTCTACATTATTTTTATGTGACTGTGTAGTATAGGTGAACAATAAATTAATCAATTCCTGTTAAAAAGAAATTGCTTTCCAAATTAAAAAAAAAAGCGTATAGGTAGTACTATGGAGAATATCCTTGTATATATAACCTTCAAGTACTTCCAAATAGGGTTGTCTCCTAAGAAACATTTCTAGAAATGGAATTTGCTGGAGAAAAAAAATCTATTTAAAAATTTGAGCCAGGCATGGTGGTACATGCCTATAATCTCAGCAGTTAGGAGGCTGAGGCAGGAGGATCTCGCAAGCTTGAGACCAGCCTCGGCTTCATAGTGAGACACTGTCTCAAAGAAACAAAACAAACCAAAAATTTTAAATAAAAATGTGATACATATTTTCTAACTGCCCTCCAGACACATTATCAGTTCAAAATCCCAGAAAGTACAACAGAGTATCCATTTCTAACACATATCATTAATAATCTTTTTCATCTTTGACAAGACAAGAGATTTTTTATTCTTTTTCTGCATTTCCTTTATTTGAAAATCTTTTCCTATATTTTCCTTTTCCATTTTATTGTTCATACCATTTACATATTTTTATTGTGACAACTACCTACCTCTTAATTATTGTAAGAATTCTTTGTATATCATGAATATTAAAATTTTGTTCATATTAACAAATATAAACATACATTTCCTCAATTTATTTGTCTTTTCATCTTTCTTATTGTGTACTTTAGACATCTATTTATTTAAAATAGTTTAATATGTACATTTATACAAGCCTCACTAATCATAAAATTGTATTTTAAAGTACAAGAATACAATGAATTATGAAGTAGGAGTAAAGATACTCTTCCTGAGATTGAGAACTCCAACTTCTGAGGTATGTCATGGTAAGTAATTTGATATGCTTATTATCTGCCTGCCCCAAAGTAATTTTACAAAAATCTACCAATTAAAATTTCGTTGTACTATCACACTCTAACAACATTCTAGCCAGAATGTAACCCTAATTCGACCCTAATCTAATAATTACCTACACATGAGACAATCATTTTCCTATCATTCCATTTTTCCAAATACCAGAACCTTCACACAGATTTCAGACTGCCCAAGGAAAATATACAACTCTGAAGCCTCCAGCCCCAGAAAGTGTACCAGGCATGAGGACTGCTCATAATAAACATTATATTCTAATACTCTTACCAGACATATACCTCATAGCCTAAGATGTTAGCAGTCACTGTCAACTACCACTCTTTTAGATAACACCTTGAATATTTTTATGAAAAATTGTTTTCCATTTCTTGTCTTTGAAAATTTTTCAAAAGTGGGATTATTAGATCAAAGGATATAAACATTTATTTAACTCTTGTTAGCTAGTACCATATGGACAATATCACCAATATTATGTATTCATTCTGTTTCAACTTTATCAACTTTGAGTGTTATTATTTTGTTAGTTTGCTAAACATGAAAGGGAGGCTTATTACAATTTTAATATATATATTTTTGGTTACCCTACATTTCAGAATTACTTTTCCTTTGTGTATATTTTTAATAAAATGTTGTTTCTAGAGAGGTTGCAAGGGAAAACAATTATGTTAAAATTTGCTCTGTATTTCTAGATTTTTTTTTTCCATAGTGGGGATTCAACCCAGCACATTTACACTGAGATACATCCTCAGCCCTTTTTCAATTTTTTTTTTCCAGTATCCGGGATGGAACTCAGGACCTTGTGCTTGCAAGGCAGGTGTGGCGCCACTGAACTAAATCCCTGGCCCCTCAATTTTTCATTTTGAAACAAAGTCTTATTAAGTTGCCCAGGCTGAGCTCAAGCTTGTCATTGTTCAGCCTCCACCACCCAGAGTGCTGGGATTCCAGGCATGTGCCACTACACCTGGCTCTGTAGAGATTTTGAAAGGTTAGGAAAAACTGGAACAATCCCATTTTTTCAAAACAAAGAAACATTTTTTTTTTTTACAGAAAAACATGAAATAAAAATACAAAACAATATATTCTGTCATAGACCCTTAGATTCACTCCATATTAATTTTTTTCCTTCACTATATAATAAAATTTAGGATCGGGCCTAAAATATATTTATTTTTCACCCTCCAGCTGGAGCAATCTTTTAAAAACACAATGTGACCCTCAACCTTACTACTGGCCTTCTCTTAGTTCAGGAAATCTGTTATCTTTTAGTGTCCCAAGATTCTGGATTCTATGCCTAAAAGCTTCCCTTTCACACACTTCACCTAATAGGTTTTCATTCTTTATGGAACTTTTAAAACATTTTGTAGTTTGGGAAGATGATTAAGAAAGAATCTTGAAGCCAGGCATGGTGGTGCACACCTGTAATCCTAGCACTCTGACTGGCTAAGGCAGGAGGGTCACTGCAAGTTTGAGGCTAGCCTGGGCTACACAGTGAGTGGTTCAAGGCTACCTGAAGTACACAATGAAACCTTATCTCAAAAGAAAAAAAAAAACGATATGGAGAAATGAAGTGGAAATGCTAATTACCCTGATTTAATCAGTGCATTATGTATATTGAAACAATCATGCTGTGTCCCATTAATGTGTACAATTAATACATTTTCATTAAAAATGGCAATAACACAGAGATTGTTTTAAGAACAATTATACAGAAATACATGAGCAGGGTTTTCACCAGAAGTCTCACGCAAATAATGAGGCCTGAAATTTAAGTTTCACAGTAAATCTACCTGTAGGTGCAGCAATACCTGCCTTACCTCTGGTTTATTCTTAGAGGCTGTTAACCTATCTATATGATGCAATAAGTAGGTCACAGCAATACATGTTCCCTGAATTAAAATATTTTTTAAGGTTAGTAGTTGCATTTAAAAACATGTCTTTTAATGAGCCTATACCATTCTCCAATAAAATAGTTCGGTGGTTATGGGTGAAGAGAATGGTCAGTAAGACTAATTTTCTGATCACTGATAGATTTGGTTAGTTGTTAGATACTCACTATAACATATACAGTACTTGTAAAAAAGAGATTCAACTGATTAGTGACAGAGCAAAAGCACTGAGGGAAGTGTGGTGACTAGAAGAGAGGATAGATTCTTGGAGAGAAGGAAGAAAAATGAGAACAAATTTCATGTGCTGTATTTGATAATTTCTCTGGACTAGCCTGGGACCAAAAGCCATACGATGAGCATCATTTTTCTATATTATCATTAAATATTTTTGTTATTTTACTTTTGAGTTGCTTTCACTGTATGCAAATGGAAATCTATTCTATTTTGTAGATTAAAGTAAAGTAAATCTCTAATGTGCAACTATCTTGAGAATCTACACATTTTTTCCCATTAAGATTATTGCTACATTTTAGTTATATAATACAGTCACACTCATCACTGGGAACTTGTACCTTTACATGATGTATCTTGGTTCTCATTTTTTCCCCATTCCCCTGCCCTCCCTTCAACCCCTCCACCCCTCCCTATTTACAGAAACTTTGTTTCCATTGTTTTCTTTTCTCATATTTTTTCCTTGTGCTTCTTTCCTTTCCTCTACCCCTTCTACTTCCTGTACCCCTTTAGAACCTTTTCTTCCTATTTCACATTATCAATTATACATTTTGATCCTTGTTTACACTTTCAGTTTCTCACGCCAGAGAAACTATTTGGCATTTACTCATGTGTGTCCTATTTATTTCACTTAAGAGTATTGCCTTGATGTGCATTCATTTAGCTATAAATACCTCTAATTTCTCATTCTTTATGGCTGAGTAGTACTCCATTTTATTAAAAATCCCCACATTTTCTTTATCCAGTCTCCAGCTGATGGGCAATTGGGCTGTTTCCAAGCCTTAGGTATTGCAAACTGTGCCGCTACAAACATGGATGCACATATATCCCTGTGGTATGGAGAATCTACATATTTATGATAAATATACATTACACCTATGATTACAAAAATACCTCACATAGTTATTAATTTACTTAACTAACAAATATTTATTGAACAGCTAACAAATATTTATCCAAGAATGATTTTAAATGGTGAGGATGAAGTGGTGAACAAGAAAGAAATTATATTCCAGTGACTGAAAAGTCAATAAATAAAAAACTTAATTTTAAATATGCAAGTGTGATAAGTGCTGTGAAGAAAAATAAAGGCAAGGGAAATGATGTCAGATGGTCAGGGCAACACCTATCTGGAAAGAGCATTTGAGGAAAGATGCGAGTGAAATTAGAGGTGAGCAATGTGAATGTGTGGGGAGATGTTACCCCAGCTGAGAGAAAACCAATAGCAAACAAGAGTGAGTAGGAGTTTTGCAAGCTAGAGAAACGGCAAGAGGATGTTTTGTTTCTGGAAGAGTGAAGCAAGCTGCAAATCTCTGCCCTGCTGTAACTTACACATCAGAGGGAGAGAGACAAGAAAATGAATAAGCCGTCTCATAAATGTATGTCTGGTGGTGATAAATGCTATGAAAAGAGCAGATCAGGAGAAGGAGGAGGAGAGAGATGAGTGTTGTTTTAGATAAAGAGGTGGGCTTCCGCTCCTTAAGGGAGATAATTTTGAGCAGGATTCTCAGTAGAGGTGGGAAGAGGATGCCATTACAGATCTTGAGGATCCTTAGGTGAGTGCAAAGGTCCTGTGATGCTAGAGAAAAGCAAGGAATGTGAAGAGGAGTTAACAAGAAAGAAATTGGTAGGAGATCAGGTCAGATTTATAGTCAAGGGCAGAATTGCTTGATGCTTGTGTATTTTTAAATTTATCCTCGGTGAGAAGCATAAATGTTCATGGCAATTGTTCATTGCCAGTGGATTGCTTCCAGCAGAATAATGGTTTAACTGAGGATTCACTTGGTCTACTGTGTTTAGGGAACAAGAGTAGGAGCTGGGAGACCACTTAGAAATTACTGAGGTAGTCTAGGTGAGAGGAAAAGGCATTTGCAGTAATGGAGTTGTGGTGGAAAGGATTGTTTGTATATACACCAGATTTTCCAGGTATAGTTGACAGAATTAAAGAAGAGATTGGGGGAGGAAGGCTGTAAGAAACTAGGTGTTAATTTGAAAGCACTTGCAAAATTCCAGATGAGATTATATATTTATAAATGTAATTATTTGAAATGTTTACATTTTAATTATTCAAACATGTTAATAACACAAATATAAATTTGATTAACCCAGTCAGCTACATTCCTTTAAATGTGAAGGTCTGATTAAAGGAAAAATATAAAAATTTTTAAAATTTTTACCTTTTATTAGCATCTGGCCATGTAAGTAACACTCATAATTAAATTACTTATCAACAAATTTACAAACTAGTGGTTGAACCTGGCATAGTACTAAGAACTGAGGACACAAGATCAACAAGGTACCGATCTGGAATCGTATTTAGTATAAAAATTACTATTATTTTTAGTAAATGCCCAGACAATAATATCCATGCTAGTGTATGTGACACATTATTATATAGTATCACAGTGTGCTTTTAAAAAGAAAAAATGTTTGCAATTGTAATGTTGATGTGGGGAAATAGCTCCTTAGTTGTGACGGCCTTTACTTGTAAATTATTATAATTTTCATGGTATGGAATTTGACTCCTAGAATTGCTATAAAATTCATGTAAGGTGATAATGAACCACATGACAAAGGAGTTTTGTGTACCTCTCATTCATGTTAATGATATTTAATACAGTGACCAGATATGCTGTTCTTTTTTTAAAATTAGTTTTATTGGTACATTTTAGGTATATGATATAATGATATTCATCATTGGAAATTTGCACCTTTACATAATCCCTTGGTTCTTATTTTTTCCACATTCCTCTACCCTATCCTCAACCATTCCATCCCTCCCTATTTACAAAGACTTTGTTTCCATTTTTTCATTTTCTAATATTAATTCCATTCCCTTCTTTCTTTTTCCCTACCCCTCTCACTTCCCCTTCCCCTTTGGCCCTTTTCTTCCTATTTCACATTATCTATTATACCTTTTAGTCCTTGTTTACACTTTCCCTTTCTCACATTAGAGAAACTATTCGGTATTTACACGTGTGTCCTATTTATTTCACTTAAGAGTATTGCCTCAATGTGGATCCATTCAGCTATAAATATCTCTAATCTCTCATTTTTTATGGCTGAGTAGTTCTCCATTTTATTAAAAAATCCACATTTTCTTTATGGAGTCTCCAGTTGATAGGCAATTGGGCTGTTTCCAAGTTTTAGCTATTACAAATTGTGCTACTATGAACATGGGTGCACATATACCACTGGGGTATGATTCTTTTAATTCTTTGGGGAAGATACCCAGCAGGGAAATAGCTGGGTCAAATGGGACTTCCAGTCCTAATTCTTTGAGGTATCTCCATACTGATTTCCAGAGTGGTTGCACCAGTCTACACTCCCACCAGCAGTAGAGGAGTGTTCCTCTTTTCTCACATGATAGCAGCTATTCTTTCTGGAGTGAGGTGGCATCTCACCACTGTTTTCATTTGCACCCCTTGAATGACCAGTGATGTTGAACATATTTTCATATGTTTATTTGCTATTTCTACTTCTTTGTCTGAGAAATGTCTGTTCATTTCAGATGTGCATTTTTGGATTGAGTCTTTAAATTTGGGAGGTGTGATTTTTTTAAAGTTCTTTATAGAGTCTAGATAGTAGATCTTTGTCTGAGGGACAGCTGATGAAAATTTTTTCCCACATCGTGGGTTGTTTCTTCACACTGTTGGTGGTTTCCCTTGCTGTGCACAAGCTTTTTAATGGGAAGAGACCCCACTTGTTGATTGTGCTAGTTCACGAGCAACTGAGGTTTTGTTCATAAAATCTTTTCCTTTTTTTTTTCTTGGTACCTGTGATTGAACTCAGGACCTTGTGCTTTTGAGGCAGGTGGCGGAACCACTGAGCTAAATCCCCAGCCCTATAAAATCTTTTCCTACCCTAATGCCGGTTCAGCATTGCTATTTTAATATTTAGATCTTTAATCTATTTCGATTTTAGTTTCGTGCATGGTGAGAGATATAGGTCTAGTTTTAATCTTTAGCAAGTTGAAGCCCAATTTTTCCAGCACCATTTATTAAAGAGGCTATCTTTCCTCCAGTGAGGGTGTTTGGCTCCTTTGTCAAAGATGAGGTGGCTGAGTGTGTCTGGAGTTGTTTCTGAATCTTCTAATCTGTTCCACTGGTCCTGAGGTCTTTTTCTTTTCCAGTATCATGCTGTTTTTATCACAGTAGCTTTGTAGTATAGTTTCAAGTTGGGGGTTTTGATACCCCCTGCTATGTCTCTGTTGCCTAGAATTGCTTTTGCTATTCTGGGTCTCTTCTTGTTCCAAAGAATTTTTGGATTGTTTTCTCAAGGCCCGTGAAGTATGCTGCTGGAATTTCAATTGGGATTACACTGAATCTGTATAGCAGTTTTGGAAGTATGGCCATTTTCATTATGTTAATTCTTCATACCCAGGAGCAAGGGATGTCTTTCCATTTTCTGATATCATCTTCAATCTCTCTTTTCAGAATGCTATAGTTTTCAAGAAGAGGTTTTTGATTTCTAGGTATTTCAGTTTTTTGGATGCTATTGTGAAAGGAATTGTTTGCTCTATTTTTCTTTCAGTGACTCTGTTGTTCATATAGAGGAAAACTATTGATTTTTGTGTGTTGACCTTGTAGCCAGCTAGTCTACTGAATTTGACTATTAAGTCTAGAAGACTTTTGGTGGAGTTCTTGGGGTCTTCTATATACAATATCATGTCATCTGCAAAGAATGACAATTTGACTTCTTCATTTCCTATCTTTATTCTTTTTATTTCTTTCTCTTGTCTAATCGCTGTGGCTAATGTTTCCAAAACTATATTGAACAAGAGTGGTGATAGTGGACATCCTTGTCTTGTTCCTCATTTTAGTGTGAAGGATTTCAGTTTTTGACCATTTAGTATGATATTGGCTATTGGGTTTTCATAGATGGCTTTTATCAGATTGAGGTAGAGACCATCTATTCCCATTTTTTGTAGGATTTTTACCATAAATGCATGTTGGTTTTTGTCATATGCTTTTTCTGCATCTATTGAGATGATCATATGGATTTTGTCCTTGGCTCTATTGATATAGTTTATTACATTGATTGATTTCTGTATGTTGAACCATCCCTGCATCCTTGGGAGGAATCCCACTTGGTCAGGGTGTATAATCTTCTTGATGGTCTTCTGTATTCTATTTGCCAGTATCTTATTAAGGATTCTTCCATGTATGTTCTTTAATGAGATTGCCCTATAGTTCTCTTTTTCTGTTAGGTCTTTCTCTGCTTTTGGGACCAAGGTGATGCCTTCCAGAAATGAATTTGGGAGTATTGCTTCCTTTTCAATTTCATTGAAGAGTTTAAACAGTAGTGGCAGTAGTTCCTCTCTAAATGTCTTGTAGAATTCAGCAGTGAAGCCATCAGGGCCTGGAGTTTTCTTAGTTGGTAAGTTTTTAATTATGTTTTCACTTTCATTGATTGATATTGGGTCTTTTAGAATTTTTAGGTCTTTGTTCAACTTTGGTAATTCATAGTTATCTAGGAATCTGTCCATTTCTTTTGTGTTTTCCATCTTATTGACATATAGGTTCTTGAAGTAGGTATTGATGATCCTCTGGATTTCTGCTGGGTCTGTTGTAATTTCACCCTTTTCATTGCTAATTGCATGGATTTGGGCCTTTTCTTTCCTTTTTCTGATAAGGTTGGCTAAGGGTTTGTCAATTTTGTCGATTCTTTTAAAGAACCAACTGTTGGCTTCATTGATTTTTTTGTATCATTCTCTTAGTCTCCATTGCATTGATTTCTGCTCTGATCTTTATAATTTCTTTCCTTGTATGAGCTTTGGGTTTGTCCTGTTCTTCTTGTTCTAGAAGCTTGAGCTTCAGTATCAGGTTGTTTAATTGGACTTGCTCTGTTTTCCTAGTACGAGTATTCACTGCTTTGAATTTCCCTCGTAAGACTGCTTTCATTGTGTCCCATAGATTCTGATATGTTGTATTGTCATTATCATTTAATTGTAGGAACTGTCTGATTTCTTCTTTAATTTCCTCTCTGACCCATTGGTTATTCAGAAATGTGTTCAATTTCCATGTGTTTATGAAATTGTTGCAGTTTCTTTTGCTATTATTCATCTCCTATTTCATCGCACTATTGTCTGATAATATAGAGGGCATAACTTCAATTCCTTTGCACTCACTTAAACATATTCTATGAGTGAGTATGTAGTCTGTTTTGGAGAATAGTATTCTAATCAGAATGTGTATTCTGATTTTGTGGGGTGAAATACTCTGTAAACATCTGTTAAATTCATTTGTTCAAGCGTTTGGTCGAGTTCTAGTATTTTGTCGCTTTTTTTTTGTCTAGTTGATCTATTTGTGACTGGGGTATTGAGGTCCCCCACTACTATTGTATTAGTGCTTATTTGATTTTTCATGTCCATTAGTATTTGTTGTAATGGGGTACACTAGTGTTTGGTGCACATATATTTATGATTATCATCTCTACCTCTTGGATTGTTCCCTTTACAAGGATGTAGAGTCCTTCTTTGTCTCTCTTCATCAGTGTTGGTTTGAAATCCACTTGATCTGCAAAGAGGATAGCTACTCCTGCTTCTTTTCAGGTTCCTGTGATAAGGAGTATTGTTTTCCATCCTTTAACTTTCAGCCTATGAGTTTCTTTTTGAATTAAGTGTGTTTCTTGTATGCAGCATATTGTTGCATCTTGCTCCTTGACCCATTCTCCCAGTCTGTTTCTTTTGATTGGTGCATTCAAACCATTAACATCAATGGTTATAACTGATATGTATTGACTTGTCATTGCCATGACTTTTTTCTTTTTGTTGGATTCTCCCCCTTTGTGCTTAATTTCTTGTCATGCCAGGTGGATTCATTCTGCTGGGCTTCCTGGGGGCTCCTCATTGTCTTTTCCTAGGATATTGTCTAAAATTTTTTTGGAGTGCTGGTTTGGTGTTCATGAAGTTCCTAAGGTGCTCTTTGTCATGAAAGTATCTTATTTCTCCATTAATTTTGAAAGATAGTTTTGCAGGGTACATCAATCTGGGTTTGAGGCTGTTTTCCTTTAGGGCTTGAAATAGGTCACTCCAAGCTCTTCTTGCCTTGAGGGTTTGCATTGAGAAGTCTGCTGTGATTCTGATGGGCTTTCCTTTGTATGTGATTTGTTTCTTTTCTCTCACTGCTTGTAGAACTTTGTTCTTCTGTTGTGTTTCTGGAATCTTAACCATTATATGCCTATGTGTAGATTTTTTTGGGGGGGGATCAAGGCTAGTTGAAGTCCTATATGCCTCACTTATCTCTGTTCTTCCATTACTTCTGTGAACAGTTTTTTTATGTCATCTGCACTCTCTCCTATTTCTTCATTGACTCCAATCACTCTTATGTTATTCTTCATTGCATCATCTAGAAGCTGCTGGATTGATGTCTCCTGGTCCCTTACTATTTTAAAGAAATTTTTCTTTTCCTGGTTACTAATTGTAATCCTATCTTTTATATCTGAAATTCTATCCTCACATTGGCTCATTCTGCTGTGTAAACTTTAAATGGAGTTTTTAATCTCCTGGAAATGTGTTTGCATCTGTTTTATGGATTCCATTTGTTTCCTATGTTGGGAGTCAATCGTGTTCCTCAGCTCCCCTATTTTTTTATCTGTGTCTTCTGTAGATTTGTTAATCATATCTTGCACTATAGTCACAATCTCTGCTGTTATCTGAGAAATTATTTCTGATTTCATTTTTTCCAGATCCTCTTTTGTTGCTAGTTGAGGGAGTCCAGGTAATTGAGTATCAGAGTGTTCCATCTCATTTCCCTTTGGGTTGTTTTAGGTGATCTGGAAGTCTAGTTCTGAGACTTGTTTACATGTCTTTTCATATCAATGGAGGGGGAGGGAATGTGTGCTTCTGGAGCCAAGAGGCTTACCTCCTTGGTACTGGGGATTGTGTGGTGGCCCAGAAGCCTCCTACTCTGCACTGGGAGCTGTGGTAAGTTGACCTGGAAGCCTCCTCTGCCTGTGCTTCCATTTTTAAAAATCTTGCTTCATTTTTAAAAAATTAAGAATATCCCTATTATCTCAGTTTTTCCTTTCAAGAAACCATGATCACATACATATATTACCAGAGCTCTCCATTTCTCTTTCTTTTCTCTGTGAAACCTAAAGCTCCCTCCTACCCATCCACATGCCCCATTTCCTCATGAAGTACAGAGGAATGTGAACTGTAGCCTTGAGCTCAGGTTGTCTCTGGGATCATAATCTTCATCTTACCTTAATGTCTTATGTCCCAGGCCAGGAGAAATATCATATGAAATATATGTGTTATTTTAAATTTTCTAGTAGCTATGTTAGAAAAGTAAAAATAAACTGGCTATACACATGCAGAAGATGGAATCTAGACATATCTGTCATCATTTACTACACTAAAATCAAAATGGATTAAAGATCTAAATGCTAAAACAGAAAAACTTAATCTGCTAGAATATAAAATGGGCATAGGTGTTGGCATAGCCAAGGACTTTCTGAACAGAACCTTATTTGCAAAGAAATAATATTGTTGTAGTCAGGGGACTAGGCAAGGGAATACATTTACTACAGGACATATAATTTATGAGATTATTTTATGATAATTACCCAAAAAGTCAAATGTGAAGGAGTGCAAGAGAGATTAACTGCACACTAGGGGCCCAAGGAATCCAGCTGAGGGCCTGGATCCCAGCAATTTCCCACACAACTCCAGCTAAAGGCTTAGAGTATAAGACAGTGTCCTCCATGAGTCCAGCCAGTGGCCTAGAGCCCACAGCAATGTCTCATGCTTGTCTGTATTGAGGATTTGCACCAGGAAGGCCCAAATGCCAGTGGTGGAAGCCAGAAAACCTACACCGGTTAGGTGAAGGATTTGCACCACCAAGCTGAGGGATCCGCATTGGAGCCAGGAAGTGATGCTCACAGTGAAGATCAGAGCTCTCCTGATGAAAACAGCAGCCATTCCCCGCAACAGCTTCGTCCTGCGCTGTTCCTCCAAGAATAGCCTAGTTCATAGCAGGAAAACCATCCACAGCCAGCTTCTCCTTATAAATTAACAGGCCAAGATCTTCCCCTTCAGTTCTTTTTATGGGTATTGGTAACAATCTTCAGGTGGATCCTCCAAACCCAGACTATGCTGATTCAGTTCAGCTGGATGTTACAAGTTAACCATTAGTCAATCCACAACAAATATCAAGAATCAACAAATGAGATTATATCAAATTAAAAAGCCTCTGCACAGCAAAAGAAACCACAAATAGAATGGAGACAATCTACTAAATGGGAAAATAATTTTTCCAGCTACTCCTTAGATGGAGGAATAATATCTAGAATATATAAAGAACTCCAAAAATTTGACCCCCCCCTTAAATAAAAGACCTAATCAAAAAATAGGCAAATGAAATGAGTAGACATTACTCAGAAGAATAAGTAAAAATGGTCAATAAATACATGAAAAAATATTCAACATTTCTGACCATTTGAGAAATGCAAATTAAAGAACAACACTGAGATTCCATCTTGCTCCAGAAAGAATGGGTATCTTTAAGAAATCAACTAATGACAAATGTTAGCGAGGCCATGGGTAAAAAAAGAAACCTTCTTCATTGTTGATGAGTGTAAACTAGTAAAATGGCTATGGAAATCAGTACGGAGATTTCTCAAAAAGCTAAAAATAGAAATTCCACTTGACCCAGCTATTCCCCTTCTGGTTATCTTCCCGAAAGAATAAAAATAAGAATAAATAACATCATATTACAGTGATACATGTGTATCCATGCTTATAGAAGCACAAGTGCTAAATCTTGGAAGAAGCTCATATGTCCATCAAGGGATGAATAGGTAGAGAAAATGTGGTATTTATACACAATGGAGCACTAGTCTGCCATAATGAAAGATAAACGAGTCATTTGTAGGAAAATGTGTGCACCTTGAAACCATAATGTTAAGTGAAATAAATCAGACACACAAACTTAAATATCACATTTTTTCTCTTCTATGAGAAACCCAAAGTATAAAGAAAGAGCAAAATAAAAGATAAGAAACAAGAAAATAAATCTTTTGCAAAAGGAAAAGGAGATCAAGAGTTCCAGGGATGGGGGAGGAAAGATAGGGAAAGGAGATGAAAAAAGGAATTAAGATGTTCTATGTACATGTGCCAACTCTCCACAATGAATGTAATCATCATGTACTACAAATATGTACTAGTCAAAATTAAAATAAAAAAGAAACATATGCAATTTATTTTATTTATTTATTTATTTTTTGGTACCGGGGATCGAACTCAGACCCCTGCACTTGCGCAGCAGGCGGTGAAACCACTGAGCTAAATCCCCGGCCCAATTTATTTTATTTTTTGTGCTCTGAGGATTGAATCCAGGGCCTTCACATTGAGCTACATCCCCAGCCCTTTTTTGAAGTTTTCATTTTGAGACAGGGTCTCTCTAAGTTGTCCAAACTGGGCTCAAACTTGTGATCCTCCTGCTTCAGCCTCCCAGAGGGCTGGGATTACAGGTGTGTGCCACCATGCCCAGAAGAGTACCCAGTCTTGACTCTAACCTGATTCCCTGTTTCTAGATCTCCTTGAACTTTCAACTCCCGAAGTGCTTATTCCAAAAATGGATGCTTTGCCTGGCACTTTCAATACTTCCTCACTGTCTGACTAACATTTTCCTGCTGCTACATATTTGGCAGGATATCAAGTAATTTTCTAGGTTTCTCTGCATTAGAAGGGAGCACTATTTTATAGAAAAAATTATCATTGAATGGAATAACATGTTGAATTCATGGCTCCTTCAACTTTACCTGTGGGAGGCTTAGCTCTTTGGAATACAAAACTTATATGATTACTGCATCCATTCAGAGGTACTTATTGCTTGTGGACATAGTACAAAGAAGAAATTCAATTTTGAGTATCAGACAGAAATTATTACCTTTGTCTTTTTCTTTAAGTTTTTTTAGTGAAAAATTTCCAATTTTTCTGCCAGGCCAATAGTTGATTCAATGTTTCAAGTAGATTGGGGTCACTATCACGTATTCAGAAAGGTGAGGTGGGGGTGATTGATTAATAATTTCAAAGTTTATCTAACCCTTTCCTTCCTAGTTAACTTGGAACCTCAATAGTCTTTTAACTTTTTCAATTTTACCTTTGAGTCAGTCTGACTAATCCTGAGGCTTTCATGATCTGACCTGGGAATAACAGCTTGTCCACTGCTTAACTTTGGCTTCAAGATTCTCCACCAGGCTTGTTCAATGTCACAAACTTGTCATAGTCATCCTTTTGCTAGAATTTTTGTTCATCTAAATTTTCACTTCAACATAAAACACATCTCTCTCCTATTACATGTTATTAGGCCTCTTACTACAGTTCCCTAATCTAGCCCCCTGCTTCTCCCCATGACCCCATGGTCCACAACTTGCTTGTTACCCCCTGACAAACTAGAATACATGACATACCCATCCCCATACAGATATTTTGCCCTTCATTTTTCCTATACATGCACTATTCATCTTTTAAACCTCTGCATGGTTAATACTTGCTTTAAAAAAATTAATTGTATTGGTACACTTTTTACATATATGATGATCATATTCATCATAGGGAATTTGTACCTGTATATAATACATTTTAATTCTCTTTTTTTCCCCATTTCCCTCCATTCCCTTCGATCCTTCTTCCCCTCTCACTTTAAAAAACTTTGTTTCTATTGTTTTCCTTCCATTCTTTTTAATTTTTTTCCTATTCTCTCCCTTCCCTTCCCTTTCCTCTCTCCCTTGTTTCCCTTCCCATTTGAACATTTTCTTCCTACTTCTCAATATCTATCATCCATTTTGGTCCTTATCAACCCTTTGGGTTTCTTACACAAGAGAAACAATGAGATTCTTAAATATGTATGTTCGATTTATTTCACTTACAATTATATTCTCAAGGTGCATCCATTTACCTAAAAATATCTCAAGTTTGTCCTTCTTTATGGCAGTGTAATATTCCATTGCATATAAAAACCACATTTTCTTTCTTTATTAATCAGTTGATGGCCATCTGGGCTGTTTCCAAGATTTAGCTATTACAAATTGTGCAGCTATAAATACGGTTATGCATGTATTGCTGTGATATGATGCTTTTAACTCTTTCAGGAAGATACCTAGTTTAATACTTTCTTTAAGGTGGCTTTCCTTGATCACTCTTTGTGATGTTGCACCTCTAGCATTCTATCTCTCTCTCTGTCTCTCTCTCTTCTCTATTTTCTTTGTAACAATTATTCCTATCTGAAATTGCCTTATTTTTTACTTATTATTAGTTTCCACGCCCTTTCCCAAAATGTAAACTCCAGAAGAGCAGGAACCTGTTCACGGTTGTATCTATATTGCAGGATCCTTACAGACTGCTGTAAAATACTGTATACTGCACAATCGCTTCTGTCTATGCACATTTATACAAGGTGCCCTGCTCCCTAGGTTCTTGGCACATAGAGTGTTCAAAAAATATGTATTAAGTGAATAAAGATCTACCTTTTCCTTCCACTTTCCCTAATCTACCTCTAATCTGCCTTCTACTTCTTTTGTTAATTTGTGACCCCAGGGAATGAGATTGAAATATTGATATAGAAAAAAATGAGTTCTAGTCTAGCTGAAATCCTTTACAAGTCTTTTCCAAGTCAACATATTCCCTGGCATCTATGTTCTATGTTTGAGCCTGTTTATTCTAGTTTGGAAAAGCCCTCCAGACATTACCTCCAACTTGACTCAGGATTTACAAGCTCCTCAGTTATCAAAAACTTTATCTCTTCGTAATTGTTCTTTTTACTAAGAGCTGCAAGATCTTGTCAAGTTTGAATTCATGTATTCATTATTGGAATCACTCATTAGGGAATTTTTTTATGGCTTGCCATTATGAAATTTCTCCTACTTTTGTATTTATTACTACCTACCATTTGAATTTACGTGTAACTCTTTCTAGTGAAACCCTACCTTTCCTTTTACTACCTGTCATTGAGGAGATAGACTGATTCAGGCTCATATTTTTAAATTCTCTAGACAACTAGACAACTAGTCAAATGTCCTGTATACAGTAGGTCCTAATGTCAAATGCTACAGAGTTTCTCACTATGCAGTCCAGACAGTATCATTCTAATAACATAAGACTGGACATTAGAAACCTACAAAATACATCTGTAAACAAGTACTTCTACTTAGAAAGCAACTTTGTTTTTTTTTTAAATCCAAGTAGGTTTTATTTATTTTACATGGTTCTTAACATTTACCTTGAATATGACTTTAGAATACAAAAATCAATTATAACCGTACAAACTACAGTTACATTTGAAGACAGTATGTGCTCCAAAATATACTGAATCCTTGTTTAAGCAATAAGTATTTTCAACCTCTTCTTCACTCTTCCCCACACATAAGTTTGTCCACTTCTTTTTATTCAATCCTTTCCTCTCATCTCTCTTGAAACATTTTTTTTCCTCTTTGAAGAACTTCACTGAAAAACTGGAAACTTTTTTTCCTCTTGCAATTCGATTGCTTCATAAAACCGTGGGATATTTGAGCAATAATCTTGCTGTTGATCTTTCTTGATATTAATATTTTCATAATGTAATGTCTTTTCTTTGACTATTTCATAACGTCCAGGACCAGGACCTAACTTTTTAGGTAACTCTTTTCTTCCTGAAGTGTTGCCAAAATGTATACCTTTGTATTTCAAAGTTGCAATGGAAACATCAAATTGAGGTTTGTAGTATGCTGGTCCTAGTGTGCTATCATTTGCAGGTGGAAAGCATTTTATAATTCTTCCATCTTCATTAATATGATAACCATATGACTGTCCACAAGAAGGAATTGAAGAAACATCTACATTTTTGGTAACAGTAGGTATTCTTGAAATTTTTGATTGAAGATGCTCTTTAGATTCTAGTATTTTTCTCTTCAGGATATCTAGTGTTCCACAATAAGACTGTCCATAACTTGCAGATCCTGGATTATCTGAAATAAACTTCTTAAAACGCTTCTCTCAGTTTTGTAGACTGTGGCCTCCTTTTATATTACACTGTGCTTCTGAAACATTATGGTGTCCTGGACCTGGGACATCTTCTTCAATGGTGCATAGCCATCTGCCGCCCTCTGCTTCAGGACTGGGATCTGGTAGGTCCCAGGGCCCACATGGTGCTGCCACCTTCGGCCACTTGGAGTCAGTGGGAGGAACTTTACTTTTTTTACAGTAGAAAATTTAGATAAAAATTTATTTCTGCCATTTAGTATTTTGTAATTGGATAAAGGTAACCCATTAAGCTATTCACGCTAAAATGGGAATTTAAATGTACTTTTAGAGTAGTAAAAAGAACTTAATAGTCCTGATATTAATTATTATCATAGAATGCTATATTTCTATGTTTGCTCTTTTTTCTTAAGCTTCACTGTGCAGTCCAGGCTGGCCTTGAACCCGCTATGTGGCCCAGGCTGGCCTTGAACTCATGACAGTTCTCCTGCCTTGGCCTCCTAAGTGTTGGGATTACAAGCATGCACTGCTATACCCAGTTTTTCTTTTTCTTTTCTTTTTTTTACACAAGGTCTTGCTATATAGTTCAGGCTGGTCTTGAACTCATTATGTAGCCCAGTCTGGCCTCAAGCTCATGGCAATCCTTCTAGCTCAGCCTCCTGAGTGTTGGAATTATAGATATATACTACCCCACCCAGGTTATTATCTGTTAACATTTACAGAACAATGACTCCTAAAAGACAACATAAGCAAAATGCTGAGATGGTAGGCCATCACCTACAGGACAGACAGAATATGACACTGACTCCTGATACTAATGCTGACCATGACTAACGGAAGAGGTAGTTGTACTCTGGTCATACTTTATATTTCAAAGTGCCCTATATCCAGGAAGGATTAAAATAGTTAGGATTAACACCTACCACTCCGACTTTAAGACTGGAACTGACCTTCTGGTTATTCAACACCAAAGCTTAAAGACCAAAGCTTAAGAAGACAAAAGGGCTAAAAGGACAGCCAATATTTTGGTTCTTGCTCTCCAAAGTCAGCCAGGACCCGGGGCATGATGAGACCTCCCTTAAAGGGGCCTAAGATTCTGCTGAGTCACTCAATTTTCCAAGCAGGGGTATTGTTGGACCCCAGAGGACAGGACTCAAACAATATGCGTTTCACAAAAAGGAGGGTCATTAAAGTGGGGAATGTCCCCATGCTTTCAAAAAAGCCATGTGATCAAGCAAGACCATAGCCCATTCTAGCAAATGACAAAATGGTAGAAGGAAAAAGCAGAGGAGGGGCGAGGGTCCTCACACAGTCCCCAAAATAGCCCCCTAAGGAGCTATAACAGTCCTTGACAGATATATGTAAGTAGATTAATTTTGATTTACATAGATCTTACTTTGACTCAATCTTAAACATCCAGCAGGAAAGTATAAAAGGAGTAATTAATAGTAATATAAAAACAGAGGAAGCTGAACTACATTTTTTTTTTTTTTTGATACTGGGGATTGAACTCCAGTCCTTGCACTTGTGCAGCAGAGAGCGAAACCACTGAGCTAAATCCCCAGCCCTGGGCCACATATTTTATTTTTTTACTTTTTTATTTTTTATTTATTTATTTTTTTGTTAAATTCTTTTATTGGTACATTGTAGGTATACAACACAATTACATTTCTCATCGGGAATTGTACCTTTACATAATGCATCTTGGTTCTTACTTTGTCCCCATTCCTAGCCCTCCTTTCAACCTCTCCACCCTTCCCTATTTACAAAGACTTTATTTCCATTTTTTCCATTTCTCATCATTTTTCCTTTCCCTTCTTTCCTTTCCCCTGCCCCTCCCACTACCCCTACCCCTTTGGACCTTTTCTTCCTATTTTACATTATTGATTATTCATTCTAATCATTGGTACATTTTAGGTATACAATATAAGGACAGTCATCTTTGGAAATTTGCACCTTTACATAGTCTCTCTTGGTTCTTATTTTTCACCCTTGCCCAGCCCTCCCGTCAACCCCTCCATTCCTCCCTATTTACAAAGATTTTGTTTCTATTTTTCCATTTTCTCATATTAATCCCATTCCCTTCTATCCTTTCCCTCAGCCCTCCCACTTCCTTCCCCTATGCTCCTTTTCTTCCTATTTCACATTACCTATTATACACTTTAGTTCTTATTTACACTTTCAGTTTCTCACACCAGAAAACTATTTGGTATTTATACATGTATGTCCTATTTATTTCACTTAAGAGTATGGCCTCAATGTGCATCCACTTAGCTATAAATGTCTCTTAATTTCTCATTTTTTATGGCTGAGTAGTACTCCATTTTATAAAAAACCCACATTTTCTTTATCCAGTCTCCAGTTGATGGGCATTTGGGCTGTTTCCAAGTTTTAGCTATTAGAAACTGTGCTGCTATGAACATGGGCACACATATATCACTGCGGCATGATTCTTTTAATTCTTTGGGGAAGATCCCCAGCAGTAGAATAGCGGAGTCAAATGGGACTTCCAGTCCTAGTCCTTTGAGGTATCTCCATACTTATTTCCAGAGTGGTTGCACCAGTCTACACTCCCACCAGCAGTGGAGCAGGGTCCCTCTTTCCCCACAGCCCCACCAGCATTTCTTATTGGTTGATTTCTTGATAGCAACCATTCTTTCTGGAGTGAGGTGGAATCTCAGCATTGTTTTCATTTGCATCTCTCGAATGACCAGTGATGTGGAACATTTTTTCATCTATTTATTTGCTATTTCTACTTCTTTGTCTGAGAAATGTCTGTTCACTTCAGATGCCCATTTTTGGATTGGGTCTTTAAATTTGGGAGGTCTGATCTTTTTAAGTTCTTTATAGATTTGAGATAGTAAACCTTTGTCTGAGGAAGAGCAGGTGAAGATTTTTTCCCACATTGTGGGTTGTCTCTTCACACTGCTGGTGGTTTCTCTTGCTGTGCAGAAGCTTTTTAATAAGAAGAGATCCCACTTGTTGATTGTTTGTGCTAGTTCACGGGAAACTGAGGTTTTGTTCATAAAATCTTTTCCTACACCGATGTCTGCAAGAGTTCTACCTAACCTCTGTTCCAACTGGTTCAGAGTTTCTATTTTAATATTTAGATCTTTAATCCATTTTGATTTTAGTTTAGTGCATGGTGAGAGATATAGGTCTAATTTTAATCTTTGACAAGTTGAAGCCCAGTTTATCCAGCACCATTTATTAAAGAGGCTATCTTTCTTCCAGTGAGGGTGTTTGGCTCCTTTATTGAAGATGAGACGGCTGAGTCTGGCGTTGTTTCTACATCTTCTAATCTGTTCCACTGGTCCTCAAGTCTGTTTCTTTGCCAGTACCATGCTGTTTTTATCACAGTAGTTTTGTAGTGTAGTTGCAGGTTGGGGATTGTGATACCCCCTGCCATGTCTCTGTTATCTAGAATTGCTTTTGCTATTCTGGGTCTCTTCTTGCTCCAAATGAATTTTTGGATTGTTTTCTCGAGGTCTATGAAGTATGCTGCTGGGATCTAAATTGGAATTGCATTAAATCTATATAGCAGTTTTGGAAGTATGGCCATTCTCACTATATTAATCCTTCCTATCCAGGAGCAGGGGATGTCTTTCCATTTTCTGATATCATCTTCAATCTTTCTTTTCAGAGTGCCATAGTTTTCAGGGAAGAGGTCTTTGATTACTTTCATTAGGATGATTCCTAGGTATTTCAGTTTTTTGGATGCTATTGTGAAAGGAATTATTTGTCCTATTTCTCTCTCAGTGAGTCTGTCATTGGTGTAGAGGAAAGCTATTGATTTTTGTGTGTTGACCTTGTAACCAGCTACTTGACTGAATTTGGTTATTAAGTCTAGAAGACTTTTGGTGGAGTTCTGTGGGTCTTCTATATGGAGTTTCATGTCATCTGCAAATAATGACAATTTGACTTCATTTCCTATCTTTATTCTTTTTATTTCTTTCTCTTGTCTAATTGCCGTGGCTAATGTTTCTAGAACTATATTGAACAAGAGTGGTGATAGTGGACATCCTTGTCTTGTTCCTGATTTTAGTGTGAAGGATTTCAGTTTTTGACCATTTAGTATGATATTGGCTATTGGCTTTTCATAGATGGCTTTTATCAGTTTGAGGTAGAGACCGTCTATTCCCATTTTTTGTATGGTTTTTATCATAAATACATGTTGGATTTTGTCAAATGCTTTTTCTGAGTCTATAGAGATAATCATATGGTTTTTGTCCTTGGCTCTATTGATATAGTGTATTACATTGATTGATTTTCATATATTGAACCATCCCTGCATCCCTGGGATGAATCCCACTTGATCAGGGTATATGATCTTCTTGATGGTCTTCTGCATTCTATTTGCAAGTATCGTATTAAGGATTTTTGCATCTATGTTCATTAGTGAGATTGACCTATAGTTCTCTTTTTCAGTTGGGTCTTTCTCTGCTTTGGGGATCAAGGTGATGCTTGCTTCCAGGAATGAATTTGGGAGTATTGCTTCCCTTTCAATTTCATTGAGGAGTTTAAACAGTAGTGGCAGCAGTTCCTCTCTAAATGTCTTGTAGAATTCAGCAGTGAAGCCATCAGGGCCCAGGCTTTTCTTAGTTGATAAGTTTTTAATTACATTTTCAATTTCATTGGTTGATATTGGGTTGTTCAGAATTTTTAGGTCTTCTTCGTTCAACTTTGGTAATTCATATGTATCTAGGAATCTGTCCATTTCTTCTGTGTTGTCCATCTTATTGGTGTATAGGTTCTGGAAGTAGGTATTGATGATCCTCTGGATTTCTGCTGGGTCTGTTGTAATTTCACCCTTTTCATTCCTAATTGCATGGATTTGGGCCTTTCCTTTTTCTGACAAGGTTGGCTAAAGGTTTGTCAATTTTGTTGATTCTTTTGAAGAACCAACTCTTGGCTTCATGGATTTTTTGTATCATTCTCTTAGTCTCCATTGCATCAATTTCTCCTCTGATCTTTATAATTTCCTCCCTTGTATGAGCTCTGGGGTTGTCCTGTTCTTCTTTTTCTAGAAGTTTGAGGTTCAACATCTGGTTGTTTAATTGGGCTCATTCTGTTTTCCTAATGTGTGTATTCACTGCTATGAATTTCCCTCATAAGACTGCTTTCACTGTGTCTCATAGATTCCGATATGTTGTATTGTCATTGTCATTTAATTGAAGGAACTGTCTGATTTCTTCTTTAATTTCCTCTGTGACCCATTGGTTCTTCAGAAGTGTGTTGTTCAATTTCCACATGTTTATGAAATTTTTTGAGTTTCTTTTGCTATGGATCTCCAATTTCATCACTCTATGGTCTGATAATATACAGGGGATAACTTGAATTCCTTTGCACTTACTTAAACATGTTCTCTATGTGAGCATGTGGTCTATTTTGGAGAATGACCCATGTGCAGCTGAGAAGAATGTGTATTCTGATTTTGTGGGGTGGAAGACTCTGTAAACATCTGTTAAGTTCATTTGTTCAAGAGTTCGATTGAGTTCTAGTATTTCATTACTTATTTTTAGTCTAGTTGTTCTATCTATTTGTGACAGTGGAGTATTGTGGTCCCCCACTACAATTGTATTAGTGCATATATGACTTTTCATGTCCGTTAGTATTTGTTTTATATAATTGGGTGCACTAGTGTTTGGTGCATAGATATTTATGATTGTCATCCCTTCCTCTTGGATTCTTCCCTTTACAAGGATGTAGTGTCCTTCTTTGTCTCTCTTCATCAGTGTTGGTTTGAAATCTACTTGATCTGCAAAGAGGATAGCTACTTCTGCTTTTTTGGGGGTTCCTGTCGCATGGAGTATTGTTTTCCACAATTTAATTTTCAGTCTATGAGTTTCCTTTTGAATTAAGTGTGTTTCTTGTATGCAGCATATTGTTGGATTTTGCTTCTTGACCCATTCTGCCAGTCTATTTCTTTTGATTGGTGAATTGAGACCATTAACATTGATGGTTATAACTGAAATGTATTGACTTGTCATTGCCATGACTTTTTCTTTTTGTTGGGTTCTCCCCCTTTACATTTAATTTCTTGTCATGCCAGATGGCTTCATTCTGCTTTGCTTCCTGGGGTTGTGATCCTCAATGTCTGTTCCTAGGCTATTGTGTAAAATTCTTTGGAGTGCTGGTTTGGTATTCACGAAGTTCCTAAGGTGCTCTTTGTCATGAAAGTATCTTATTTCTCCATCCATTTTGAAAGATAGTTTTGCAGGGTACATCAATCTGGGTTGGAGGCTGTTTTCTTTTGGGGCTTGGAATATGTCACTCCAAGCTCTTCTTGCCTTGATAGTTTGTATTAAGAAGTCTGCTGTGATTCTGATGGGCTTTCCTTTGTATGTGATTTGTTTCTTTTCTCTAACCGCTTGTAGAACTTGGTTCTTCTGTTGTTTTTCTGGAATCTTAACAATTATATGCCTATGTGCAGATTTTTTTGATCAAGGCTATTTGGAGTCCCATATGCCTCACTTATCTCTATGTCAAGTTCTTTTCCCCTGCTTTTGAAGTTTTCTGCCATTACTTCTGTGAAGAGTTTTTTTTATGTTGTCTGCACTCTCTCCTGTTTCTTCATTGACTCCAATCCGTCTTATCTTATTCTTCTTTGCATCATCTAGCAGCTGCTGGATTGATTTCTCGTGTTCCCTTATAATTTTGAAGCAATTTTTCTTTTCCTGGTCATTAATTGCAATCTTATCTTCTATGCCTGAAATTCTGTCCTCACATTGGCTCATTCTGCTGTGTAGACTTTCAATGGAGTTTTTCATCTCATGGAAATCTATTTGTATCTGTTTTATGGATTCCATTTGTTTCCTATGTTGGGATTCCATCATGTTCCTCAGCTCCTCTCTAAATTTATTAATCATGTCTTGCACTAGGGGCACAATTTCTCCTGTTATCTGAGAAATTATTTCTGATTTCATTTTTTCCAGATCCCCTTTTGTTGCCAGTTCAGTGGGTCCAGGTGGTTGAGTATCAGAATGTTTCATCTCATTTCCCTTTGGGATTGCTGTAGGTGATCTGGAAGTCTGGTTTTGAGACTTATTTACGTGTTTTCTCATTTCAGCTGGGGGGGTGGTTGGGTGCTGTTGGTACCCACGAGGATCACCTCCTCTGAGCTGGGAGAGGTGGGACAGGGGCTGGGAGTGGTGGTAGAGATGGTGGCCCAGAACCCCCTTTCTCTGGGCCAGGAGCAACGGGACAGAAAGCAGCCCAAATGCCCTTTCCTCTGGACTAGGAGCAGCGGGAGGAATGGTGGCCGGGAAGCCCCTTCCTCTGGACCAGGAGCAGTAGGAAGGCAGCTCAGAAGCCCCTACATCTGGGCTGGGAGTGGTATAGGGATGGTAGCCCAGAAGCCTCTTCCTCTGGGCTGGGAGTGGTGGGACAGAAGGCAGCCCAAAAGCCCTTTCCTCTGGGCTAGGAGCAGCGGGAGGGATGGTGGCTAGGAAGCCCCTTCCTCAGGACCAGGAGCAGTGGGAAGGTGGCTCAGAAGCCCCTACCTCTGGGCTGGGAGCGGCAGGATCCAGTACTGTGGTCTTGGTGGTCCGTTGTCCTCTGCGTCTTTGTAGTGTGGAACCAGGTGGCTGTACAGAGGAGTGGGGTGGGGAGATGTGTCCAGTGGATAGCTGCTGGGGTGCAGGCTGATTCAGCATGTTCCGCAGGACTCTCGACCTTGGTAGGGCATCTGCAGACCTTGGGCTACGTATTTTAAAAAGGCTCCAAATACTGCACCAGCCCCTCTGGCAGTCTCCAGCTGTACCTATAACATTTTATCCTATAGCCCTCAGAGGTGGTGATTCCCAGTTCCACTAATTCTTCCAAAAATATGTTTCTCAGCCCCTCTTCATGTATTGACATTGTGTTATTTTAATGTACTTTCAAGCACCCCTTAGGTAAAGATTTGGCTTCTTGTATAGGTATGCCTAAATAAGCTTATTTACTTTTGTGGTACCTACTTCAGAATTTATATGTTTATATTATCTGAGGCTAGTCACTACAGAAGGCCTTAAGGTCTACAAAATAGGAGCCAGATCTTAGGTTCTGTGCTTTGTAGTAAAAATTTTAATATCCCAGTGGTCATATAGAAACATAGATATCTTTATTGGCCATTGTTACAATTAAAATAGGAAATTCAGTTTCTTATGGACAAAACAGGGAAGAGATTGTATGCTCTTAAACTATACCTGTTGTACTTGGATTAACACCTCTGGACAAATAGAGGTTAATATTAAATATAAAATGCTTATGCCAAATGCTGCCTAATTTTGTCTAATGCAACTTTTTGGAGCCACTATTTGTCAATAATCTACCTTTAATATTTGGCCCCTGTTTGTTTAACATGGCTAGAAAGTGATATGAAAGCATCATTGACTTGTTAATGTCCTTGTCCTTTTTTCCAGACTATCAAAAAAAAAATGGAGGTTCTTCAAACAGAATTCCGATATGCCTATATATCTTTTAGATGAGTCAGAATAAAACATTTGATCCCTGACTAGGCAGGGCCAGCATTCCCCCTCAATCTGAAACAACCATAAGAAGGTGGACTTTCAGCCCCTCTGCATCTTTTATGAATAAGGGGTCAAAGTTTTGGGGGTGAGTGAGGTAAAATATTATAAAATAAAGATAGAAAGAGGGCCGGGGATTTAGCTCAGTGGTTTTGCTGTCTGCTGCGCAAGCGCAAGGACCCAAGTTTGAATGCTGCTACCAAAAAAAAGAAAAAAAATGATAGAAAGAAACAAGGTAAATCATACTTTAAAATTTGTACTTTTAAGGCTGAAATTTCCGGACACAATCGGTATTACCCAAGGTTATCTATATCTTACTCTGTACACTTATTTATGCTTCTTTTCTCCCAGGCCCTTCACACCCAAAGTCCCTTAAAGATACTTTAAGTACATAAATTATATTAGTTGATAAGGTAAAGGGCAAGAACTTGATCTTTTTTAAAAAAATTTTTTTTAGATTTTTGAGACAAAGTCTCACTATATAGTTTAGGCTGGTCTTGAACTCACTATGCAGCCCAGGCTGGCCTCAAATTCACAGCAATTTTCCTGACTCAGCCTCCTGGGTTCTGGGGTCCTAGGCATACATCATCACATTTGGCCCCCAAAAATCTTAAGAAAAAGGAACACAGTGAGAGTCAAAAATATTTTGGAGCACAACATCTCAGCCTATCATAGATAGGTAGGTAGATAGATAGATAGATAGATAGATAAACTGGGCCACTACTTTTCTTATATAGAATGGAATATCTGTTTACCTGAGAAATGAGCTATTATCTTTCCACTTTTGGGTGGGTCATCACTTTTCTCCTACAAACCAAACCAAAACTTTCTATAGATTCACAAATTCTACAGATTTCCACCCCCAAAACACACAAATACCCCCAGTTTCAGACTATAGTACATGCACATCTCTCTTGGGGGCCTACACTATATTTCTTTGAGTGTATACTTTTCAATTTCTAACTAAGAAATCCCTTTATGCCTCTTTTTTAAAAAAGCTCAGTTTTGGGCCGGGGATTTAGCTCAGTGGTTTCGCTGCCTGCCTCGCAAGCACAAGGACCCGAGTTCAATCCCCGGTACCAAAATATAAAAAAAAAAAAAATAAATAAAAAGCTCAGTTTCTGATTCAGGGTAAAATCTTTGAGAGAGCAAGCTCTACTTCTCAACACACATCAATGAAAAATACTTGACTGTATGTATCTGTTAAGATTTTTTTTATTTAGAGATTATTGGACTGTGGTGAGCTTTTGTTTTTTATTTCTAAAATTTTCTGAAATTTTCTAATTTTTCTTCACTTATTTTTTATTAAAATTTTAATCAGGAAAAGAATAGAAGTACACTGTGTTCTTAAATACAATATGATAATTAAACATGCTGTAACTAGATTTTGAAGACCTGAGTCAAGCTGAGGACTCAGGAGCCTCCATCATTAAGTCATATTACATATGAGGATAGTGCCAAAACCGACCAAATGAAAAAAAGCATCATCAGTTGGTGTCAAAAATCCCAAATCATGGGCCAGGGATTTAGCTCAGTGACACCACACCTGCCTCACAAGCGCAAGATCCTGAGTTCAATCCCCGGTACCAAAAAAAAAAAATCCCAAATCATGAGCAATAGTTTTGGGTCAGCACAGTAGGAGTTAGGCAGAGAGAGACTGGGAGTTGGAAAGGAGAACACCATTTTATTTCATTTTCTTTCCTTTGATTCACTTTACTAAGTATTTACTACATGCTTGATACTTTCAAATTCATGATCACACTTTAATGCTGAACTACTCTGTGGAATCTATTTGTATACCAGTTTTTGGATAAGGTAAACAACCTTCTCAGAAATGCAAACAATTTGCGTTGGGTCACATAAATAGTAAGTGGCAGAGACAAGAATCAAACTTGATTTCTTACAATACTGAAGCAAGAGCAGCTTGATGGTTGAGAACTGAGGCCACAGCTAGATTTTTGGAGTGATGTTTCTTGGAAAACTCCTGGCCATTTGATCTTGCATAGTTAGGTTCAAGTGTTGTAAAGGAGCTTATCGAACTAGTCATGAATTAGTTATTCACAATCTGTTCATACTCCAGCTGGCAAATGGGAGATATTCTTCAGGGATTCCTGGCACTCAGTCATCACGTTTACTGTATTTGGGCAGAGATGGGAGAATGAGGAGAACATTGACTTGCAATCTTCTCTTTCTGCTGCCCTAACACAGTCCAACAAACTGGTCAGGGGCCCAGTCTTTGGAATAAGGCAAACTTGAGTAAGTTTTTGGTTTTCCTTCCTAGCTGGCTGACTCTTAGCCCAGGTACTTAAACTTTCTGATGCTTAATTTCCTTCTCTGTATAATGGAGGAAAAAGTAGTAATTATCTTATAGGTTTTAAGAAGTAAGATAATAAGTGCAAAGCATTTAATTCAGTACATGACATGTATTATGTGTTAAATTTATAGAACCCATTACGATCATATTAATTCCTCATTATGTTCAGTCCTTCGCTGGTTTCTCCTTCTGGTGAAAATCTGCTAGCTGTAAAGTTCTGCCATCTTCTGAGACCAACTAAGGCTGAATGCCATTGTCTCTTAATCCCTGAGTCCAGTGCAGAGGTGAGGGAAAGAAAATTTCACCCTATGGTTGGCCTGAGTGCCTGAAGTTGTTACCAATTTTCTATTTAGTTATATCACAGGAGGTGGCAAAGCATAGGTGTTTGGGATCTTATGATCTTCAGCCAGATTTTGCAGTTTCTAGCTCTTGCATAACTTCTGTTCTTCAGTTTCCTCATCCATAAAATAGGGATAATAAAAGTGCCACTTTAATCCAGACACAGTGGCACATGATCCAGTCTATGCAAGTGATTCAGAATTATGTATCTGGTAAATGTCAGAGATGTAATGTGAACTCAACTAAGTCAGTATGATCCTAAATTCTATGTCCCTAAACATTACTAGCTATAACCAATTCTGCAGATAAACAAAATCCTTATGTATCATTTACAAATGTATGAAGTTTGTTTAAATAACCTGTTGATAAAGAAAGACGTGTGGATGGTTATAGTGTATACACACATGTTCTAATATTATGCTAATTATCTGTAGTTTATCACATCATTTAAAAAATAATAGGCTTTAAAAAGGACAGAATCCCCCCAAATAAATTTCAGATGGAGTTGTAATGTCATCATAAAGCAGATAAGAAGTGATGCTGTGTTTGAAGGGATGAATAAACGAAAGCAAAAAATAGGACATTTGTGGGTGTCTCTGGCCTCCCCAGGCCTTTTCATTAAAGCCTGAGACACTATCTCAAACCCTGTGCTACAGTATTAATTTTCTATTGCTACCATAACAAATCACCACAAATTTAGTGACATAAAATAGCATGATTTTATCTCTCTTATAGTTCTGTCAGTCAGAAGTCTGGCACAGATCTCTCTGGGTCAAAAATCAAGGTGTCAGCAGAACTGCATTCCTTTCTGAAGGCTCTAGGGGAGAATCTGTTTCTTTTCCTCTTCCATCTTCCAGACTCTAGAGATTGCTTGCATTACTTCACTTGGGTCCTGCTCCCTCCATTTTCAAAGCCAACAATGGTGGGTAGAGTCCTCAAATCACATCTCCCTGGCCCTTCTTGAGCTGTGAAATCTTTCTCTGATTACAGCCAGGAAAAGTCCTCCAGTTTTAAGAACTCCAGTGATTAAATTGGGCCCAACAAGATAACCCAAAATAATCTCCCCATCTCAAAGTCTGTACTCTTAACCACAGTTGTGGAGTTGGAGATTAGATCATAAACATCTTTGGTGGGGGGAAAGCTGCTCAGTATTCTACATACCACAGCTATCCAGAACATATTGTAAAAATAATTTTTAGGGTAAACATTGTTAACAGTTTTTTCAAGTTGTCCAAAGTTGATGGCATTTTAATGGGTTACAGATAAATAAATTATTCATTAAGGTTTTCCACATTAATAAATGGTTAGACATCACCCCATAAAAAACTATAAAAAATAGGAATGCAGTGAGGACTAGGTTATAAAGCTAATACAAAATATTTAACTAGCTAATCATAAATGTTATGAAACCAATTATAAAAGATACAAACTACACTTAGTATGATTTTTATTTAAGATTTACTTATACTCTCTTATCTTACAAATATCTTTAACACAGAGATGTGATTTAGTATATTAGCCACTTTGCTTATTGCCTAGACACAATCAATGCTTGACACTCTCAACACAAAGGAAGAAAGATTTGCTTTGGATCACACTTTCAGTCCATAGTCAGCCAATTTAAGAGCCGAACAGCGTGGCAGATGGGCATAGTGGAGGAAAAGCTGCTCACCTCATGATGGCTAGGAAGCAGAGAGTGAGGGAGGAATCAGGAAGGAGATACACCCTACCCAGGTCGAGCCCTCAGTAGCTAACCAGATCCCATAACATTACACTTGACTATGTCACTTCCATGATTCAATCAGCTTTCAGATTCCCCACCTGTAAGTGCATGAGAATTTGAGGGGATATTCTGGATCAAAACCATAACATTGTGCCCAAGGCCCCCAAAAGATTCATGTACATCTCTATACAAAAAAGCATTTAGTCCATTTCTAAGAGTTGCCAAAGTCAACAATTTCAGCATTGTTGAAATGTTCAAGTCTAAAGTCTCCTCTTAGACTTAAGGCAAACTCTTACCTGTGAGCCCTTGTAAAAAATTTTTAAAAAGTTAAAGACTTCCCACATATAATGGCACAATGTAAAATTCCCATTCTAAAAGGGAGAAATATGGGGAAAGAAAAGAATGCAACCAAAACAAGACCAAAACCCAGAAGGGCAAATGTTAAACCCTATAGCTCCATGTCCAGCACATAGGACAAGTTGTGGTGAGATTCAAACTCCAAATTGATGGGTGGCCTAGTCCCTACAGCATGGGGAGTTGCAGCCTCTCTCTTGGGGTGACTTTTCTCACTACCTGCTGCTTTCCTTCAGCCAATGTCTCAAATTCCCAGAACCCCCAACTTTCTGGGTTCTCTACTGTGCTTTTGGCTTCATCTTCACAGCTTCATACATTGCCCTCTCAGAGGCACACTGCGACTGCCTGGCCTCCCAGATCTTCTTCTGAAATCTGGGTAGAACCCCCCCTGACCCCACAATTCTCTCATTCTATATGACAATAAAACCAGTACCATGTGGATGATGCCAAAGTCCATAGCTTAAGCAGTAGCCGGGCCCCCTTAAATCATGGTTGCATTGGCCTTTCAGTACCTGGATGACTGAGCACTGTGAGATGAATCACAGAGAACAAATTCCCCAGGTGGCCATTCTCCCATGATTCAATCACCTTTCAAAAGTACCACCTCAAGGCACATGAGAATTTGGGGAGATATTCTAGATCTAAACTATACCATTTAGACTTCTAAGGTTTAGCATTTAGTTGTGCACACTAAATTAAGCTAAAGGGGGAGAAAATTGTATTTACAGATTATTATTTCTATAGGAAAGGAAGACATTTGCAGGCACTTTCTCACATCAAAAGAGTATAGGATAAATAATTATTCAAAAATATTAAACTTTGTTATTTAGTATTTTTCAATAACAGAATAATAGAAAAAGTATACCTCTCTCATGTTAGCTTGAAAGGAATTTACTAGACTACCTTGTACAGATATATAACATATGCACCTAGAAAATGTGCACCTGTGCACCGATTCTTCCCAGCAGATAGTCTTTCTCACCAGGGAGCTGACTTGCCCTCTCAATAGCTCTAGAGCACGTGAGCTGCAGAGCCAACCTCTTCTGCCCACTCCACAAGGGTTCTCTGTTGTCATCTATGACTACAGATTCTCATCATCTTTGCCATTTCTAACCTCTGCTACTTCTGTCATTACACAACTTCTTTTGCTCTCTAATTTTGTTTTTCCTTCTGTTTTCCAGCTTCTTGCACTTATGCCCTGCTTCATGGGTTTAAAAAATAAGCTACTGGGATGACTTTTATTGACAGTATTAATCAACCAGAACACTCGGTTTTGCTTTGTTTTATTTCAGTGTGGTCAACCCAGCTATCATGAGGCAGAGTTTTTGAGCATTGGTTGAACACCTTTCTCTGCAATGTTTGCTTTGTTTAATTATGGGTTAAAGATTTTTTTTTTAAATTGAGAAGTGTTTAGAATGGATGCTGGGTAGGCAAGGATTTACAGTAATTGTTTACAATACCAAAATAATTCCAGATCTGTTTTATCAAAAAAGATACTAATAAAATCCTAATAAAAAGTCAATAATTTAGACACTTGTCCAAATATTCTTCATAAAATTTATATAAAAGTGACAAACCAAATATCAACCAGAAGTATGACAGGCATGCAATTATTAGCTTACGCCATCTTCTTATCCCTCAATCTGCATTAAAAAACTAATTATTTATTGACAGTACAGATCAACAAGAATAAAGGGCAATTTAATTTGAAAATTGTTAATGTATTACAATATAATTTTAATTTGGTAAAATAGGCTGAAAATAGACTTAATTTTACCATAACAATTAGCTGAGTGGCATTAGTTGGCTTTCATAAGATATCACACAATTCTTAGAAGAGGTGAATCAACAATGGTACCCTTGACATTTATTAAAAAACACAAATGAAGATTTCTTTAAAAATACTTTAAAAATACAATGTAGATTTAAGGAAAACCACAACATTCACTGGATGAATTAAGAATATTTTTGAAATTATCAAATTATAACTGGATTTTAATATAACAACTGATGGTGATATAAATTTACAAAGTAACAGATTGGGTAGAATAGCATATCTGGGGAGGTGAACATTCCTGACTTCTGTACCACTACCCATAGCGCTGACGAGCAGAGTCACCCCAGGTGCAGAGGAGGTGAAACTTCTGGGCTGCCATACCACCACCACCAGCATCAAGGTGAGAGGCGCTGGCCCCAGAAGAACACCATCCTCCAGCCCCGCTGAAATGAAAAGATACATAAACAAGTCTCAAAACCAAACTATCAGATCACCTAAAGCAACCCAAAGGGAAATGAGATGGAATACTCTGATACTCAACCACCTGGACTTCCTGAACTGCAAATGAAAGAGGATATGGAAAAAATGAAATCAGAAATAATTTCTCAGATAACAGCAGAGATTGTGACCATAGTGCGAGACATGATTGAAAGATCTAGAGAGAACACAGATAAAAAAATAGAGGAGTTGAGGAACACAATGGAATCCCAACATAGGAAACAAATGGAATCCATAAAACAGATGCAAACAGATTTCCAGGAGATTAAAAACTCCATTGGAAGTTTACAAAGCAAAATGAGCCAATGTGAGGACAGAATTTCAGATATAGAAGATAGGATTACAATTAGTAACCAGGAAAACAAAAATTTCTTTAAAATAGTAAGGGACCAGGAGACATCAATCCAGCAGCTGCAAGATGATGCAAAGAAGAATAGCATCAGACTGACTGGAGTCAATGAAAAAACAGGAGAGAGTGCAGATGACATAAAAAAACTGTTCACAGAAGTGATGGCAGAAAACTTCCCAAGCAGGGGAAAAGAACTTGACATACAGGTACGTGAGGGATATAGGACTCCAACTAGCCTTGATAAAAAAAAAATCTACACATAGGCATAGAATAGTTAAGATTCCAGAAACCCAACAGAAGAACAAAATTCTACAAGCAGTTAGAGAAAAGAAACAAATCACATACAAAGGAAAGCCATCAGAATCACAGCAGACTTCTCAACACAAGCCCTCAAGGCAAGAAGAGCTTGGAGTGACCTATTTCAAACTCTAAAGGAAAACAGCCTCCAACCCAGATTGATGTACCCTGCAAAACTATCTTTCAAAATGGATGGAGAAATAAGATACTTTCATGATAAAGAGCACCTTAGGAATTTCATGAATACCAAACTAGCACTCCAAAAAACTTTAGACAATATCCTAGGAAAAGACAACAAGGATCACAACCCCAGGAAGCCTAGCAGAATGAATCCATCTGGCAAGACAAGAAATTAAACGCAAAGGGGGAGAATCCAACAAAAAGAAAAAGTCATGGTACCAAGGTCATGAGTCCCGCAGAACACGAGGAATCAGCCCGCTGCAGACAGGCAGGTCTGCAGACACCATGCCAATGTCGTGAGTCACACAGAACATGCTGATTCAGCCAGAGCCCTGGCAGCAATCCACTGGACGCTCCCCCACCCCTGCTCCTCTGGTCTCTTCTCTGTACAGCCACCTGGTTCCACACTACAAAGACACAGAGTACATTGGACCACCACACCACTCTACTGGGCAAGTTGGAGTCATCTTCACCTCCCATCAGGACCGGGACTATCTTCAGGGGAAGGGCAGCTGGAACCTGCAATACAACTCTGCAGAGTTCAACCCTACAGGAGGACAGGGAGCTCAACTTGGGACTTGCAGACAGAAATCTGCCTGAATCTCATGGGTCTGTGACTAGCTTGCTGAGTCTCATTGACTTATATCTGCACACTGCTACCCATGTTGTCTATTGTGAGAGCAGCGACATACCCTGAAAGATGCCCTTCATCTTCATTGTTATTTTTTATTCCCAAAATTAGTATTATTAGTTTTTTTCTCTTTTCTTTTTCTCCTCTTTTTTAAATTTATTTTTTATTTTTTCTTTTTCTCCTCTTTTCTTTAATTTTTTCCTACTCTTTGGAAATATTTGATTTTCTCTCCTTTTTTTCTTTCTTTTCTTCTTTCTTTTCTCTTTCCTTTCTCTCTCTCTTACATTCACTGTCTTGCTCTCCCACATTGTGCATCTTCCCTTTTTGTCCCTGTTTTGGTCCTCATTCAGAGTTCTTCTTTATTTTCCTATTATTCTCTTTTTCCTTCTCACCTGTGTCCTCTGGCCACACAACTAACCTTCCCCTATCCTTCTTTCCATCTGTCCCTCCCTCCCCAACCCCTTCCAACTTCCCATCCCAAAGGGTAAAGTTGTTATATTGAAGAGTTTATTCACTATATGTTCTGTTGGTCCTTGATCTTCATTTAATTCACACAGCTAAAGGTGATAGATTAATAACTACCACAAAATGTCATTTTTGAAAATGTACTTGATGAAATAGTGCTGCTGATTGTATCACTTGGGCTAAGGTGTTGTTGTTGATCTAGTAAATGAACTTCCCTAGTATAAGGAAAATGAGATAACGTTAGAGGCATTAGAGACTCAAAACTTAAAGACCAGCTATATCTGGAAGACACCTCTGAGAAGCAATTATTCCATAAGGGCTCTAATTATAAGCAACAAAGATGCCTACAATAAGCAATTTCAAACTATCAACCCAGGAGTTAAACCAAGGACAGTACCAAAAACAAAAATGAGAAGACATTTGAGCAAGGCACAAACTCAGACTTCCACCCTACCAAGGGTAAATCCTGGGGGAAATGAGATGGAAAAGTCCCGTAACCAACCACCTGGATACCCTGAACTGATAGCACAGGAAGTAAAAAACAGATGAATGAGGCTCTAGAAAAATTCAGAGCAGAAATAATCTCCCAGATATCTACAGAAATGGTGAGCAGAGTGAAAGACATGATTAGAGGATCTAGAACAGAAACAGATAAAAAAAAGATGAGCTCAGAAACATGCTGGAAGCCATGAATACCCAGCATAAGAAAGAAATGGAAGCCATGATCGCCCAACATAAGAAAGAAGTGGAATCCATGAAACAGATTCAAACAGATATTCAGGAGATCAAAAACTCCACTGAAAGTATCCACAGCAGATTAAGGGAATCTGAAGATAGAATATCAGATATAGAAGACAGGATTGTGGTTAGAGACCATGAAAATAGAGATTTCTTAAAAAATAGTAAGGGACCATGAGAAATGAATCCAACAACTGCTAGACGATGCAAAGAAGACTAACATAAGACTGATAGGAGTCCATGAAAAAACAGGAGAAACACAACTGACATAAAAAAAACTGTTCACAGAAGTAATAGTGGAAAACTTCCCAGAAAGAGGTAGAGAATTGGACATACAGATAAGTGAGGCATATGGAACTCCAACTAGCCATGATCAAAAAAAATCTACATCTAGACATATAATAGTGAAGATCCCAGAAACCCAACAGAAAAACAAAATCCTACAAGCAGTTAGAGAAAAGAAACAAATCACCTACAAAGGAAAGTCCATCACAGCAGACTTCTCAACACAAACCCTCAAATCAAGGAGAGCCTGGAGTGAAGTATTTCAAGCCCTAAAAGAAAATAACTTCCAACCTAGACTGTTGTATCCAGCAAAATTATCTTTCAAAATTGATGGGGAAATTAGATACTTTCATGACAAAGAACACCTGAGAAATTTCATGAACACCAAACCATCACTACAAGCAATTCTAAACAATATCCTGGAAAAAAGAAATGAAGGCCACAACTCCATGAGGCCCAACAGAGGGAAGCCACCAGGCAAGGTAAGACACTAAAGGGAAAGGGGGAAAAAAATAAGAAATAAAAGAGATAGCAAAAGTAAAACATCATGACAAGGATAAATCAATATCTATCAATTATAACCCTCAATGTTAATGGCCTCAATTCACCAATCAAAAGAAATAGACTGGCAGAATGGATTAAAAAGGAAAATGCTACAATATGCTGTATAAAAGAAACACACCTAACTCAAAAAGAAACTCACAGACTGAAAGTAAAAGGATGGAAAACAGTTTTCCATGCAACAGGAACCCAGGAGAAAGCAAGGGTAGCAAACTTATTTGCAGATAAAGTAGATTTCAAACCAAAACTAATTAAGAGAGACAAAGATGGTCACTACATCCTTCTGAAGGGAACAATCCAAGAGGAAAAGATGACAATCCTAAATATTTATGCACCAAGTACGAATGCCCCCAACTATACAAAACAAATATTAATAGAAATGAAAAACCAAATAAACACTAACACAATTGTAGTGGGGGACCTCAATACCCCACTATCACAAATAGACAGATCATCTAGACAAAAAGTTAACAAGGAAATTCTAGAACTGAGCCAAGCTATTGAACAAATGGACTTAATAGATGTTTACAGAGTTTTCCACCTCACAAAATCAGAATACACATGCTTTTCGGCTGCACACGGGTCATTCTCCAGAATAGACCACATGCTAGCTCATAGGACATGTCTAAGCAAATGTAAAAGAATTGAATTTACCCCCTGTATATTATCAGACCATAGTGCAATAAAAATGGAGATCAATAACTTAAGAAACCGCAAGACCCCAACAAACACATGGAAACTGAATAACACCCTCGTGAACAACCAAGGGGTCACAGAAGTAATTAAAGAAGAAATTAAACAGTTTCTACAAGTAAATGAAAATGACAGAACAACATACAGGAATCTGTGGGGCACAATGAAAGCAGTTCTATGTGGGAAATTCATAGCAGTGAATGCCCATATTAGGAAAACAGAGAAAACTCAGATAAATAACCTAATGCAGAACTTCAAGCTCCTAGAAAAAGAAGAGCATAATGAATCCAAAGCTCATACAAGAGAGGAAATTATAAAGATCAGGGCAGAAATCAATGCAATGGAGACTAAGAGAACAATACAAAAAGATCAATGAATCAAAGAGTTGGTTTTTTGAAAGAATAAATAAAATCGATAAACCTTTAACCAACCTTACAATAAAAGGAAAGAAAAGGCACAAATCCATGCAATTCAGAATGAAAAAGCTGAAGCCACAACAGATCCAACAGAAATCCAGAGGATCATCAATACCTACTTTGAGAACCTCTACTCCAGTAAAATGGAAAACACAGAAGAAATGAACAGATTCCTAGATACATACAAATTGCCAAAGTTAAATGAAGAAGATATAGAAATTGTAAATACCCCAATTACAATGAGTGAAATTGAAAATGTAATAAAATATTTACCAACAAAGAAAAGACCAGGTCTTGTTGGGTTCACTGCTGAATTCTACAAGACATTTAAGGAAGAACTATCACCATTACTCTTTAAACTCATCAAGGAAATTGAAAGGGAAGCAAGGCTTCCAAATTCTTTCCTGGAAGCAAGTGTTACTTTGATTCTAAAACCAGGGAAAGACCCAACCCAAAAGGAGAACTACAGGCCAATCTCCCTAATGAACATAGATGCAAAAATCCTCAACAAGATACTGGCAAACAGAATACAGAGGGTTATCAAGAAGATCTTACACCCTGACCAAGTGGGATTTATCCCAGGGATGCCAGGATGGTTCAACATTCGTAAATCAGTAAATGTAATACACCATATTAACAGAGTCAAGGACAAAAACCATATGATCATCTCAATAGATGCAGAAAAAGCATTTGACAAAATCCTGCACCCATTCATGATAAAAATGCTACAGAAAATTGGAATAGAAGGTCTTTATCTCAACCTGATTAAGGCTATCTATGAAAAACAAACAGCCAACATCATACTAAATGGTCAAACACTGAAAATTTTCATGCTAAAATCAGGAACAAAACAAGGATGCCCACTATCACCACTCCTGTTCAATATTGTTCTGGAAACATTAGCCATAGCAATTAGACAGGAGAAAGAAATAAAAGGAATAAAGATAGGAAAGGAAGAAGTGAAACTGTCATTATTTGCTGATGATATGATACTTTACGTAGAAGACCCAAAAACGTTGGTCAAAAGCCTTCTAGACCTAATTGACAGATTCAATAGAGTAGCTGGATATAAGGTCAACACTCAAAAAACAATAGCCTTCTTGTATACAAATAACAGAGTCACTGAGAGAGAAATTAGGGAAACAATTCCTTTTACAATAGCATCCAAAAAAATGAAATATCTAGTAATTAATCTAACAAAGGAAGAAAAAGACCTCTACACTGAAAACTACAACACTCTGAAAAAAGAGATCAAAGAGGATACAAGAAAATGGAAAGACATCCTTTGCTCCTGGGTAGGAAGAACAAATATAGTGAAAATGGCCATACTTCCAAAACTACTATATAGATTCAACGCAATGCTGATTGAAATTCCAACAATATACTTCACAGAACTAGAGAAAACAGTCCAAAAATTCATTTGGAACCATAAGAGACCTAGAATAGCTAAAGCAATCGTAAACAAAAGAGACATGGCTGAGGGTATCACAATCCCCAACTTGAAACTATACTACAAAGCTACTGTGATAAAATCAGCATGGTACTGACAAAGGAACAGACCTGAGGATCAGTGGAATAGATTGGAAGATGCAGAAACAACTCCAGACATACTCAGCCACCTCATCTTTGACAAAGGAGCCAACCACCATCATTGGAGGAATGATAGCCTATTTAATAAATGGTGTTGGAAAAACTGAATTTCAACATACCAAAGATTGAAACTAGACCCATACCTATCACCATGCACTAAACTAAGATTGAAGTGGATTAAAGATATAAATATTAAGACAGAAACACTAAACTTGCTGGAAGATAAGTTAGGTAGAACTCTTGAAGACATTGGCATAGAAAAAGACTTCATGAACAAAACCTCAGGAGCATGGGAACTAGCACAAAGAATCAACAACTGGGATCTCATCTTATTAAAAAGCTTCTGCACTGCAAAAGAAACCACCAACAGAGCTAACAGACAGCCTACAATATGGGAAAAATTTTTTAGCAGCTGTACCTCAGACAAAGCACTACTATCTAGAATATATAAAGAATTGAAAAAAATCAGACCCCCTAAATTCAAATCCCCAATTCAAAAATGGGCATCTGAAATGAACAGACATTTCTCAAAGTAGTAAAAGCAGCAAATAAATATATGAAAAATTGTTCAACATCACTGGTCATTTGAGAGATGCAAATGAAAACACACTGATATTCCACCTCACCCCAGAAAGAATGGCTGCTATCAAGAAATCAACAAAAAACAAATGCTGGCAGGATTGTGGGGGGAAAGGAACCCTTCTCCATTGTTGGTGGGAGTTCAGGCTGGTGCAACCACTGTGGAAGTCAGTATGGAGATGCCTCAAAGAACTAGGACTAGAGGTCCCATTTGACCCAGCTATTCCCCTGCTGGGTATCTTCCCAAAAGAATTAAAAGAATCATACCACAGTGATATATGTGCACCCATGTTCATAGTGGCACAGTTTGTAATAGCTAAAGCTTGGAAGCAGCCCAAGTGCCAATCAACTGGAAACTGGATAAAGAAAATGTGGTTTTTTAATAAAATGGAGTACTACTCAGCCATAAAGAATGAAAAACTAGAGTCATTTATAGCTAAATGGATGCATATTGAGGCCATGCTCTTAAGTGAAATAAATAGGACACACATGTGTAAATACTGAATAGTTTCTCTAGTGTGAGAAACTGATAGTGTAAACAAGGGTTAAAATGATTAAAATGAATAATTGATAATTTGAAATAGGAAAAGGTCCAAAGGTGGAGGGGTGGTGGGAGGGGGAGGGGAAAGGGAAGAAAGGAAAGGAAAAATTATGAGAAAGAAAAAAAAAAAGGAAACAAAGTCTATGTAAATAGGGAAGGGTGGTGGGGGTGAAGGGCGCATAGGTAATGGGGAAAAAAATAAGAAGTAAGATACATCATGTTCAGGTACAAGCACCCAATGATAAATGTAAATGAATTGTATACCTAAAATGTACCAATAAAATGTACCAGAAAACCCCCCCAAAAAACAAAAAAACAATAAAAATCCCTCTTCAATGAAATTGAAAGGGAAGCAATACTCTCAAATGGATTCCTGGAAGTAAACATCACTTTGATCCTCAAAGTAGAGAAAGACCCAACCGAAAAAGAGAACTATAGACCAATCTCACTAAAGAACATACATGGAAGAACCCTTAATATTATACTGGCAAATAGAATACAGAATATCATCAAGAAGATCATACACCCTGACCAAACAGGATTCATCCCAGGGATGCAGGGATGGTTCAATATAGCCAAATCAATCAATGTAATACATTGTATGAATAGAGCCAAGGGCAAAAATCACATGATCATCTCAATAGATGTAGAAAAAGCATTTGACAAAATCCAACATGCATTTATGATAAAAACCCTACAAAAAATGGGAATAGATGGTCTCTTCCTCAAAATGATAAAAGCCATCTATGAAAAACCAACAGCCAATATCATACTAAATGGTCAAAAACTGAAATCCTTCACACTAAAATGAGGAACAAGACAAGGATATCCACTATCACCACTCCCATTCAATATAGTTTTGGAAACATTAGCCATGGCAATTAGACAAGAGAAAGAAATAAAAGGAATAAAGATAGGAAATGAAGAGGTCAAATTGTCGTTATTTGCAGATGACATGATATTGTATATAGAAGACCCCAAGAACTGCACCAAAAGTGTTCTAGGCTTAACCAAATTCAGTCAAGTAGCTGGCTACAACGTCAACACACAAAAAACAATAACTTTCCTCTACACCAACAACAGACTTACTGAGAGAGAAATAAGAAAATAATTCCTTTCACAATAGCATCCAAAAAACTGAAATACCTAGGACTCAACCTAACAAAAGAAATCAAAGACCTCTTCTCTGAAAACTATAGCACTCTGAAAAGAGAGATTGAAGATGATATCAAAAAATGGGTAGACATCCCCTGCTCCTGGTTAGGAAGGATCAATATAGTGAAAATGGCCATACTTCCAAAACTGCTATATAGATTCAATGCAATGCCAATTGAAATCCCAACAGCCTGCTTCACGGAATTTGAGAAAACAATCCAAAAATTCATGTGGAACCAGAAGAGACCTAGAATAGCAGAAGCAACTCTAGGCAACAGAGATCTGACAGAGGGTATCACAACCCCCAACTTGAAACTGTACTACAAAGCTACTGTGATAAAAACAGCATGATACTGGCAAAGAAAAAGACCCGAGGACCAGTGGAACATATTAGAAGATGCAGAAACAACTCCAGACACACTCAGCCATCTCATCTTTGACAAAGGAGCCAAACGCCCTCACTGGAGGAAAGATAGCCTTTTTAATAAATGGTGCTGGAAAAATTGGGTTTCAACTTGCCAAAGATTAAAACTAGACCTATCTCTCACCATGCACTAAACTAAAATCTAAATGGATTAAAGATCTAAATATTAAAACAGAAACGTGCAACTGGCTGGAACAGAGGTTAGGTAGAACTGTTAAAGACATTGGTGTAGGAAAAGATTTTATGAAGAAAACCTCAGTTGCCTGTGAAGCAGCACAAACAATCAACAGGAGGGATCTCTTCTTATTAAAAAGCTTCTGCACAGCAAGAGAAACCAACCAGCAGGGGGAAGAGACAAGCTACAATGTGGGAAAAAAATCTCACCTGCTGTTCCTCAGACAAAGGTCTACTCTCTCGAATATATAAAGAACTTAAAAAGATCAGAGACCACCCAAATTTAAAGACCCAATCCGATAATGGGCATCTGAAATGAACAGACATTTTTCAGACAAAGACGTAGAAATGGCAAAACAATACACGAAAAAATATTCAACATCGCTGGTCATTTGAGAGATGCAAATGAAAACAATGGCTGCTATCATGAAATCAAACAATAACAAATGCTGGCGGGGCTGTGGGGAAAGAGGAACCCTGCTCCACTGCTGGTGGGAGTGTAGACTGTTGCAACCACTGTGGAAATCAGTGTGGAGATATCTCAAAGAACTAGGACTGGAAATCCCATTTGACCCAGCTATTCCCCTGCTGGGTATCTTCCCCAAAGAATTAAAAGAATCATACCACAGTGATATATGTACACCCATGTTCATAGCAGCACAATTTGTAATAGCTAAAACTTGGAAACAGCCCAAATGCCCATCAACTGGAGACTGCATAAAGAAAATGTTGTTTTTAAAATAAAATGGAGTACTACTCAGCCATAAAAAAATGAGAAATTAGAGCCATTTATAGCTAAATGGATGCACATTGAGGCCATAATCTTAAGTGAAATAAGTAGGACACACATGTGTAAATAGCAAATAGTTTCTCTGGTGTGAGAAACTGAAAGTGTAAATAAGGACTAAAAGGTATAATAGATAATGTGAAATAGGAAGAAAAGGGGCAAAGGGGAATGAGAAGTGGGAGGGCTAGGGGAAAGGAAAGAAAGGAATGGGATTAATATTAGAAAATGGAAAAATTGAAACAAAGTCTTTATAAATAGGGAGGGATGGAGGGATTGAAGGGAGGGCTGGCCATGGGTGAAAAATAAGAACCAAGAGAGACTATGTAAAGGTGCAAATTTCCAATGATGAATGTCATTATATTGTATACCTAAAATGTACCAATGATTAGAATGAGTAATCGATAATGCAAAATCGGAAGAAAAGGTCCAAAGGGGTAGGGGTAGTGGGAGGGTCAGGGGAAAGGAAAGAAGGGAAAGGAAAAATTCTGAGAAATGGAATAAATGGAAACAAAGCCTTTGTAAATAGGGAAGGGTGGAGGGTGTGAAGGGAGAGCTAGGAATGGGGAAAAAATAAGAATGAGGATGCATCATGTAAAGGTATAAATTCTCAATGAGAAATGTAAATGTGTTGTATACCTAAAATGTACCAATAAAAGAATTTAAGTAATAAAAAAATTTGAAAAAATGTTCAACATCATTGGTCATTCGAGAGATGAAAATGAAAACAATGCTGAGATTCCATTTCACCCTAGGAAGAATGGCTGCTGTCAAGAAGTCAACCACCCTCACTGGAGGAAAGATAGCCTATTTAATAAATGGTGTTGGAAAAACTGGATTTCAACTTGCCAAAGATTAAAACTAGACCCATACCTATCACCATGCACTAAACTAAGATCAAAGTGGATTAAAGATCTAAATATTAAAACAGAAACACTAAACTTGCTGGAAGATAAGTTAGGTAGAAATTTTGAAGACATTGGCATAGGAAAAAACTTTATAAACAAAACCTCAGTGGCATGGAAACTTGCACAAAAAATCAACAGCTGGGATCTCATCTTATAAAAAAGCTTTTGCACTGCAAAAGAAACCACCAACAGAGCTAAGAGACAACCTACAATGTGGGAAAAATGTTTTAGCAGCTGTACCTCAAATAAAGGACTACTATTGAGAATATATAAAGATCTGGAAAAAAAATCAGACCCCCCCCAAATTCAAAGACCTAATTAAAAAATGGGCCTCTAAAATGAACAGACATTTCTCAGAACAAGAAGTAAAAGCAGCAAATAAATATATGGAAAGTGTTCAACATCACTGGTCATTCAAGAGATACAGATGAAAACAACACTGAGATTCCACCTCACCCCAGAAAGAATGGCTGTTATCAAGAAATCAACCAATAACAAATGCTGGCGGGGTTGTGGGGAGAAAGGAACCCTTCTCCATTGCTGGTGGGAGTGCAGGCTGGTGCAACCACTGTGGCAATCAGTATGGAGATACCTGAAAGAACTAGAACTGGAGGTCCCATTTGACCCAGCGATTCCCCTGCTGGGTATCTTCCCCAAAGAATTAAAAGAATCATAACACAGAGATATATGTGCACCCTTGTTCATAGCAGCCCAATTCGTGATAGCTAAGACTTGGAAACAATCCAATTGCCCATCAACTGGAGAAATGTTGTTGTTGTTGTTGTTGTTTTATAAAATGGAGTATTATTACTCAGCCATAAAGAACAAGAAACTGGAGACATTTATAGCTAAATGGATGTACATGGAGGCAATACTCTTAAGTGAAATAAACAGGACACACGTGTAAATACCGAATAATTTCCCTAGTGTGAGAAACTGAAAGTGTAAATAAGGACTAAAAGGTATAATCGATAATGTGAAGTAGGAAGAAAAGGGGCAAAGGGGAAGGAGAAGTGGAAGGGGTAGGGGAAAGGAAAGAAGGGAATGGAATTAATATCAGAAAATGAAAAAATGGAAACAAGGACTTTACAAATAGCGAGGGATGTAGGGGTTGAGGAGGGGGCAGAGGAATGTGGAAAAAATAAGAACCTAGAGAGTTTTTTAAAGGTGCCAATTTCCAATGATGAATGTCATTATATTGTATTCCTAAAATGTACCAATAAAATTAATTAAAAATGACTAATATGCTATTTTCTTGTTATCTTCTTCATCAGAGGAACGAAGCCTTATTGTGCCATGCTCTCCTGATTAAAGTTTAGAAATTTATGTTCATAGACTAGAAAACATTGTAACATGGCAAATGGCCAAGGCAGCCCCCAGTTGGCCCACTTCTTCAGGGTTATTTAAGGGTCTCAGGCACCTCATCTCAAAGTCTCTTTTACCTTCTTCCCAACTCTATACAAAATAAATCACTCTAAACCTGTGGCTCTTAGTCTTTAACTAGGGTGCTTATTACAATGTACATTTCTGGGTCCCACATTTAAAAACTGAAGTTTCACCACTCCTGTGGTAGGGCTATTTTTCTGAGTTTTTAACAAGCCCTTCAGGTAACTGATGCAAGTGACCTGTTTCAAAAGAAAAATAAAAATAGTCTGAGCATGTAGCTCAGTGTGAAGGCCCTAGTTGAATTCCCAGGACAAAAAAATTAAAATACGATCATCTAAGGGTATCATAGCTTCTTGATTTTTTGTGTGTGTCCTGGGGATGAAACCCATGACATTGTGCATGGTAGGAAATGTTCTACCGCTAAGCTACATCCCCACTCCTTATCATCTTGATTTTAAAATCACTTTAAGGTAGTAACTTTCTAATATCCTTTCCTGAAAAAACATTCAAATGTTGAGGATGGGGTTTAGGAGAAGACTGGATAGAGTGATCCCTTAGTGCCCATAGGATATTAGTTCTAGTATTATTCCCTTCCATCACCATTCTGAGAATACCAAAACCCATGGATGCTCAAGTCCCTCATGTAAAATGGCATATTATCTGCATGTAACCTATGTGCATCCTCTTACATACTTTAAATCACCTTTAGATTACTTGTAATGTTAGTAAAATATAAATGCTATGCAAACCATTTTTACATTTTTAAGTACTACTAATAAGGAAAAAACCTTACATATGTTCAGTACAGATGCAATTTCTTAAAAAATATTTTCTACCCATGGTTGGTTTGAATCCTCATATATAGAAGCTTTAGAGCAGAAACCATGGATATGGAGATCTGATGGTACTTTAAATGTTGGCACATCACAAAGGCAGGGAAAGAGGGGAGTTTCAGGGTACTTAATTCTGTATAATTTTATAAAGCCTCTTCTATTATAATAAAATCTTATCAGAAATGAGACTAAGTATGCCACATAAGACAAGAAAAGGAATGGAATAGAAAAACATTTCTCTCCAAAGAGTTGTAATTAAAAAGCATTACATAGTTAAGTTGAATGAAAGAGGAAAATTATCATCTTTTAATTTTCAGAAAATTACTTAAGATCTTTTTGCTGCAGAAAATTTCTTAAGATTTTTTACTCATTTATTACTTTAAAAAATTCATATATTTCACAAAACAAGAAGCCCCCAAGCACAAGATTCCAGATATGGTGCTCAACAACTCGTGTGAGCTCTTCTCTGCAATCCTCAGTATGCTGGCCTATCGTTCTAGGTTTAATACCTCACTGTCACAAGACTGGTGCATTTTTGTACATTCAAGGTACAAGGAAGAATCATCTTACCTGCAGCAAAACCTTCCTCAAAGCACACATAGCACACTTCCCTTCATGTTTTATTGGACAGAGGTAGAAAGAAGATGGTCTTACCAACCATTAACAAAGGAGGGTGAAGTTATACCCTTAGTGTAGACTGTGGTTCATGCCCAGGTCTAGAGGGAAAGCCCATCTTCTCTGAAATGTTACTGCTAGAAAAATTCAAAGTTCTTTAAATTGCCATACAAGCTATAATAAATATCAGAGAAATGATAGTCAGGTAACCATTCACATCAGCCTCAGTTTGAAATTGCTCTGTGGACTTTAGTGGCTTCAGTATACTAGAACTGTATTGAGAATGGGTGCTAGAATGAGAAGTTATGTTCAGAATTGGCTCTGGGGATGTGAGGGGTTGATGTAGAGTGGAAGGGATTTGTGAGAGATTACCTGGAGAAAGAATTGGCCTTCCTTTTTGATATTTTGATCAATTATGTGTAAGCTGATAATGCCTTGGTAAGAACTAGAAGAGTTAACAAAGCTTGTATTGTCACAAGAAATAATAAAATAAAAATGACACCAAGATCGTAACAACTTATGTAAATGAGTGACATTTTGGTTGTTTCTAGAACCTATTTGCAGAATTGCTCATTGCAGTAATTTAGTATCTTACCACCTTCTACTTAAATATAAAACAAAGTATGATTTTATCTTCTTACAACTCACATGAAAGACTACAGTAAACAATACTGTGTAGTGTTTGATTTTATCTTAAACTCTGGAGATCAAAGAAGATATTTATATGGGCTGAAAAAAGAAATGCTAATCATATATGTAATGCATTTATTTTTTTGTTTTGCTTTGTTCAAAAAAATACTTGAAGTAGCTTAAAAGAATGCCCTCACTGCAAACAGGTAGCAATAAATGTAAATGTCAGCATAACGTCTAAGGAGGACAAATTTGTTGTTTTTTATATAATGCAAATTGATGAAAAATGAATTTAAATTTTCTTTTAGACTCTTAGACTTTCAAGGATTATTATTTCAAAATTAAAATCTACCTGATTGTAACAGGGAAGATTTTTGCTTCAACTCCTGCATATTCTCATTAAAGTCGCTTAAAACTAAGAAATTTGTTTCTTTTGTAACATAGTTTTAAAATGCTAATCTTGAACATTAATTTACATGTCAATACACTTAAGGCTAGTTAAATTTTTTTTATAAGGTTAGTTAAATTTTTCCCTGATGAAAGTTGAATTTCTATTTCAGCAGTAGAGTTTATGTTAAGTAGTTACTGATAGTTTAAGCTCTTAAAAGCTCTATTGATGTGAATAATATTAAAAGTAAATACTGTTCATCTAATATCTTAAAAGATATTTGTTGATATTTTATGAGGAAGTTAAATTTCACTTCAGTATACAAATTGGAAATTGCTATTGTTTAAAAATTACTGGTAGAATGCAATGCTCTTCATCTTTAATAACTGTTTTAAGAATATCATCCTCTCTTAAAATGAGAGAATTGACAAATGTGTAATACTGTCTTTTTATACTGAAGCCTTACACTTTGGAAAATAAATCCTAGAATGTGGTTAAAGAATATCAAATTCTTCATATCAGACCTTATAATGAAAACAGTGCAAATATTTTTGCTAATTATGTATGTATAGGTATGTGTCTGTGTGTGAGCTGAGTAACTTTTCACAATCATTTAAAATGATTTTTAAGAATTGACAAGTGAATTGAGATAGTTATTTAATTTCATATTCATTTACTCAAAAGTTTTTGAATTATTTAGACAAAACCAAAAACACATAAATCAAATAGCATAAAAACCTAATCTAAGGAGTTTGAGTTAGAAAGGGCCATTCTAATCAAGCCTGGATCAGGGATCGTTGAGAGTTAAAGATTAATGAGAAATACTTGTTTTCTTAAAAATTTACTTTATGTGCATCATATTTATCATTACACAGTAACATAATTGACATATAACTATTTTATAAGAAGTTATATTTTTGAAAAGAGAAAAAAGGACTGAAAACTTCATGATCTAATGTGACTCCAGAAAATACACTTAGGGTTAAAATGCTGTTGTGCCAGACACATACAACACACTCAACAAACTCTTATGGGGGATGGTTGAATATGGTATTTTAATTGGGACAGTAGAGCCGCATGAAGATCCAGTTCTTCTGAGTTATGAATAAACATCTTCAAAATAATTTTTTAGATTTATTTTTGGCACTGCCAGGAAGATTGAACTCAAGGCCTCATGCCTGATAAGCAGACACTCTGCCACTGAACTACAGCCCTTTAAACATAATAGTAATGTCACTGTTAATGAAGAGCAGCCATTTTATTATGGTTATTTGACAGGGCTATCCTTTAAGAAAATGAAGAAGACATGTGGAAAACAGAAGGAGATTGTTGAAAAGGGGATTTCCCAGCATGCCCGAAGTAACAGTTTATTATAATTTTAGCTAACAATGTCTAACATGATTGAATTGGAGGTAGAGCAAAAGCTGTTATACACAAAGTTTAGCATTGTAATCAAATTAATCTTATGAGAAAGTTTACCTGATGTACAAAGGGTGATCTAAATATGTGCTATGTGTTTAAATTTTCATAAATCACAGTAAAAGTCACATTACCATTAATCTCCCTCAAAATATCCTCCCTCACTTCAAACACACTTATCCCATTGTTCTTGCCATGTCCTGAAGCAGGTTCTCTTTCCTCAGTGTCTTTACAAGAGGTGATCAAATATTCACTGAGTGCCATTTAACAGAAAGGCAGTCTCAAAGAAACAGTACGGTGTGTCCTCTTCCACCTTATTATTCACTGGATCTGGCACCATTCAACTTTTAGCTCTTCCTCAAAGTCAAAATGACCAAGATGGTAAATCTTTCAAATAGATTCAGGACATAAGCTACAACAAAGTGACTAAAGACACTCACAAAATCAGACTTCTAGAACTGCTTCAGAAAGTGGCAAGAATGATGGGATAAGTGTGTTCAAAGTGAGGAACAGTATTTTGAGGTGGATTCGTGGCAATGTGTCTTTTATTGCAATAAATTTTAAAAAATTTAAACACGCACCATATTTTTCAATCATGTCAAATATGTAATGACAGCTATAATTGTATTGTATCCCCTGGTCTTAAGGCAACACTAATAACTTGAACACAAAGAGAGATGCATGAATTTGTGTTTTTCTACACTGAGTAGGCTGAGTTAGTGGCAGTGACTCTGAAAGGGATAGGAAGGAGGAGGAGAGGAAGTTGGGGTCTGTAAGGGGAGCTCGAACAGTCCAGGAAATCCCTCCCACAGTTCTAAGGAGATCTCTCACTTTACCTGAATTGCCATGTGTTGCTACTTTCACCTACAGAGTTTGTTTGCCTTTGGCCTGGTATTCTGCAAAATTCATGCTAATAGGCCTGTTCCCAAACCCAGGAACTCTGCAAACACACGGGAAACAGGATTAAAAATACATCTTCCCTCATGAGAGAAAAATTGCTTGACAGTTTGGTTCTGACTGGAGGGTAAGAATACTTAAGATCTGCTCTCTTAGCAAATTTCAAGTATATAATACATTACTACTAACTACGATCACCGTGCTGCACATTAGATCTCCAGAATTTCTTTATAACTTCAACATCTCCCCATTTCCCCCACTCCTATTAATTTCTTTTCCTTCTTTCCCTTCCTTCCCCTCCCCTCTTTCTTTAGAGGAGCTGGGGTTTGAACTCAGGGCCAATGCATGCTAGGGAAATGTTCTCCCACTGAGTTTAATCACTCCGCCCATTAAAACTTTTTATTTTGAGACAGAGTCTCATTAAGTTGCGCAGCCTGGCATCAAACTTGTGATCATCCTGTTTCAGCCTCCTGTGTAATTGGGATCACAAACATGGGCCACCATGCCCAGCTCTGTCCTTCATTTCTTGATTTTTTTAAATCTCCTGACCCACTATACACTATTTCTGTCTTAATTCTTGGTAATGTTAATAAACACATGGGTGATCCTTCTAATATTTTGGTCACTTAGTTCCTTGAATCTCTCTCCTCAATTGTGTGAGCACCATTCTTTGACACCCACTTTTCTAGTCTGTTCCTCTATAATGTAACAAGCCTTGGATGCAACTACAACCTATAGTCTATTGACTCTTCCCTTTTTGTAGCTGTCTTGCCTCTTCCTGTGATGGCAACCAAATGGTAGATGACACCGGTGCAGTGGGAGGTCCCAGAGGCCCCGGGCCCAGGCATGGGCAGCCTTGGCAGCTTCCCTGGAGGCTTCGGCAGTGGCCTTCGAGGCTGAGGCCATGGGGTTAAGATGGAGGAAAAGGAGTGGATTTCTGCCACCAGGATGGGCCGGCTTGTCAACGACATGAAGATCAAGTCCTGGAGGAAATTTTTCTCTTCTCCTTAAGCATCAAGTCTGAGATTATTGACTTTTTTCCTGGGCACATCCCTCAAGGATAAAGTTCTGGAGATCGTGTCGGTGCAGAAGCAAACTGGTGCTGGCCAGCTGACCAGGTTCAAGGCATTTGTCGCCACTGGGGACAACAAGGGTCACGTTGGTGTAAGTGTAAAGCGTTCCAAGGAAGTATCCATCGCGGGGCCATCATTCTGGCCAAGGTCTCCATTGTCCCCGTGTGGAGAGGCTACTGGGGGAACAAGATTGGCAAGCCCCACGCTGTCCCTTGCAAGGTGACAGGCGCTGTGGCTCTGTGTCGGTGCGTCTGATCCCTGCCCCCAGAGGCACTGGCATCATCTCAGTCCCTGTGCCCAAGGAGCTGCTGATGGCTGGTATTATGACTGCTACACCTCTGGCAGGGGCTGCACTGCTACTCAGAGCAACTTCACCAAGGCCACCTTTGATGCCATCTCCAGACCTAGAGCTACCCGATTCCTGTCCTCTGGAAGGAGACTATGTTCATCAAGTCTCACACCAGAGTCTCCGTTCAGAGGACTCAAACTCCAGCAGTAGCCACAACTTATTGTTTTTACAGAAGAAAAATAAAATGAATGAAAACTGAAAAAAAAATCACTTTTTCTTTCCTTACTTGATCTAAATTCTGGAGTCAACCACTGTAATCACTAATTTTCATTCATCCTGAAATCTTTTGCCCTTCTCTTAGCTCATGATATTGTGTCGGCAAATCCTCAAATGAGAAGGGAAATAGAGGAGGAGAGGGAAAGGAAAGAAGGGGCAAGAAAAAAAGGAATGGAAGGAAAAAAATGGACACAAGGCTTTTGTCGATAAAGAGGAGAGGGGGTTAGAGAGAAGGGAGGGGAATGGGGAAAAAAAGAAGGACCAAGATATATCATGTACTAGGTACAAATTCCCTATGATGAATGTGATCATTATATATATGTAAAATGTACCAGTAAAATAAAAAGAAAAAAAACCCTACACTCCTGGTTAATTCAACTATTGCCTGCCACAAAACCACACATAGCTGTGGAAAAATACACAATTATGCTTACTGTTTTTGATTTAAATTCATAATCATTACCCTCATATGGACTTTTAATGATTTCTGAGAACTGTCCTGTATTCTTGTAGTCCATTCACTTCCCTACTCCCTTAAGTTTGAAAAACTGATAACTCCTCTTTTTTTTTTTTAAGCTCTGGGGATTGAACTCAGGTCCTTGTGCTTGCGCAGCAGGCGGCCAAACCACTGAGCTAAATCGCTGGCCCACCTTCTCTTCTTTCATTGAATCTTCAATGTCACCTCTTAAGTGATCTCATTCAAGGCAAGTATTATTTTTAGATGAACAGTCTGAATTCCTTTAAATGGCTAATCACATCCTTCCTTGTTTATTAAGTATACTTATTAAAGCAATCATTCCCTCTTTTCCTTTTTTGTTTGGTTCTTTGTTTTTGTTTTTGTTTTGTTTGAGACAGGGTCTCACTATACAGTTCAGGCTGGCCTTGAACTCACCACATAGCCTAGGCTGGCATCAAACTCACAGCAATCCTTCTGCCTCAGCATCCTGAGTCCTAGAATTATAGGTATATGCCACCATGTCCAGTTCCATTCCCTTTTTTGCATACTGCTACCATTGAATGTTCCCTCCAAAACACATGCTGAAATTTAATTGCCATTATAACATCTCTCTAAGGGATGGTTAGGCCATGAGGACTCTACCTGATTCATGGGCAGAACTAGTTGGTTATAAAATGGCATGTTTGGATCTCTTCTCTCTCACTTTCCTGCCTTCTGCCATGAGAGGATACAGCAAGGAGGCTCTTGCCGGAAGACAAACTTGGCATCAGACTTCCTGGCCTCCAGAACTGCAAATCTACAAATTCTGTTCTTCATATATTACCCGGTCTCAGGTATTCTGTTATAGCATACCAAATGGGCTAAAATATACACATTATTAATTTTTCCCTCTCTCCATGATCATTCCTTTTAACATTCATTCTGTTTTCTTCTCCCATCTTTAATATGGAAACATTTATTGGTAATCTATCATTTGCACATATTAGGGCTGAAGCCATGAAAAAGAAAAAGAATTATTGCATACTATCCCTATAGGCCAGAGGAGAGCTACTCTAAGAAATATTTAAGGTTAAAGATTATAGGTATAATGAATGACAGTACTTTAATAACATGTGTGAACTTCCATTATGCTAGCTTTCTACTGACCAAGTAACATTTATAGGTCATTTTGCTCATAGTAAAATAATTTATGAGGTTTTATGCACTGTTACTAAAATGATAATTATGATCTTAATTGTGAATCCTGGTGGATAATATCTGGCTACTTTCCTTACCCTGCTCCTAGAAGAAGTTTGAGTAATAGTAGTTACAGTTTGTCGATTTGTCAATAAATTTGTTGAATGCTAGACTTTGGGCTTAATGTTTTCATACATTTTGTTCACTTAAGTCTCACAGCAATCCTGTGAAGCAGTTAGTGTTCCCTCAATTGATAGAAGACTGAGAAAGAAAAATTTTTTATTTTTATTTTTTTTGCTTAAATTCTTTTATTGGTACATTTTAGGTATACAATACATTTACATTTATCATTGGGTGCTTGTACCTGTAAAATTTTTTATTTTTTAATTAATCAATTAATTAATTAATTGGTACCAGGGATCAAACTCGGGACCTTGTGATTATGAGGCAGGTGCCGTAAACACTGAGGTAAATCCCAGGCCAAATTTTTTTATTTTTAATAAAATCCCTCTCCATAGACCAAAGTTTATAAAACTTTTATTTTAATTATGATAATATATGAGTTCCAGTTTGAATGGTCAAGAACAAAAAACTATGCTTGCAGATGGTCTGAACTAAATAAATCATGTGCACTTGAAAATGAATGCCTTCTTATGAAGAGAATGTGCCAACCAGTGCAGTGGATTTATTGTGTGAGTGGTTTCTGTATCACAACACAGATCCAGAGCAAGGACAGACCAATTTAGCCAGCAAACAACTGGTGCCATTAGGGGATGTGAGGCTGGAAAAGCATGGGTGAAAAGGAGGAAGGATCAGTCACTTGCTGCTAAGGTATGGTATACTTCTATACTTAGATAGTTTAGCTTTTTTCACCCTCAATTTTATGTTTTTAAACCTGTATAAATGTTGAAAAATTATACAATAAACAACCACATTCTATTCACATAGATTCAAAATTTTTAGCATTTTGTCATATTTTCTTTATCTATCTATCTATCTGTTTTTTTTCTGGTCCATTTTAAAAGTTAATTGCTGGGGCTGGGAATGTATCCCAGTGGTAGAATGTATATGCTTATTGTGTGTGAAGCTCTGGGTTTGATTTCCAGCATTAAAAAAGTTAATTGCAGACATCCTTATAGTGCAGCATGTATCTTTTAAGAACAGGGGCATTTTATATAATCATCCAGTTATCATACTTAAATTTACTATGAATCCATCACTAGTATCCTGTATGCAATTTACTTTCAAATTTTCTCAGTTGTCCTAATAATATCCTATATAAACTATTTTCCCAGTCACAGATATTTGTAGCATTTAGTGGGAAAGTCTCTTTAGTCTTTAACCTAGAACATTTACCTGGGATTTTTTGTCTTTTATAACATTTATGTCATGGAAGAGTTCAGGCCAGTTATTTTGTGTAGACACACAATGCTGCATTTTTTTTCAGGCCAATTATTTTGTAGATTGTTCCTCAATTTGGGTTAACATGATGTTTGTCTTTCATGTTTAGATTTATGGTAAACATTTTTGGCAAGAGTACCAAATAGATGATGTTAAGATCAGTTTTAACAGATATTAGATTTTCTCCATGAATAATATAACATAGATAGTATTCATTTCAGTAGTTAAATGTGCATTTGAAATATTTATTTTCTTTGCTTATAATGGAATTTTACTCAAAATTGTGAAATATTATGCTGTACTAATTGTTCTGACTATGAAGTTCTTTACAGAATGCAGAATGCATATGTTCAAAGACAAATTTTAAAATTAAGAAAGCTGAAGCTTAAAATGTGTGAATGTAATTGGTTTTGACTATTTGTGTACTTGCTGTGTATAAGATTAATGCACTCTACATTATTTTTGTCTAGGAGATGATGAAGTTCTGGTAATAAGAGCCTTTCTAAATACATCTTAATAAATCTTGACTGAAAGATTACTATGAGAGTAAATCTAAAAAGGTGTTTGGTGAGAATTGACAAAACTGTTAGCTATGGAAACAGGAATCACAGAAAATATCCTGAAATAGACTCAATACTTATTTAGGTTATAGATTTACAAATTTTCAATGCATATCTTACAATAATAATGGCTGTTGTTTATTGAGTATGTGTCAGATCTTTTGTACGTATCTCTTGAAACTAGCACAACTTTAGGAAGAAGGTATAATTATTTAAATTTTATAGATTGGAAACAAAGAAACTTTTAACCAGTTCACTATATCCTTTTGGCTGATTTTATCTGTCTACAAAATTGCTTGTTTTATTGCCATGATTGATGTTATGGTGTATTCCAACCTCCAGGGCTGTGTGTACATGTGTGTGTGTGTGTGTGTGTGTGTGTGTGTGTGTGTGTGTGTGTCCTTTTCCCATAAAATAGGAAGAATAAACTTAAAATTTGCATCTTTGTAAAATTAGTTTTTGTAATTTCCCCTGGTAGAGTTTTTTAATGGTCTCATTAGAACTCTGAGGATAGTCTTATTTTTCTTGTTTGATATTTTATTATTTAAATAAAAAGCATTAATTTGGTGTAATAAAATGTTATACCAATAGCCAAAAGGCTAAAAAGGAAACCTGCTGTTTATATTTTCTCCTGTAGGAAGTGCTATGTTTGAATTGGCTAAATTGTTACTTTGACAAATTATCATTTTTTTTTCCTTCAGTACTGGGGATCGAACTCAGGACCTTGTGCTTGGCAGACAGGTGCGGTGCCATGGAGTTAAATCCCTGGCCCAAGTTATCATTTTTTTCCTAAGTTATCATTTTTTAATGTTACACTTTTCCAGGTAAAAACTGATGCGTAATTCAAACTTATTGTTAAATTCCCCCTAAATTTTAAGTTTTGAAATGAATGTTGCAATATTTGTTTGGTTTGTTATGTAAATCTCTTTACATTACACTATGATTAAACTCATGATATTTAAATAGGTATTTAAGGTAGGAAATTTGTAAAGTAACTTCTGGTATTGTCAGTGTTTAGTTGTCACAGGGTGTCAGGAGAATGCTTTCATAAATAGTAGGAGTAATTTTTAGTTTAAATCTTCACTCAGCATATGATTATAATTTCTGCATGTTCCTGTGTATAACTTTTCTACATCTGATGTGTTAGTACAACCAGATTTGTAGGGGAGAAAAAAGGAATGTGTGAACAAGGTTTGCTTGAATATTGCTACTAAGAGAGGATTTCTTCAAATCTCTGGCTAAGCAATCTGCAATTGGAGGGAGTTAAATCTGGAGAGAATAGGACTTCTGGACATGTACACATGCCCTAGGATCACAGAGAAAACCAGAGTTGAACATGTAATATAAGTGCTATGAGTCAACTCACTTATTTTAATGTAATGATTTAAAACTGTGATAAGAGGCAGGCAAAATGTGGTGTCAAATTCAAAGCAAAGTGTGGTGATCTGCCTTGTTTTCAACTTGTTGATATCTGATGAAAACACTTTTCTGCAAGTAAGACTGATGAGCAGATGGTGCTAATAAGGCCAATTAAGTGCTAAGCTTCTGAAAATGTTTTTGTTGAGTGACATCTTCAGACTGGTTTCTGCTAACGTGTATCTTAAGCCATGTGTTTCTAAGGAGCAATAGCATTAACACTTATGGTCACTGAAATATACATTTTCAAGAATACAGACTTAAACAAGACAAATAAAAACCGTTTATCCTAATTTCAAAAATGTTATGTGAAGTTGAGTGATGAGATTCTAACCCTTTCACCTTTTGGGACTCTCTGGTTTCTCAGTCTAAGCGATTGGTTTCCAGTCATTAGTGTATGAAGAAATTTTCTGTAGTCTACAGTAAAAAAAGAAACACACACAGAGTAATAGGTTTTTTGAGGAGTGCTTTTATTCCTCTTTATTTTTACTTATTTTTCTAGTAGTTTGGAAATTATTTTTTATTGACTTTTATCTACACATTATATATTATTTGGATTGCAAATAAACAGAACAGAATTAATCATAACTGTGTCATCACTGGTTTGTAAATGATCTTTGTCTTATTTTTCAAATTTAGTTTTGAGCCTGGGATTTAACTCAGTGGCGTGGCACCTGCCTTGCAAGTACAAGGTCCTGAGTTCGATCCCTGGTACCACACAAAAAAAATTAATTTACCTTTCCTTCAGAAAATGTATTATGAATATTCATCTAAACCAAAAATTAAAATACTATTGATAATTCACATCTACTCTTCTCTTGTTCCATCACCCTGCCTACTGCACACACCCACTTGGCCCCACAGGTAATTCTATATTTATCAGTCCCTTGTCTTTTTAAAAATATAAAAGTATATTTTTATAATTATATTTAAAGACAAGTAAGGTGATTTTATCACAAATGTCCATAATTGAATATTATACAAAAAATTAGGAAGGAAATTATATAAAAGTAAATTTTACAAAGAGAATATTAAAAGGGACTTGCTTATTTCTAGTCAACATTATGCTACCATTATTACTCCATGTTGTCCATTAGTTCATGAATGAGCAGAGGTTCATTCATTTTCATTCCTATGAGAATAAACTCTAATTTATTTACCTATGGATATTTGAGTTGTTTTCAGTATTTTGCTATGATGGACACTGATTCTTTTTCTTTCTTCTAGTACCAGGAATCAAACTCAGGACCTTGTGCTTGCTAGGCAGGCATGGCTCCTCGGAGCTACATCCCCTGCCAGATGGACAATGGTTCTATTATTTTATTTTATCATTTTAATACATCTATTCTGAAGCATACATCTATTCTGAAGCATATATTCAGGAGCAAAAGTGCTGTGTTGCATAATAAGCATAGCTAACTTTAAGAGATTATGCTGAATTGTTTTCTAAACTGATTCTACATTTTTATAAAATAATGTCAAATTGTTTTCCAAGTTGTCATACTGAATTACATTTCTCCCAGCAATGAACAGGAGAGTCTATTGATTCACATATTTTCCTACATACTTAATTTTGCATTTTGTAGAATAACTAAAATATTTAAAATAAGCTTAGCATTCTGTGAATCAGTTTTTTTATTGTCTCCATTGTAGTTTCTTCTATATAAACAGATAATGTTGAATGTTTTAGGTAACAATCAGATTTACCAAAAACCTGTATCAATTTCTTTACTTACCATTTTTTTCCTTGTACCTGGTCTTTTCTTCCTCAATGTGTCCTTCAATAATTGTTTCAGTCAAGATCTGTGGGTAGAAATCTCTCAGTGTTTATGTGTTTCAATTGTCTAGTGTTGTTTAACAAACCATCAAACACTTAGTATCTTGACACAACAATAATCATTTTGCCCACAAATATGCAACTTGGGCAGAGCTCCTTAGGGAGGGTATATTAGTCAGTGCTTCCTAGAGAAATAGATTTAGTAAAAGATACACAAATATATCAGACTTTACAAGATTGGCTTAAATGGTTGCCCTAGAGTCTGCCGTGGAAGAGTTTAGAAGGTCTGAGTACACTGGGGATCTGAAGGGTGCAGTCGAACACCTGGAGCTCACTGTAGTGTCCCATGTGAGTCCATATCAGAAGGCTGGAAGGTCTGTGATGGAAAAGGGAAGGGCCGGCCTGTGCCAGAAGGCTGGAGTCTGCACTGTAAGCCAGAAGACAACATCCAAGGTAAGGGTGAAGACTAGAGCTCCTCTGAAGAAACAGAAGGAATCCTTCCTTCTTTGTTTCCCTTTTATACCATTCTGGTGATACTCCTCCCTAGGGTGGGTCTTCCACACCCAGAACTATACTGAGCCAATTTAGTTGGGTGTTTCTTACTCAAATTGACACAATCTATCAACCATCACAGAGGGTTTGTCTCTGCACCATACAGTGTCAGTTGGGGTAGCTTAACTGAACAATGAAGAAATGGTGTCCACCATGGTTCCCTCAATAGGGGTGTCAGGTTCTTGGAATCTAGAGGCCTGGATTCCTCTTCATACTGGTCTCTCCATGGCAAATATCCCAAGAGAGAATTAAGAGGTAATGATTTATGCCCTGGACTCAGAAGTCACAGAGTGCCACTTCTACTACATACTATTGCCATACTATATAAGCAAGGATGTCACAAAGGCCCATGCAATCTCAAGAAAAGAGACCACAGACTCCTCATGTTGTTAGAGGGTTTGTAAAGAACTATAGGATAAAAAATTTTATTTCAACTTTCTTAAAAAGGCAATGTAAATATGCTTTCTATCTATGTATTTAAATTCTGGAATGTTCTCAGTCATTCTCAAGTGTTTATTTCTAGAGCTCCTATTAATGTATGAAGGACGTTTTCAATCCATCCCCCATATCTCTTAATTTCTCTTGTATTTTCCTGTGCTATGTTCTGGATTCATTATCAAGTATTTTTTCATTTAAAAGAAAATTTAGTGACTATGTTTTTTTTCTAGAATTTCTAAATGTTTCTTTAAATCTATCTATTCACATCTAACTTCTTCCTAATGTTTTCATAGGCATTTTTTCTTTTATCTTTTTTTTTGGCATTTTTTCATTTATTGCTACTATTTCTTCCATAATCTCTCTGAAGATATAAAACACATTTATTTTTAAGCGCTTTTCTGTTTATGTTGTTCATTCAGTTTCTTTGGGAGTAAAAACCCATTTGTTTAGTTTGGTGGTGCTTGTTATTTCACTGTAATAGTTTTCCATACCTGTTTTGACTTGTTTTCTTTATTACAGGCACATCTTCATTGGGAATCTTATTTCACCTTTTTTCTGAGTTAATCCTTCTGTAATAATCATGAGGTTGATATCACTTGTCCTCCATCCTACGTTTTCCAGTTAGGAACTCAGTTTTATTTTTTTGATACCAGGAAGGAACTCAGTTTTATAACAGTAAATCAGAGCTCTCTTTCCTTGGGAATAACAAGCCTTGAGAAGACAAGCCCCGTGGTTTGGTCCCTAACTTTGTGACTCTAGCTCTTCTAACTTCTGGATAGATTCCTAAAGACCTGTGTTTCATAAACTGAATCTGGCCACCATTCTTGGGAATAAGTAGGACACTTTAATTCTCACCCATTTGAATGAGATCTTTTGTACCATTTGAATTCCTGGCAAGTCACTGCACATTTCCAGTGTTAGGGCCTAATAATGCTGAAGCTTTAGACTCTGCTTACTTCCATTTTGTTTTGTTCCATGGAGATAATGTTTGTATTTCTTTAATTCTGCTTAAAGCTGAAGGTGGGTACTATTGCCACTTAAAGACATATCATCAAATTTATAGTGAATTTTTTGTTAAGTGAAATTATATGGATTAAGTTTAAAGAATTATCCTTTATTCTGGGATGTGTCCTTTATATTAACACTTTGGTGTTAAAATATCTTTTTAAAAAATTAATTTTATTGGAACATTTAAGGTATACAATATAATGACATTCATTATTGGAAATTTGCACCTTTACATAATCTCTCTTGGTTCTTATTTTTTTCCATTCCCCTGCCCTCCTTTAAAACCTTCCACCCCTCCCTATCTACAAAGTCTTTATTTCCATTTTTTCGTATTAATTCCATTCCCTTCTTTCTTTCTTTTTTTTGTATATCCTTTTATTGCTACATTTTAGGTATACAAAATTATGACATTCATCATTGGAGATATGCACCTTTACATACTCTCTTGGTTCTTATTTTTTCCCCCTTCCCCTGTCCTCCCTTCAACCCCTCCATCCCTCCCTTTTTTGCAAAGACTTTGTTTCCTTCTTTTCATTTTCTCATATTAATTCCATTCCCTTCTTTCCTTTCCCCTACCCCTCCCACTTCCCCTTTCCCTTTGCCACTTTTCTTCCTATTTAACATTATCTATTATACTTTTTAGTCCTTATTTACACTTTCATTTTCTCACACTAGAGAAACTATTTGGTATTTACACATGTGTGTCCTATTTATTTCACTTAAGAGTATTGTCTCAAGAGTATTGCCCATTTAGCAATAAATGTCTTTAATTTCTCTTCTTTATGGCTGAGTAGTACTCTATTTTATAAAAAAAAACATTTTTTTTTACCCAGTCTCCAGTTGATGGGCAATTGGGCTGTTTCCAAGTTTTAGCTATTACAAACTGTGCTGCTATGAACATGGGTGCACATATATCACAGTGGTATGATTATTTTAGTTCTTTGGGGAAGATACCCAGCAGGGGAATAGCTGGGTCAAATGGGACTTCCAGTCCTAGTTCTTTGAGATATCTCCGTACTGATTTCCACAGTGGTTGTATCAGTCTACACTTCCACCAGCAGTGAAGCAGGGTTCCTCTTTCCCCACAGCCCAGGCAGAATTTGTTATTGGTTGATTTCATGATAGCAGCCATTTTTTTTGGAGTGAGGTGGAATCTCAGTGTTTTCATTTGCATCACTCGAATGACCAGCGATGTTGAACATTTTTTCATATGTTTATTTTCCATTTCTGCTTCTTTGTGTGAGAAATGCCTGTTCATTTCAGATGCCCACTTTTGGATTGGGTTTTTAAATTTGGAAGGTCTGATTTGTCGAAGTGCTTTATGGATTTGAGATAGTAGACCTTTGTCTGAGGGACAGCTGATGAAAATTTTTTCCCACATTGTGGGTTGTCTCTTCACAGTGCTGATGGTTTCTCTTGCTGTTCAGAAGCTTTTTAATAAGAAGAGATCCCGCTTGTTGTTTGTGCTAGTCAATGGGGAACTGAGGTTTTGTTCATAAAATCTTTCCTACCCCAATGTCTTCAAGAGTTCTACCTACCCTCTGTTCCAGCTGATTTAGCATTTCTGTTTTAATATTAGATCTTTAACCCATTTTGATTATAGTTTAGTGAATGGTGAGAGATATAGGTCTAGTTTTAATCTTTGGCAAGTTGAAACCCAATTTTCCAGCACTGTTTATTAAAGAGGTTATCTTTCCTCCAGTGAGGGTGTTTGGCTCCTCTGTCGAAGACGAAGTGGCCTAGTAAGTCTGGAATTGTTTCTGCATCTTTTAATCTGTTCCACTGGTCCTCAGGTCTGTTTCTTTGCCAGTACCATGCTGTTTTTATCACAGTAGCTTTGTACTATAGTTCCAAGTTGGGCGTTGCAATACCCCCTGCCATGTCTCTGTTGTCTAGAATTGCTTTTGCTATCCTAAGTCTCTTCTTGTTCCAAATGAATTTTTGGATTGTTTTCTCAAGGTCCATGAAGTATGCTGCTGGGATTTTGATTGGGATTGCATTGAATCTACATAGCAGTTTTGGAAGTATGGCCATTTTAACTATGTTGATCCTTCCTACCTAGCAGCAAGGGATGTCTTTCCATGTTCTAATATCATCTTCAACCTCTCTTTTCAGAGTGCTATAATGTTCAGAGAAGAGGTTTTTGATTTCTTTTGTTAGGTTGATTCCAAGGTATTTCAGTTTTTTGTATGCTATTGTGAAAGGAATTGTTTGGCCTATTTTTCTCTCAGTGAGTCTGTTGTTTGTGTAGAGGAAAGCTATTTATTTTTGTGTGTTGACCTTGTATCCAGCTACTTGACTGAATTTGGATATTAAGTTTAGAAGACTTTTGTTGGAGTCCTTGGGGTCTTCTATATAGAGTATCATGTCATCTTCAAATAATGACAGTTTGACTTCTTCATTTCCTATCTTTATTCCTTTTATTTCTTTCTGTTGTCTAATTGCCATGACTAATATTTCCAAAACTATATTTAACAGGAGTGGTGATAGTGGGCATCCTTGTCTTGTTCCTGATTTTAGTGTGAAGAATTTCAGTTTTTGACCATTTAGTATGATACTGTCTGTTGGTTTTTCATAGATGACTTTTATCAGGATGAGGTAGAGACCATCTATTCCCATTTTTTGTAAAGTTTTTATTATAAACGCAAGTTGGATTTGTTGAATGCCTTTTCTGCATCTATTGAGAAGATCACATGGTTTCTTTCCTTGGCTCTATTCATATAGGGTATAACATTGATTGATTTGGCTATGTTGAACCATTCTTGCATCCCTGGGAGGAATCCCATTTGGTCAGGGTGTATGATCTTCTTGATGATCTTCTGCATTGTAGTTGCCAGTGTCTTATTAAGGATTTTTGCATCTATGTTCATCAGTGAGATTGGCCTATAGTTCTCTTTTTGAGTTGGCTCTCTCTCTGCTTTGGGGATCAAGGTGATAGTAGCTTCTAGGAATGCACTCAGGAGTATTGCATCCCTTTCAATTTCATTGAATAGTTTAAACAGTAGTGGCAGTAGTTCCTCTCTAAATGTCTTGTAGAATTCAGCAGTGAAGCCATCAGGGCCTGGGCTTTTCTTAGTTGGTAAATTTTTAATTATGTTTTCAATTTCATTGATTGATATTGGGTCATTTAGAATTTTTAGGTCTTTCTTCAACTTTGGTAATTTACACATACCTAGGAATCTGTCCATTTCTTCTGTGTTGTCCATCTTAATGGCATATGGGTTCTCAAAGTAGGTATTGATGATCCTCTGGATTTCTGCTGGGCCTGTTGCAATTTCACCATTTTTATTCCTAATTGCATGGATTTGGGCCTTTTCTTTCCTTTTCCTGATAAGTTTGGCTCAGGGTTTTCAATTTTGTTTATTCTTTTGAAGAACCAAGCCTTGGCTTCATTGACTTTTTGTATTGTTCTCTTAGTTTCCATTGCATTGGATTCTGCCCTGATCTTCATAATTTCCTCCCTTGTATCAGCATTGGGTTTGTCCTGGTGTTCTTTTTCTAGAACCTCGAGGTTCAACATTAGGCTGGGTAATTGAGTGTGCTCTGTTTTCCTAATATGAGTATTCATTTCTATGAATTTCTCTGTAAGACTGCTTTCATTGTGTCCCATAGATTCTGATATGTTGTATTGCCATTGGCATGTAATTGTAGGAACTGACTGATTTCTTCTTTAATTTCCTCTGTGACCCACTGGTTATTCAGAAGTGTGTTGTGCACTTTCCATGTGTTTATGAAATTCTTGCCATTTCCTTTGCTATTGATCTCCAATTTCATTGCACTATGGTCTGACAATATACATGGGATAACTTCAATTCCTTCACACCTACTTAAATATGTTCTATGAGCAAGTATGTTCTCTATTTTGGAGAACGACCTGTGTGCAGCTAAAAAGAATATGTATTCTCATTCTTTTCATCTGCACATCAGTCATTCTCCAAAATAGACCACATGCTTGCTCATAGGACATGTCTAAGTAAATGTAAAAGAATTGAAGTTACCCCCTGTATATTATTATCAGACCATAGTGCAATAAAATTGGAGATCAATGATGTAAGAAACTGCAGAACTCCTACAAACACATGGAAATTAAATATCACCCTCCTGAACAACCAATGGGTTACAGAGAAAATTAAAGAAGAAATTAGACAGTTTCTACAAGTAAATGATAATGCCAGTACAACATACAGGAATCTATGGCTCACAATGAAAGCAGCTCTATGTGGGAAATTCGTATAAGTCAATGCCCATATTAGGAAAACAGAGAGAACTCAAATAAATAACCATGTAGAACCCCAAGCTCTTAGAAAAAGAAGAGCATAACAAACCCAAAGCTAGTATGAGAGGAAATTATAATTATCGGAGCAGAAATCAATGCAATGGAGACTAAGAAAACGATACAAAAAATTAATGAATCAAAGAGTTAGTTTTTCAAAAGAACAAATAAAAATAATAAACCCTTAGCCAACCTTATCAAAAAAAGGAAAGTAAAGGCTCAAATCCATGCAATCAAGAATGAAAAAGGTGAAGTCACAAAAGATCCAGCAGGAATCCAAAGCATCATCAATACCTACTTCAAGAACCTGTACACTAATAAAACAGAAAATATAGAAGAAATGTACAGATTCCTAGATACATATGAATTACCAAAGTTAAATGAAGAAGATATAGAAATTCTAAACACCCCAATTACAATGAGTGAAATTAAAAATGTAATAAATAATTTACCAACAAAGAAAAGGCCATGTCCTGATGGCTTCACTGCTGAATTCTACAAGACATTTAAAGAAGAACTATCACCATTATTCTTTAAACTCATCAAGGAAATTGAAAGGGAAGCAAAGCTTCCAAATTCATTCCTGGAAGCAAGTGTTACTTTGATTCCAAAACCAGGGAAAGACACAAGCCAAAAAGAGAACAACAGGCCAATCTCCGTAATGAATATTGATGGAAAAATCCTCAACAAGAAACTGGCAAACAGAATACAAAGGATCATCAAGAAGATTATACACCCTGACCAAGTCGGATTTATCCCAGGGATGCAAGGATGGTTCAACTCTTGTAAATCAATAAATGTAATATACTATATTAACAGAGTCAAGGACAAAAACAATATGATCATTTCAATAGATGCAGAAAAGGCATTCGACAAAATCCAACACCCATTCATGATAAAAACCTTACAGAAAATTGGAATAGAAAGTCTTTATCTCAACTTGATTAAGGCTATCTATAAAAAACCAACAGTCAACATCATGCTAAAAGGTCAAAACCTGAAAACTTTCATGCTAAAATCAGGAACAAGACAAGGATGCCCACTATCACCACTCCTGTTTAGTATTGTTCTAGAAACATTAGCCATAGCAATTAGACAAGAGAAAGAAATAAAAGGAATAAAGATAGGAAAGGAAGAAGTGAAACTGTCATTATTTGCTAATAATATGATACTTTACATAGAAGACCCAAAATACTCTGCCAAAAGGCTTCTAGACTTAATTGACAGATTCAGTAGAGTAGCTGGATATAAGGTCAACACTCAAAAAACAATAGCCTTTTTTATATACAAATAATAGACTCACTGAGAGAGAAATTAGGGAAACAATTCCTTTTACAATAGCATCCAAAAAAATGAAATATCCAGGAGTCAGTCTAACAAAGGAAGCAAAAGAGCTCTAACTGAAAAGTATAGCACTGTGAAAAAGGAGATAGTGGGGGATATAAGAAAATGGAAAGACATCCCTTATTCCTGGATAGGAAGAACCAATATAGTGAAAATGGCCATACTTCCAAAACTCTTATATAGGTTTAATGAAATGCCGATTGAAATTCCAACAATATATTTCACAGAATTAGAGAAAACAATCCAAAAATTCATTTGGAACCAGAAGAGATCCAGAATAGCAAAAGAAATTTTAGGCAACAGAGATAGGGCTGGGGTATTACAATCCCCAACTTGAAACTATACTACAAAGCTACTGTGATAAAAATAGCATGGTACTGGCAAAGGAACAGACCTGAGGATCAGTGGAATAGATTAGAAGATGCAGAAACAACTCCAGACATGCTCAGCCACTTCATCCTCGACAAAGGAGCCAACCACCATCATTGGAGGAAAGATAGCCTATTTAATAAAGGGTGTTGAAAAACTGGATTTCAACCTTCCAAAGATTAAAACTAGACTCATACCTATCACCATGCACTAAATTAAGATCGAAGTGGATTAAAGATTTAAATATTAAGACAAGAACACTAAATTTGCTGGAAGATAAGTTAGGTAGAACTCTCAATGACATTGGCATAGGAAAAGACTTTATGGGCAAAACTTCATTAGCATGGGAACTAGCACAAAGAATCAACAACTGGGACTTCATCTTATTAAAAAGCTTCTGCACTGCAAGAGAAACTACCAACAGAGCTAAGAGACAAACTACAATACGGGAAGAAATTTTTAGCAGCTGTACCTCAGACAAAGGACTACTATCTAGAATATATAAAGAACTGAAAAAAACCAGACCCCCCAAATTCAAAGACCAGATTCAAAAATGGGCATCTGAAATGAACAGACATTTTTCAGACAAAGAAGTAAAAGCAGCAAATAAAAAAATGAAAAAATGTTCAACATCACTGAAAGATGCAGATGAAAACAACATTGAGATTCCACCTCACCCCAGAAAGAATGGCTGTTATAAAGAAATCATCCAATAACAAATGCTGGGGGGAGTGTGAGGAGAAAGGAACCCTCCATTGTTGGTGGGAGTGTAGACTGGTGCAACCATTCTGGAAATCAGTATGGAGATACCTCAAAGAATTAGGCTTAGAGGTCCCATTCGACCCAGCTATCCCCCTGCTGGGTATCTTACCAAAAGAATTAAAAGAATCATACCACAGCGATATATGTGTACCCATGTTTATAGCGGCATAGTTTGTAATAGTGAAAGCTTGGAAACAGCCCAAGTGGCCATTAACTGAAAGCTGGATAAAGAAGATGTGGTTTTTTAATAAAATGGAGTACTACTCAGCCATAAAGCATGAGAAACTAGAGACATTTATAGCTAAATGGATGCATATTGAGGCCATCCCCTTAAGTGAAATAAATAGGACACATATGTGTAAATACCTAATAGTTTCTCTAGTGGGAGAAACTGAAAGTGTAATTAAGGATACACATGGATGAAATGGAATAATAACATATTTCTTGGATTGTGTTTCCATCACCTGTCATGTGACTGTATCAAAATTTAAATTCTGGAGAAGCTTGGCTTATGTAGAGTCTGCTAGCTAACCGGAGTTTTGTTCCAGACCACTGTTTGTTCATTGTTTGTTTTGGGGATCTTTCTGATACAAATCACATCCTCTGGTGTCTTGTTGGTGCTTGAGATGCTTTTTTAATTTATATGGAAAAATGTTTAAGGGCTTTTCAGGCTTGTTTTGGTTGAGTTCTACTGTATTTGAATATTATTTTTCCCTTGCATTGTTCTTTGAATGGTTTTAATTTTTGTATGTGTGTGTGTTTGATAATAAAGTTATAAAAAATAATGTGTATTCTGATTTTGTGGGGTGAAACACTCTGTAAACATCTGTTAAGTTCATTTGTTCAAGAGTTTGATTGATTTCTAGTATTTCATTGTTTATTTTTTGTCTAGTTGATCTGTGTGTTTGTGACAGTGACATAATGAGGTTCCCAAGTGTTATTGTATTAGTGCTTATATGATTTTTCATGTCCATTTGTATTTGTTTTACATAGTTTTGCATACTAGTGTTTGGTGCATATATGTTTATGATTGTCATCTCTTCCTCTTGGATTGTTCCCTTTACAAGGAGGTAGTGCCCTTCTTTGTCTCTCTTAATCAGTGTTGGTTTGAAATCCACTTGGTCTGCAGAGAGGATAGCTACTCCTCCTTTTTTGGGGGTTCCTCTTTCATGGAGTATTGTTTTCCACCCTTTAACTTTCAGTCTATGAGTTTCTTTTTGATTTAAGTGTGTTTCTTGTATGTAGCATATTATTGGATCTTGCTTCTTTTTTTTGTACTGGGGATCAAACTCTGGTCCTTGCACTTGCGAGACAGGTGGCATAACCACTGAGCTAAATCCCTGGTGGATCTTGCTTCTTTATCCATTCCTCCAGTCTATTTCTTTTGATTGGTGAATTGAGACCATTAACATTGATGGTTATTACTGATATGTATTGACTTATCCTTGTCATGACTTTTTCTTTTTGTTGGATTCTCCCCCTTTGCATTTAATTTCTTGTCATGCCAGATGGATTCATTCTGCTAGGCTTCCTGTGGTTGTGATCCTCATTGTCCTTTTCTTGGATATTATTTAAAATTTTTCATAGTGTTGGTTTGGTATTCATAAAATTCCTAAGGTGCTCTTTGTCATGAAAGTATCTTTTTTCTCCATTAATTTTGAAAGATAGTTTTTGCAGGGTACATCAATCTGTGTTGGGTGCTGTTTTCCTTTCGGGCTTGGAATACATCACTCCAAGCTCTTCTTGCCTTGAGGGTTTGCATTGAGAAGTCTTCTGTGATTTTGATGGGCTTTCCTTTGTATGTGATTTGTTTCTTTTCTCTGCTTGTAGAATTTTGTTCTTCTGTTGGGTTTCTGGAATCTTGACTATTATATGCCTATGTATAGATTTTTTTTTAATGACAGCTAGTTGACATCCTATATGCCTCACTTATCTCTATGTCAAGTTCTTTTCCCCTTTTTGGGAAGTTTGCTGCCATTACTTCTGTGAACAGTTTTTTTATGTCATTTGCACTCTCTTCTGTTTCTTCATTGACTCCAATCTGTCTGATGTTATTCTTCTTTGCATCATCTAGCAGCTGCTGGATTGATGTCTCCTGGCCCCTTACTATTTTAAAGAAATTTTTCTTTTCCTGGTCATTAATTGCAATCCTATCTTCTATATCTGTAATTCTATCCTCGCATTGGCTCATTCTTTTGTGTAAACTTTCAATGGAGTTTTTAATCTCCTGGAAATCTGTTTGCATCTGTTTTATGGATTCCATTTGTTTCACATTTTGGGATTCAATCATGTTCCTCAACTCTTCTGTTTTTTTATCTGTGTCCTCTCTAGATTTAGTAATCATGTCTCATACTATGGGCACAATCTCTGCTATCTGAGAAATTATTTCTGATTTCATTTTTTTCCTGGTCCTCTTTCTTTGCCAGTTGAGCGAGTCCAGGTGGTTGAGTATCAGATTGTTCCATCTCTTTTCCCGTTGGGGTTGCTGTACGTGTTCTGGAATTTTGGTTTTGAGACTTATTTACTTGTCTTCTCATTTCAACAGATGCAGCCTGCTGTGTCTTTTTGAGTGGACTTTTTGTTCACCCAGTGGTCTTGAATTCTCAGCAAGCCACTGAGCAGCCTTTACTCTGCTGCTCACCATTACACCACTTCCTGGGTTCAGAGTGTTCGCCTTCTGGATTGCTGAGCTGACCTGTTGTCTGGGTGGGTTCTCACTGGGGCCTGTGCATACTTCGGATGGTATCTAGGTGTGCCTTTCACTGGGGCCCCTGTGTAGCTGTTGTCTGGAAAGGCCTTTGTTTGGGGGCTGTGCACTCCAGTTCCTGTTGTCTGTAAAGGTTTTGGGTAGGGTTGCCATGCATTTATCAATGGTATTGGGCAAGCCTCTGTGTATTGCTTGTGTGCCTGTACAGCTCTTCTCCAGGCGGGTCCCTGGCTGTGGCCAGTGGTATGGTGGGCCTCTGTGTGATGCCCATGCACCCATGTAGTCCCTTTCTGGGCAAGCTTTTGGTTTAGGCAGGTTTGCCTGAGCCTCTGGGATTAGGATGGAGCCTCAGCTGGGATCCACCTGTGGTTGCACAGGTCTGGACCACGTAGCTGCTCCCCAGGATCTGCATGCACTCAATGATGGAATGATGGCCCTCTGGCAAAAGCCCGAGCACTTGTGCAGCTCCTTTCTGGCTAAAATATCTTTTATTACAAAGATAGTGGTAGTCATTTATTTTTGTTTTGGTTGAGATAGGGTCTTGTTATGCAGTTCAGGCCCCTTGAACTCACTATGTAGCCCAAGGTGGCCTCAAACTTGTGGTGATACTAATGCCCCAGCTCCCACGTGCTGGGATTATAGGTGTGCACCCCCCCCACAGCTGACTATCAGTTTACGCCAATTTTAAATACAATATATTAAGATTATTAGGCAGTGTTATTCTACACTTAACCAAATTTATACTTGTTTTGTATACTAAATAACATAAATCTTTTTTTCTGTGAAAAACATTCAGCATATTGGGTAGTAACACATATTGAATAGTAACACATCCATTAAGTCAGGGCCTTTCAGACTGTAATTTAATACACTGAGCACTCTGCTAACACATTTACTGGTAATGGCTAGTTAGCTAATTACAAAAGGATTTTTCTGGGGTTGGTGGCACGTGAGTGTAATCCTAGCTACTCAGGAGGCTAAGTCAGGAAGATAACAAGTTTGAACCCAGACTGGGCAACTTAATGATTAGGGAGACTCTGTCTCAGAATAAAAAACAAAACTTGGGCTGGGATGTAGCTCAGTGTGAAGGCCCTGGGTCCAATCCTCAGTGAATAAAGGGGGAAAATAACACAAAAATTATGTAGCATATTTTAAAAGTAAAGTTTGTATTTTATGCATTGATTCACCAAATATTCAGTGGAGCCAATTTTTTTTCCTTTGAGTTTTGGGGCCTGGTTAGAGTTTTACAATTTATTTTTTTCATGAATCATAATTTCATTTAATAATTTCAATTTCTAAGTTATGCAAACACATGGAAATTAAACAATTCCCTTTTGAATAATCAATAGGCCATAGATGATATTCAAGAAGAAATTAGACATTGCCTAGAATCAGATGATAATGCCAGTATGACATACCAAAATCCATGAGACACAAAGAAGGCAGTCCTATGAGGGAAGTTTATAGTGGTGAATTCCTACATCAGAAAAACAGAATGAAGTCAAATTACCTAATAATGCACCTCAAGGTCCTAGAAAAAAAATCCAAATCCAAGGCTAGTACAAAGAAGAAAATTGTAAAGATCAGGGCAGAAATTAATGAAGCTGAGACAAAAACCCCAAAGAATCAATGAATCAGACTTAGTTCTTTCAAAGAATAAACAAAATAGACAAACTCTTAGCCAATCTTTCAAAATAAGGAAAGAAAAGCCCCAAATCCATACAATTAGAAATGATAAAGGTAAAATCACAATGAATCCAGAAAATCATTGGTAACTACTTTGAGAAACTGTACTCTAATAAAATGGAAAACTCAGAAGAAATTGATAGATTCCTAGATACATGTCAACTGACAAAGATGAACCAAGATATAAAAATCCTGAATAATACAATATCAATGAATGAAATTGAAGAAGTAATTAACAAACTTCCAACTAAGTAAAGCCCAGATCCCAGTGGATTCACTGCTGAGTTCTATAAGAACTTTAGAGAAGATCTAATGCCAATACTCCTGAAACTCTTTAATGAAATCTAAAGGGAAGTGGTGCTCCCAAAGTTATTCCTGGAAGAAAGCATTACCCTGATTCCAAAACCAGAAAAGGATTGAACCAAAAAAAGAGAACTACTGGCCAAGCTCTTTAATGAACATAGATGCAAAAATCTTTTAAGATACTGGCAAACAGAATGCAGCAAATCATAAAAAAGATCATGCATCATGACCAAGTAAGATTCATTTTAGGGATGCATGGATGGTTCAATGTACACAAATCAATAAATATAATACATCATATAAATAGAAGCAAGGACAAAAATCACATTATCATCTCAGTAGATGCAGAAAAGCATTTGACAAAATCCATCATCCATTCATGATAAAAACCTTGAAGAAAATAGGTATAAAGGTCTTTATCTCAATCTGATAAAAGCCATCTGTGACAAACCAATGGCCAACAACATACTGAAAGGAGATAAACTGAAAGCTTTCCTTTTAGAATCAGGAACAACTTTGTAAATAGGGAAGTGTGGAGGGGGTGAAGGGAGGGCAGGGGAATGGGGAAAAAATAAGAACAAAGATACATCATGTAACGGTACAAGTGCCCAATGATAAATGTAAATGTATTGTATACCTAAAATGTACCAATAAAAGAACTTAAGGAAAAAAAAATAAAATCAGGAACAAGACAAAGATGTCCATTATCACTACTCTTGTTCAATATAGTTCTCAAAATATTAGCCAGAGCAATTAGAAAAGAGAAAGAAATAAGTGTGATATGGATAGGAAAGGAAGAGGCTAAATTTTCATTATTTGCTGTCAACATGATCCTCTATAAAGAAGACCCCTAAAACTCCTCCAAAAGACTCCTAGAATTAATAACCAAACTCAGCAGTATAGCAGGATACAAAGTTAACACTCAAAAGTCAACAGTGTTCTGGCACACCAATAATAAATTTACTGAAAGAGAAATTAGGGAAACAATACCTTTTATAATAGCATCAAGAAAAGTAAAATACTTAGGAATTAACTTAACCAAAGAAGTGAAAGACCTTTACAATGAAAAGTACAGTTTTCTGAAAAAGGAGATTAAAGAGGAGATCAGAAAATGTAAAGATATTCCCTGTTCCTGGGCAGGCAGAACCAATGTAGTCAAAATGGCCATACTCCTAAACTGTTATACAGATGTAACACGATTCCAATCAAAATACCAACAGCATTTCTCACAGAACTAATGGAAGCAATCCTAAAATTCTTATGGAACCAAAAGAGACCTCGAATAGCAGAAGTAATCCTGGGCAACAAGGGCAAAGCATTACAATCCCATACTTCAAGTTATACTACAAAGCTAGAGTGATAAAAACAGGATGGTATAGGCCAGAGATTTAGCTCAGTGGTACCGCGCGTGCCTCACAAGTGCAAGGTCCTGAGTTCGATCCCTGGTATTGGGATCGAAAACCAGCATGGTATTGTGTGTGTGGGGGGCCCGCACATGAGGATTAATGGAGTAGAATACAGGATGTAGAAACAACTCCAGGCACACCCAGTTACCTCATCTTTGACAAAGGGGCCAAATACTTTCTCTGGAGGAAAGAGCTTCTTTAACAAACAGTGCTGGGAAAATTGGCTATGCACAAGCCAAAGGTCGTAACTGGGTGCGCATCTCTCACTACGCACAAAGGTAAAATTAAAATGATCAAAGATCTAAATATTAAAACAGAAATATTTAATCTGTTGGAAGACAAAATAGGTAAAATTCTTGAAGACATAGGCATAGGCAAAGACTTTCTGAACACAACCCCATTTGCACAGGAAACACTACCAAGAATCAACAAATGGGATCATATCAAATTAGAAAGCTTTTTCACAGCAAAGGAAACCATCAACAGAGTGAAGATACGACCTACAAAGTGAGGAAAAAATTTGCCAGCTACTGCTCAAATGACTAATATCTAGAATATATAGAGAACTCAAAGAAAATTAGGCTCCCTCAAATTTAAAGACCCAATGAAAAAATGGGCATCTGAAATGAATAGACACTTCTCAGATGAAGAAGTACAAATGGTCAATAAATACATAAAAGAAGTATTCAACATTGCTGGCCATTTGAGAAATGCAAATTATAACAACACTGAGATTCCATTTCACTCTGAAAAGACCATCATCAAGAAATTAATATTGGAGGGCCCGAGATTTAGCTCAGTGGTTCCGACGCCTGCCTCGAAAGCACAAGGTCCCAAGTTTGATCCCTAGTACCAAAAAAAAAAAAAAAAAAAAAAAAAAAAAAAAAAAAAGAAATTAATACGGAGAGACTGTGGGGAAAAAGGAAAACTTCTTCATTGTTAGTGGGTGTGCAAACTGTTACAACCATTATGGAAGTCAGATTGCTCAAAAAATTAAAAAATAGAAATTCCACTTGATCCAGCTATTCCCCTTCTGGGTATCTTCCCAAAAGAATTAAAGACATCATATTATAGTGATACATGCATACCCTTGTTTATAGCAGCAAAATTCATTACAGCTATATGCCATCAACAGATGAATGGATAAGGAAAATATGGTTGGGCCGGGGATTTAGCTCAGTGGTTATGCTACCTGTCTCACAAGCGAAAGGACCTGAGTTCAATTCCCAATACCAAAAAAAAAAAAAAGATCACATGGTTGCTTGAAGGATAAAGAACATATGGTATTTAAACACAATGGAATATAAAGAAGTATATACTTGAGTCATTTGTAGGAAAATGGCTACACCTTAAAACTGTAATGTTAAGTGAAGTAAATCAGACACGCAAGTGTAAGTTATCACGTGGTTTCTCTTATATGAGAAACCCAATATATAAATAAAATACAAAATAAAAGACAAATAATAGGGAAAAAAATGAGAGAAAAAGTTATTGTAATCCAATAAGGCCAATTTATCTAAAAGTGTACCTTGATTAGTACAATTGTCTGTGCATTTTATGCTTTATGGCCTGTTAGTCTGGCTGTTAATCTGTGTTTATGATAATTAACTTGGTAAAGACTTACAATATAAATAGATAAATCTGATGCTGGCAAAATAATTTTTGAAAAGCCAGGTGGAGGGGAAGGTAAAAAAAGAATTGAGATATGTAATGTCCATATACTAATTCCCTACAATGAATGTAATCTTTATACATTGTAAACGCATACTAATAAAAATAAAAATAATTTCAATTTCTTCAATTTCATATTTTCTATTTCATTAATATAAGAATAGCAAATAAAACATCCCACAGTGATCTGAATGCAGGCTTTTTCTGTATTTTTGCAGCTAGAGGGTTTTTGTTATTAACAATCACTTCACCTATATGTAATTTAATAATATTTTTAAGCAACTCACATTTGAAACATTTTTTACTTAGTTCCTCTCCCTAGAATAAAATCCTAACTTTTTACACTCATATTTCTTCTTTTTTAAAAAAATTCTTTTATTGGTACATTTTAGGTATACAATACATTTACATTTATCATTGGGTGCTTGTACCTGTACATGATGTATCTTAGTTCTTATTTTTTTCCCCATTACCTGTGCACCCTTCACCCCCTCCACCCTTCCCTATTTACATAAATTTCGTTTCCATTTTTTTCTTTTCTCATAATTTTTCCTTTTCCTTCTTTCCTTTCCCCTTCCCCTCCCACTACCCCTACGCCTTTGAACCTTTTCCTATTTCAAATCATCAATTTCTTATTTAATGTAGTATTTAATTAAATTACATGATAAAAAACCTAGTATGGGCTGGGGATTTAGCTCAGTGGTTCTGCCACCTGCCTTGCACTCACAAGGTCCTGAGTTTGATCCCTGGTACAAAAAAAGACCTAGTACAACTAGTATCAACAGATTTGGGATAAACAAGTGACTCTTCCTTAGCATAAATCTCACATACAGAAGCAGAAGTTCCTAGATCTAACCTTGAACATACAGGGTCTTGTGAACATCAGTCAATATATTTTGCTTTTATGCTAGTGCTTAGAGAATTCATTGGTAATACTTTGATTTTATACTGTATGTATTTTATATAAAAATCTCAAGGGAAAAGTCAGTGTAATCATAGAAAAGCAAAGGTTGGCAGTAATTTTAAAGTAAAATTGCTTACAATACTAAGACAAAGCAGCATGCTTTAAAAAGTGATTTATTTGAATCATAATTATGTAAGAAATAAGAATTATTTTAGTGAAATATTAACAACATCAGTATATTAAATTGGCTTGTGTGACCCAAGGGGAAATAATAATCAATATTGAAGATCATATAGTACTAGTTCTAAATTAATACAGAAATAGTAACTTTCATGCATTGCAAGAGCAATGATTGTGTCACTGTGAATATTTCAGCTAAGTAATAAAACAAAGACATGCTCTATATTGTTTCTATATTCTTCCAGTTTATCTAGTTACAATCTTTTTGCACAAATTTATGAGTGTGTTTGGATATTTTCTAGTATTACAGATTACATGACAGTTTTATTTTTGAAATTTCCTATGGGCTTATAAAAATAACAGATCTTGCAACAGCTAATTTATCATTTTTATCAATTTCTGAGGGGATTCCTGGGAAATATAAGGATACATTTAGACTAAGAACTTACTGCATTGTATATGAATACAGAAGGACATTAACCACTCATGGAAATTTCTTGGTAGATTGCCTATTCCCTAAGTGGTGCAAAACTGATAAAACATGTATTTATCTGGCATGTATAACTCCATGTTGGATTACTAAGTGATAAAATACATACTGGCACTGTGAATAATATTGCTATCACTCTGATTTAATTGTACAATTACTTATTCTAATAGTACGGAGTATGTTCACATAAAGACACAAAACAAGGTAAATGAAATTTTTTTACTCATATTCTAGCTGATGTTCTAGAAGATTATGCCACTCAAAAATTGAATAGAAATGAGAAACTTTAGCAAAATATTTTATCTAATTTTCTGATTATATCCTTGCTAACAGTTAGATGAAGCATCAGTATAGTAGAATGTTCATACTCTAGATGCATTACTTTTAAAAAGTAATTTGTACATTTTATTGTGATAAAATATATATAACATAGAATTCATCACCTTAGCTATTTTTAAGAGTACAATCCAGTGGCATTGAACGCATTCACAATGTTATGTAATAATCATCACTATCCATTTTCAGAACTTTTTCATAATCCAAAACAAACTCTGCATCCATTAAAGCAGTAGCTTTCCATTTCTCCTGTCCCTAGCCTGTGGAAACTTCCATTATAATTTCTGCCTCTATGAATTTGCCTATTCTAGGCACTTCATATAAGCAGAATCATACAGTTTTTGTCCTTTCATGTCTGGCTTATTTCACTTAGCATCATGATTTCTAGGTTCATCCATGATGTACCATATATCAGAATGTCTATATTTTTAAAAATCTCCCTTGTACATATATGCCATATTTTGTTTATCCAGTCATTTGTTGATGGACACTTGAGTTTTTTCACCTTTAAGCTCTTGTAAATAATGTACTATGAACACCGTGTTATAAGTATCTGTATGTGTCCCTGCTTTCAGTTCTTTCTTGTATATATATTGGAGTAGAGTTGTTGTATCCTGTGGTAATTTTATGTCTAATATTTTGAGGAAATATTGTTTTTCAAAGCATTGCACCATTTTATATCCCTAACCAAAAATACACAAAAGTTTCAATTTCTCCACATCCTCTTCAACACTTGTTATTTTCCATTTTTAAATAATAGTCTTCCTCTGCATCTTTAAATTCCCCCCAGATCGTCAGTAGACATATTTGGCATATGGGATAAGGTGGACACAAGTGCACATATAAATACAACTTTCTTAGGTACAAAGGGGAAGGGGAAGGGAGAGGGGTAGGGGAAAAAATAAGGGAATGGAATTAATATGAGAAAAAGAAGAAATGGAAACAAAGTCTTTGTAAATAGGGAGGGTTGGATGGGTTGAAGAGAGGTCAGGGGAAGGGGGAATAATAAGAATTAAGATATATTAGGTAAAGGTGCAAATCTCCAATGATGAATGTCATTATATTGTATAACTAAAATGTACCAATAAAATTGATAAAAAATTTCTTATGAGACAATTTTAAACATTTATTTACAGTAGGAGAGTGTATAGAAATCATCACCTACAAGTCATAATTAGGTTGTGTGCCTATCGTAGTTTTTTCTATTTCTGTGTTACAAATAAAAGTTTGCACATTAAAACTTGATTTTTCACAGAGACAAGTATTATATGATATATCTATATTTAGGCAAAGCTGTGGTAATATAATTATCAAAACACAATGTTGGGGACTGTAGACTGCAGTCAGAATTACTATGGAGGAGGAAAGGAGAGACTAATCCCACTGTGTGTAAGTTATTATAAATATAAATTCTTATACAAAAACAAAAATTGGAATAAAATGAAAACAAAAATACAGTTTTTATTTTGAAATACAAGAAAACAATAGCCATGCTAAGGGGTAGGAAGTAATATGTTATTGTGGCTTTGATTTGAATTTCCCTAATTGTTAATGATGGTGAACCTTTTTAAGTGCTTATTGACCAATAATATATCTACTCTTGAGAAGTGTTTAAGTTCTTTGCTCATTTTTGAATTGGATTTTGTTGTTGTTTAGTGGTAAGAATTCTTTATATATTTTGGATATTAAGCACTTACCAGGTACATGATTTGTAAATATTTTCTCTCTTTCTGAAGTCTGTCTTTTCATTCTCCACAGTATCAAGATGTATTACTTTTATCTATATAGTTGTGTTACAAAGAGAGAGAGCCAATACCTAACCTCATTCATGTGATAAATTATGTATAAAATTATTCCAGGATGTCTCCATATAAATTGCCCCACAGGGTTAGAAAATGAACTCTTAGAAGTTGTGTAATTCTTTTAGGTCATGAAGATTGATTACTGCAACAGTAATTAAGAAGATAATGGGCATATGAACTGGAAGAGTTAATATATCTTTCAAAAGTATTTTCTTATAGCCCCAGATTATGTTTTATTTAGATAAAATCTGAGCCATGTATATACTTTTTATATACTTTTGCTTTCTATAACTGTTTTTTTCTTTCCACTAAGGAACATCGGAGAAGGACAGAGTAGTAATGATGAAGAAATGCAAATTCAGGTAGCATCCTGGAGTCCCAGAGTTAACAGAAGCAGCTAGCTGACAGATTTCTGCTGAACTGTTCTCTAAGTTGAGATTTCCTTTAGGTGGTTAGTGGGAATTCCAAGTCCCAGGAAAATATTCTTAGAGATGAGAGTGAAAGACATGAACAGTTTAAATTGGTGGGTATATTAATTTTAGTGTGTGTAAAAATCACCAGGAGAGCTAAAAAGTAGGTTCCACGACCTGCTCCTCAGAGGTGTAGGGCAAAGCCTGGGGAGGATGTTAGGAATTTGACCTTGTGTTTCTGCATCAAGTGATCCATGGAACAGAAACGCTGCTGAGGTCCTGGCCTTCAGTTAACCCAGCAGCATGCTCCCACTTTGCGAGATTCTCCCCACAATGTATCACGATCATGTAGTATATCATTCAGTTGATGAAAAGAAATATTTTTCAGTGACATGATAGATATGCATGATAATACACGAAATTGACTAAATTGGGAAGCACAAGTCATATTCTATTGGTTATATGATAGTGTAAAAATCACTATTTTTCTTATCAAAAGAGAAACAAAGATAAGCCATAACTAAGATATACTCTGAATATCTCAGACTGTTACACACCCTGCACAGATTTTTGCTTTTTTTTCTTTTGAAGCTTCTAGGCTTGTGCAGAAATTTTCATGCAAGTGCTATCCTCAGCCATCATGTTTGTCTAGCTGATTTTCCTTTTTGCTGCCTTTTGGCATGGATGGTTTTGCAACAGTGAAATAGCTTCATGATAATTTCTCAATTCTAGTGTGAAAACTGATAAATTCAGAATTTTAAGTGTTTTCTATATCACTTTACAGAAAAGCATATATCCGAAATTAAAGTTCCAGAGAAAAGAAAGTGTTTCAGTGAATTTAATTAAACATGCAAATGGATTTTTTACCAATACTTTCAAAGTTGCACTTTCATTCTCAGGTTAAAACCCTACAGAAAGACTAACATCTTCTTCCAATTGTTTATTAGTGTCATTTGTTTTAAAATTTAAATTAATTTTATTTGTACATTTTAGGTATATAATATAATGACATTCATCATTGGAAATTGGCAACTTTACATAATCTCTCTTGGTTCTTATTTTTCCCCATTCCCTGCCCTCCCTTCAACCCTTCCATCCCTCCCTATTTATAAAGACTTTGTTTCAATTTTTTTATTTTCTCATATTAATTCCATTCTCTTCTTCCCTTTCCCCTACCTACCCCTACCCTTCCCATTTCTCGTTCCCCTTTGCCCCCTTTCTTCCTATTTCACATTATCTATTATACCTTTTAGTCCTTATTTACACTTTCAGTTTCTCACCTAGAGAAGCTATTTGCTATTTACACATGTGTGTCCTATTTATATCACTTAAGAGTATCATCTCAATGTGCATCCATTTAGCTATAAATGGCTCTAATTTCTCATTTTTTATGGCTGAGTAGTACTCCATTTTATTTTTTAAAAAACCCCACATTTTCTTTATCCAGTCTCCAGCTGATGGACAATTGGGCTGCTGCTAAGTTATAGCTATTACAAATTGTGCTGCTATGAACATGGGTGCACATATATCACTGTGGTATGATTCTTTCAGTTCTTTGGGGAAGATACCCAGCAGGGGAATAGCTGAGTCAAATGGAACTTCCAGTCCTAGTTCTTTGAGGTATCTCCATACTGATTTCCACAGTGGTTGCACCAGTCTGCACTCCCACCAGCAGTGGAACAGGGTTCCTCTTTCCTCACAGCCCTGCCAGCATTTGTTATTGGTTGATTTCATGATAGCAGCCATTTTTTCTGGGGTGAAATGGAATCTCAGCACTGTTTTCATTTGCATTTCTCGAATGAACGGTGATGTTGAACATTTTTTCATATGTTTATGTGCTATTTCTACGTCTTTGTCTGAAAAATGTCTGTTCATTTGAGATGCCCATTTTTGGATTGAGTTTTTAAATTTGGAAGGTCTGATTTTTCAAAGTGCTTTATAGATTCTAAATAGTAGTCCTTTGTCTGAGGCACAGCTGGTGAAAATTTTTTTCCCACATTGTGGGTTGTCTCTTCACTCCATTGTTGGTTTCTCCTGCTGTGCAGAAGCCTTTTAATAAGAAGAGATCCCACCTGTTGATTGTTTGTGCTAGTTCACAGGCAACTGAGGTTTTGTTCATAAAATCTTTTCCTACACCGATGTCTTCAAGGGTTCTACCTAACCTCTGTTCCAACTGGTTCAGAGTTTCTATTTTAATATTTAGATCTTTAATCCATTTTGATTTTAGTTTAGTGCATGGTGAGAGATACAGATCTAGCACAAATAATCAACAAGTGGGATCTCTTCTTATTAAAAGGCTTCTGCACAGCAAGAGAAACCACCAGCAGTGTGAAGAGACAACCCACAATGTGGGAAAAAATCTTCACCTGCTCTTCCTCAGACAAAGGTCTACTATCTCGAATCTATAAAGAACTTAAAAAGATCAGACCTCCCAAATTTAAAGACCCAATCCAAAAATGGGCATCTCAAATGAACAGACATTTTTCAAAGACGTAGAAATAGCACATAAACATATGAAAAAATGTTCAACATCACCGTTCATTCGAGAGATGCAAATGAAAACAACGCTGAGATTCCACTTCACTCCAGAAAGAATGGCTGCTATCATGAAATCAACCAATAACAAATGCTGACAGGGCTGTGGGGAAAGAGGAACCCTGCTCCACTGCTGGTGGGAGTGTAGACTGTTGCAACCACTGTGGAAATCAGTGTGGAGATACCTCAAAGAACTAGGACTGGAAGTCCCATTTGACCCCGCTATTCCACTGCTGGGGATCTTCCCCAAAGAATTAAAAGAATCATACCACAGTGATATATGTGCACCCATGTTCATAGCAGCACAGTTTGTGATAGCTAAAACTTGGAAACAGCCCAAATGCCCATCAACTGGAGACTGGATAAAGAAAATGTGGTTTTTAAAAAATAAAATAGAGTACTACTCTGCCATAAAAAATGAGAAATTAGAGACATTTATAGCTAAGTGGATGCACATTGAGGCAATACTCTTAAGTGAAATCAATAGGTCACACATGTGTAAATTACTGAATAGTTTCTCTGGTGTGAGAAACTGAAAGTGTAAATAAGGACTAAATGTATAATAGGTCATGTGAAATAGGAAGAAAAGGGGCAAAGGGGAAGGAAGTGGGAGGGCTAGAAGAAAGGATAGAAGGGAATGGGATTAATATGAGAAAATGGAAAAATAGGAACAAAATCTTTGTAAATAGGGAGGAATGGAGGGGTTGAAGGGAGGGCTGGGCAGGGGTGAAAAATAAGAACCAAGAGAGACTATGTAAAGGTGCAAATTTCCAATGATGACTGTCATTATATTGTATACCTAAAATGTACCAATGATTAGAATGAATAATCAATAATGTAAAACAGGAAGAAAAGGTCCAAAGGGATAGGGGTAGTGGGAGGGGCAGGGGAAAGGAAAGAAGGGAAAGGAAAAATGATGAGAAATGGAAAAAATGGAAATCAAGTCTTTGTAGATAGCGAAGGATGGAGGGTGTGAAGGGAGGGCTAGGAATGGGGAAAAAATAAGAACCAAGATGAATTATGTAAAGGTACAATTCCCGATGAGAAATGTAATTGTGTTGTATACCTACAATGTACCAATAAAAGAATTTAATATATATAAAAAAGAAGAGATCCCACTTTTTGATTGTTTGTGCTAGTTCACGGGCAACTGAGGTTTTGTTCATTAAATCTTTTCCTACACCAGTGTCTTCAAGAGTTCTACCAAACCTCTGTTCCAGCTGGTTTAGTGTTTCTGTTTAAAATTTAGATCTTATATCCATTTAGATTTTAGTTTAGTGCATGGTGAGAGATATAGGTCTAGTTTTAATCTTTGGCAAGTTGAAACCCAATTTTTCCAGCACCATTTATTAAAGAGGCTATCTTTCCTCCAGTGAGGGTGTTTGGCTTCTTTGTCAAAGGTGAGGTGGCTGAGTGTGTCTGGTGTTGTTTGTGCATCTACTAATCTGTTCCACTGGTCCTCAGGTTTGTTTCTTTGCCAGTACTATGCTGCTTTTAGCTCAGTAGCTTTGTAGTATAGTTTCAAGTTGGGGATTGTGATATCCCCTACCTTATCTTTGTTGTCTAGAGTTGCTTTTGCTATTCTAGGTCTCTTCTGGTTCCACATGAATTTTTGGATTGTTTTCTCAAGGTCCATGAAGTATGCTGCTGGGATTTCAATTGGGATTGCAGTGAGTCTGTATAGCAGTTTTGGAAGTATGGCCATTTTCACTATGTTGATTCTTCCTACCCAGGAGCAGGGGATGTCTTTCCATTTTCTGATATCATCTTCAATCTGTCTTTCAGAGTGCTATAGTTTTCAGAGAAGAGGTCTTTTGTTAGGTTGAAGATTTCTTTTGTTAGGTTGATTCCTAGGTATTTCAGTTTTGTGGATGCTATTGTGGAAGGAATTGTTGGTCCTATTTCTCTCTCAGTGAGTCTGTCATTCGTGTAGAGGAAAGCTATTGATTTTTGAGCATTGACCTGGTATCCAGCTAGACTACTGAATTTGGTTATTAAGTCTAGAAGACTTTTGGTGGAGTCCTTGAGGTTTTCTATATAGAGTATCATGTCATCTGCAAATAATGACAATTTGACTTCTTCATTACCTATCTTTATTTCTTTTATTTCTTTCTCTTGTCTAATTGCTGTGGCTAATGTTTCCAAAGCTATATTGAACAAGAGTGGTGATAGTAGACATCCTTGTCTTGTTCCTGATTTTAGTGTGAAGAATTTCAGTTTTTGACCATTTAGTATGATATTGGGTGTTGGTTTTTCATAGATGGCTTTTATCAGATTGAGGTAGAGACCATCTATGCCCATTTTTTCTAGGGTTTTTATTATAAATGCATGTTGGATTTGTCGAATTCTTTTTCTTCATGTATTGAGATGATCATATGGTTTTTGTCCTTTGTTCTATTCATATAGTGTATTACAGTGATTGATTTGGCTATGTTGAACCATCCCTGCATCCCTGGGATGAATCTCACTTGGTCAGGGTGTATGATCTTCTTGATGATCTTCTGCATTCTATTTGCCAGTATCTTATTAAGGATTTTTGGATCTATGTTCATTTGTGAGATTGGCCTATAGTTCTCTTTTTGGATTGGATCTTTCTCCGGTTTGGGGATCAAAGTGATGCTTGCTTCCAGGAATGCATTTGGGAGTATTGCTTCCCTTTCTATTTCATTGAAGAGTTTAAACAGTAGTGGCAGTAGTTCCTCCCTAAATGTCTTGTAGAATTCAGTGGTGAAGTCTTCAGGACCCGAGCTTTTCTTAGTTGGTAAGTTTTAATTCCTTTTTCAATTTCATTGATTGATATTGGGTCTTTAGAATTTTTAGGTCTTCTTTTTTCAACTTTGGAAATTCATACATATCTAGAAATCTGCCCATTTCTTCTGTATTTTCCATTTATTGGTGTATATGTTCTTGAAGTAGGTACTGATGGTCCTCTGGATTTCTGCTGGGTCCATTGTAATTTCATCCTTTTCATTCCTGATTGCATGGATTTGGGCCTTTTCTTTCCTTTTTCTAATAAGGTTGGCTAAGGGTTTGTCAATTTTCTTTATTCTTTCGAAGAAGCAACTCTTGGCTTCATTGATTTTTTCGTATTGTTCTCTTAGTCTCCAATACATTGATTTCTGCTGTGATCTTTAAAATTTCCTCTCTAGCATGAGCTTTGGGTTTGTCCTGTTCTTCTTGTTTTAGAAGCTTGAGGTTCAGCATCAAGTTGTGTAATTGAGCTTGCTCTGTTTTCCTAATATGAGTATTCACTGCTCTGAATTTCCCCCGTAAGACTGCTTTCATTGTGTCCCATAGATTCTGATATGTTGTATTTTTATTGTCATTTAATTGTAGGAACTGATTGATTTCTTCTTTAATTTTCTGTGACCCATTGGTTATACAGAAGTGTGTTGTTCAATTTCCATGTGTTCATGAAATTCTTGCAGTTTCTTTTGCTATTGATCTCCAATTTCATCACACTATGATCTGATAATATACAGGGGATAACTCCAATTCCTTTGCACTTATATAGACATGTTCTATGAGGCAGTATGTGGTCTAATTTGGAGAACAACTTGTGTGCAGCTGAAAAGAATGTGTATTCTGATTTTGTGGAGTGGAGCACTCTGTAAACATCTGTTGGGTTCATTTCTTCAGGAGTTTGATTGAGTTCTAGTATTTTGTTGCTTATTTTTTGTCTAGTTGATCTAGCTATTGTGACAGTGGGGTATTGATGTCCCCTAGTACTATTGTATTAGTGCTTATTTGATTTTTCATGTCCATTAGTATTTGTTTTATATAGTTGGGCACACTAGTGTTTGGTGCATATATGTTTATGATTGTCACCTCTTGCTCTTGGGATTGTTCCCTTTACAAGGATGTAAATCTTTGTCTCTCAATCAGTGTTGGTTTGCAATCCACCTGATCTGCAGGGAAGATAGGTACTCCTGCTTTTTTCAGGTTCCTGTCACATGGAGTATTGTTTTCCACACTTTAACTTTCAGTCTGTGAGTTTCTTTTTGAATTAAGTGTGTTTCTTGTATGCAGTATATTGTTGGATCTTGCTTCTTGACCCATTCTGCCAGTCTGTTTCTTTTGATTGCTGAATTCAGACCATTAACACCGATGGTTATCACTGATACATATTGACTTATCCTTGTCATGACTCTTTCTTTTTGTTGGATTCTCCCCCTTTGTGCTTAATTTCTTGTCATGTCAGATGGATTCACTCTGCTGAGCTTCCTTGGGTTGTGATCCTCATTGTCTTTTCCTAGGATTTTGTCTAAAATATTTTGGAGTGCTGGTTTGGTATCCATAAAGTTTCTAAGGTGCTCTTTGTCATGAAAGTATCTTAATTCTCCATCAATTTTGAAAGATAGTTTTGCAGGGTACATCAATCTGGATTGGAGGCTGTTTTCCTTTAGGGCTTGGAATACATCCCTCCAAACTCTTCTTGCCTTGAGGGTTTGCATTGGGAAATCTGCTGTGATTCTGATGGACTTTCCTTTGTATGTGATTTGTTTCTTTTCTCTCACTGCTTGTAGAACTTTGTTCTTCTGTTGGGTTTCTGGAATCTTAACCATTATATGCCTATGTGTAGATTTTTTTTGATCAAGGCTAATTGGAGTCCTACATGCCTCCCTCATCTGTATATCAAGTTCTTTTCCACTGCTTGGGGAGTTTTCTGCCATCATTTCTGTGAACAGTTTTTTTTATGTCATCTGCACTTTCTTCTGTTTCTTCATTGACTCCAATCAGTCTGATGTTATTCTTCTTCGCATTGTCTAGCAGTTGCTGGATTGATGTCTCCTGGTCCCTTTCTATTTTAAAGAAATTTTCTTTTTCTGGTCAGTAATTGCAATCTTATCTTCTATATTTGTCCTCACATTGGTTCATTCTGCTGTGTAAACTTTCAATGGAGTTTTTAATCTCCAGGAAATCTGTTTGCATCTGTTTTATGGATTCCATTTGTTTCCTATGTTGGTATTCCATCATGTTCCTCAGCTCCTCTATTTTTTTATTATAATGAGGACAAAGCCAAGGTCTGCTATTAGTGGGAGCAGTTGCCAGGCTCCCTTGGACTATGGCTTTGGGGCCCTTTGAGTGTGTGGACAGCTTGAGTGCAATGACATGAATTATGGGGAACCAATTCCCTATATGGCCCTCTGGATTAGAGGGTCCAGGGTCTCTCTTCTCAGATAAAAGGTTTATACTTTTGTACCCTTGAGCCTGTGATGAGTGGCATCTTGTTGATTTTTGAGATGTTCTCAAGGCATCTTTCTTCTTATCCCTGTACAAAATACTTGGTTTATTTTTAATGGAACTAATCTCTAGCAATCTTGCCTCCTTTGTCCCAAATTTTACACATGCTTCCTTCTGGGCCAAAATTTAATTTTTTCAAATTTCTCTGTTTTTCTTTTTGCCTCTAATTTTCACTATAAATCTGGCAAAAGCAGCCAGCAATACCCATGCCACAGACTGCCTTTGAATTTCCTATGATAGATCAATTAGTTCACTATCTCCAATCTCTGTCTCTTGCCATGTCTCAGGTCATGGCTAAATTTTAGACAAAATTTCTGCCAAAGTATAACCCACATGGCCTCAATTATCAATGGAGTCTTTGTTCCCAACTAAAACCTCCTGAGCCTAGCCTTTACTATTTGCATTTTTATTATCATTCTGGCCTTCTGAGCTCTGACCAGAATCATCCATCAAGCTCATTTACAGCATTCTATGGATTCTCTAGTCCACATCTCCAAACCTTTTTAAAGTGCTCCTGCAGACCAGTTCCAAAGGCTTATAAGCCACATTGCCAGGTATACTCACAGTAACAACCCCACTTCTCCAGTACCAATTTTCTATATTCGATAAGCTTTCCTTCTGGGCATAATACCCTATACTCACAACTCAAAGAAGGATAGGTTTAATTTTGCTCATGTTTCAAGGAGGTTTGGTTTTTGGTTGGCTGGTTCCAAGGCAGGAACATCATGGCAGAAGGGCATGGCACAACAAAGATGCTCACTTCACAGTGGCCAGGAAGCAGAGCATGCTACAGAGAAAGGGGCTGGGGATCATAGATAGTACCCAAGGTCACAGCTCCATGACCCACCCAGACACAAACAGAAATGTGCTCTACCAATCCCCCAGGTGGATTCCACAGCCAATCAAGTTGACACTCCACCCTAGTGGCTACCGAAAACTTTGAAAGTTTGAGTCAGGGGGAAGAACATAATTTGATCTATGTTTTAAGGATATCATCTTAGGAAATAATTTGGGATAACTGGGAATCCTGTTAGAAAGGTAATTTAATAATCTAGGTCACAGATAATGAAAGCTTGAATCAGATAACAGAAGTAGGGATGGAGAAAAATGGATGGATTAAAGATGTATTTTGAAATATACCTGGGCAGTATGGAAAGAAGCTGAGATGGGAAGGTGATGCAGAATGGATGAGTATCAAGATGACTCTTGAATATTTGGCTGTGGTTCCTGAGGGAATATGGTACCAGTTACTGACATTAGGAAGGGAAGGAAGAGTAACAGGTTAGTGAGGGATGCTGAACTCAGATTTATTTTGAGCATATTGTTTGAGATTCCTTTTCTTTCTGACCTTCCCCTCCCCTCCCATCCCTCCCTCCTTCCCTCTGTCCCTCCCTCCCACCCTCTCTCCCTCTTCTTTCTTTCTTTCTTTCTTTCTTTCTTTCTTTCTTTCTTTCTTTCTTTCTTTCTTTCTTTCTTTCTTTCTTTCTGACAGGGCCACTACTGGTACCAATTGTCTTACTTTAATGTCTAAGATCATGTTTCCTAGGAAACAACTTCTGAGTGGATATGTACATACAGGAAGTTTATTGGGTAGCGTTCTCAAGAACAACGCCTGTGTGGGAGTGAGTGAGTGAAGCAACATTGAGCAGAGGGTGAAATTGAATGTTGATGTAGTTGTGATAAAGGGCTTGGTGGATCCCATGGAAAAATTTGGGAGCTGAATTTGCTCTTCAGAGATGTCTCAAACAGAGGTAAGGGAATTAGGATTTTTTGTCCCCAGGTCTACTGATTGTTGGGTCAGGCTATGGACTGGGTCTGTCAAACAGGTGAATTAGCTTCCTTTGCCTAGGGCAATGCTCTTAAAGCCATTGATCTATGAACCATCATCAAGCAATGATGCCTGCAGCTGAGGTAATAAGTGCTGTGGGCCAAATGGGGGAATCTTTTGGTGCACCATTCATTCATAACATTTAGTTTTCTCTGAAAGCAGAAGCAAGATAATGCTTTGTTGAAGATACTGTATTTGGGAAGTGATCTCAGGAAAGAAGAGTGAGGGACAGAAGAGTGAAAAGGGAGGAAAGAAAACTTGTGCAAAGATTCAGTTGGTGGCTGCTGTGAGAGGCTGATCCTTAATTGTTTAATAACTTCTGAGGAGCCTTAGGAAATATTTCATAGAAATTTTCAGTTAGGGAAGGAATAGGGAAGCATTTATCAATTGTCTTCCATTGGCCAAGGGTGGCTCCATGGACATTAAACTTCTGTATGATTTTGAGTTTCTCATGTATGAATGCTGAGAATGCCAAGAAAAGGTATGCTCAGGTTGCATCTCCATGAAGCTTGTAGATGGTTACATGAAATGGGCTACCTAAGAGCAGATTATATTTGAAAGGGTCCATGAAAAGTATAGTACATTTCAAAGTGGCCTCAAAAGGTGTCTAGTACTTCCAGAAATATCTGACAGAATTTATAATATGCAAACACTTTATGATCCATACATTTCACATACAGGAATTTACATGACAGAAATTTGCATTTTTAGGTACAAATAGCGATATGAATTTTATAGACCCTGAGGCCAACTGCCTGGGTTTAGGAATAGGCTCTGCCACTGTAAATAAGGCATCTGTAAATTATGTCACCTGTCATATAGAGTTGATGAGAGTATTATATGAGTTAAATAAGTGAAAAATGCACTATGTTTTGAATAGTGGTTTGCACATAGTAATGCAATATTGACATACATGTCAATATTAGTTTTACAAAAATATTTATTGCAGCTATTGTTAATAGTTACAAAAGACTGACATACCCTAAATGTCCAACAAAGAGATTTAGGCAAACAAATTATAAATGGCCAGGCACAGGGAACTATCATGCAACATATGTCATAAAGTACAGAAAGCAAAACAAAGTGAAGAAACTGTGTCTAGTATGCTCCTATTTGTGTAAAATACATATATAACTGCTCACTAATACTTGTTCTCCTCACCATCCTAGGTGCACAGATGACTCTCTGCAGTTAAGTGAAGCATGTGATTAGTTCTGACCAGTGTGCTTAAGCAAATGAGAAAAGCTCTTGTGCAATCAACCTACTAACTCTCTTTCCTGGAAGCAACATGTTGGGATAGCACCTTCACAAAGTAATGCAGCTTAAACATATAGTTTGATGCAGAAACAAATCTTTATTGTGTTCATTCACTAGTACCTTGGGTTCAATTTACTACTGCAGCATAACTTGATGTATCTTGACTAATGTATGCTTCCATGAAAGAGATACAGAAGAATTAAAGCAGCTGGGAGAGAACCAGAAACAGAGTATTAGGGATTGGAGGGAGACTTATTTTGCACTCTATACCCTCTCATGTCATTTGATATTTTAAATTAGATGTGCATACAATTTTTAAAATGAGTAAATATAGTAGGGATCAGTCAGGAACCATCAGCATGCTCTAAAACTTAGAGGAAACTTCAGTCCTCATCTTCTTCAAAACAAAAGCAAAAGATGAAACATCTACCTCCCTCAGAAAAAGACAAAACCACAGAAATCATTGAGCCTAGTTATGTTATTTGCTCCAAGAATGTTCAGTAATTTTTACAGAAATGTAGAAAAAGAACCTTTTGGACAAGCAAGGAAATAAAGCTAGGGTTGGGGGAGTAGGATGTGACTGATGAAGTAATCAGAGGAATATTTGTAATGCTTTGGCCAGAGAGGGGAATGCTTAAAGAAAAGAATTAGAAGTTATAACGATGTTCAGAATGGCAGGTGAGATAGGTAAAGTAAAAGGTAGTATGATTTTGGCATTTTCGTACAACTACTGTAAAATTTGGTTTGTTTTAGATCTCATTGTGCTAGTAATTTTCTGACTGATTGCAAAATATGTGCTATATTTCACAACATAGGTGGTAGTGATGAAAGAAATTGTTATAACTTTAGCTCCAGGAGGTTTTGTAAATAAATTTTTGATTTTTTGATAAGTTTTATTTCCAAGGGGTCATATGACATATTGCCAACCAATAGTGACCAAGCCAGATATTTGCAGGACAGCCATAACAAAAGAGAGCAATGTCTCAATAAGGATGAATAATGGAGAAGATAAAAGATAATCTTGACAGTTAACTCAGGGAAATTAGAAAGTATTTAAAGATCCTGATTGATACAATAGGCCAATCTACAGAGTTACATTTAAAATAATAAACAATATTTATATAGATGATTCCCTACAGCCACAGAAAGAACTTCTTGGTGACTAGAGAATGATGGCATTTTGGAAAATAGGTGAAGGATTTTATTAACAAGAAATAATATCATCATCCTTAATAACATTAGCTATGTGGAAGAAATTAATCAATCAAAGTAGTTATTTAGCATCTACCATATGCCTAGAAATAGCATGGGTGCCATTTGAGGTGCTACATGATACTTAACTGTAAGGTACTTTTGGAGAGGTGTAGAATGTTGGGATATTTCTCACATGCATAGAAATAAAACAAGACAGTAATCATTGATTAATTTCAAGGTAAAAATAAAAGTTGTATAGAAGTAGAGAAAGTTTAGCCCAGGGCAGCTGAAATATGTGGTGAGGGTCAATGGAAGTAATTGTTGGCTTGCCTGTGTCAGAATCAGGTGCTGCAATTTACTAGCTTTGTAATCTTGAACAAGTTTATTTAACTTGCCTCCATTTTCCAATTGTAAAGTAATAATAATAATAATAATAATAATAATAATAACTTCCTTGCAATGTGAAAAGCATACCAGTCATTGTCCTGCTTGTTCTCAGATCCATTTCTTTCCCTTTCTGTTTCACAGTGAAGGTGATGAGCAGCTGTACTTTCCAGTGCTATCGACTGAATTTTGTCCTCTCCACACAACTCATGTGTTGAACCCTAACCTCCTGTATTAGTCAGCTTTCTGGTTGCTGGCACACAATACCTGAAAGGCACAACTTAAAGGAGGAGAGGTTAATTTGGCTCATGGTTCCTGGGGATTCAGTTGATAGTCACCTGGCTCTAAGGCAGAAACATCATGGCAGAAGGGTTTGGTGCAGCAAAGCTGCTCAGTTCATGGTGACCAGGAAGCAGAGCAGGGGAACAATGCCAGAGAGGAATGGGGTATGCACCATATATAGTGCCCAGAATCACACCTCCAAGACCCACCCAGATACATCCCAAGAGTGTTCTTTACTAATCTACTGGGCTTTTCTTAATCTAGTCAAGTTGATGTGTCATGTTTAATGGTTACACCTTTAAACGTTACTGTATTGGAAAATAGAATCTTTACAAGGTAATTAAGGTTAAATGAGTTCATAAAGGTAGAGCTCTGATCTTAGAGGTCCAAAGCCTTAGAAGAGAGAGAGATATGTGTGTCTCTCTCCAGTAAGTAAGTCAAGAAGTCAGGCATCTACAAACTAGGAAGAGAACCTTCACCAGAAATCAACCAAGCTAACACCTCAATCTTGGACTTCCTAGCCTCCAGAACTGGAGAAATGTGTCTGTTGTTTAAGATACTCAGTTTATGGTAATTTGTTATTGCAGCATGAACGGACTAAAATTCTGAGTTCCTACTTCAGGCCAGTTGCAGGTACAGAAGGAGAGTAGAACTTGGAAAGAATGGAAAGTCCAGAGTACTTCTCCCTTTCTCTCTGCCTGGGCAACATTTTCAGTAGGAGTTATGCCTTTTTTATGACCTTAATTCTAACTATGTAGGCAGGCTGTTCTCTAGTTTCTGCTGGATAAGTGCAGCCCTGAGTTCCAGTTACACCACTTCCTCTTTTGTTCTTAAGCTCAGGGGTGCCAGTAGCTGGTACTGATCTCCAGGTTATCTCCTCTTTCACTTTCAGCTCTTATGTCACTGATGTTACCAATTCCCTGTGTTAGAGTCCCTCTATTATAAGTAAGTAGATATAGTTTTCTGTTTTCTGGTTGCATTTCAAACAGACAAGAAGTAAAATTTAAAAGATAACATTGTGAAGCCATAATATACCATACTGTGTGGTAACTATACAGACCCACACATTTTAGATTATACATATCTACTTCGCCTGTCCTGTCCATGAAGCCTGTGTAACCATGCTTGTGATCTGTATTCTCTGATCTAATTGATTATTCTAGAGGACCCAAAGAGGGCGCATTGTACATCATTATACATCACATTGTTGACCTAATCATAATCCCTCTTCCAGAAACTTGAACTAAGAAATACAAAGGGCTATTTCAGATGGTAGCGTTTACTGGAGCTGAGAATCTGGATTATGTATTCATGGCTGATGAATATGTTCTGATAAGAAGGAGAATCTAGTGAAGAGAAAGAAGACCAAGGATCAGGTGACATGGCTCCTGAGAAATACAGAAGGTAGCCTTGGGTCCAGATAGGTCTCCATTCTCCAGTCCCAGTCTTGCACAAGGCTTGCTATTCCCACCCTCATATTTCATGAGAATCTTCATATGTCATTAAGGTTTGGTTCAAAACTGATCCCCAAAAGGCTTGTGTGACCGGATTGTGGGAGCACCAAACTCATCAGTGAATTAATCCACTGGTCAGTTCTTAGCTGAATGTGCTATTAGGAGGCAGGGCCTGGACAGAGGAACTAGGTCACTAGAAGTGTGACTTGAAACTCCTTCCTCTCTTTTCCTTTCCCTCTCTGCTTCTTGACTGCCATAAACTGAGCTTCTTTTCTCTGCCGTAGTCTTCCACTGATTTTTCTGTCTTAGCTCCAGCCAACCATGGATTGAAACCTTTGAAGCCAAAATAAACCCTTTCTCTTTTAAATTGTTTATGTCAGGTATTTTGTCCCAGCAATAAAAAAGCTGACTAATATGTATTCTACCTATAAATGGCCCTTAACTAGGGCTAGCCAGATTGGGCATCTGTGTTTTTGAGCCCCGACTAGAATAATATGTGTGTCTGTGCATACATGTGCACACATATACAGATATGTCCTTTCTGACTTTGAGCTTCCCTTAAGAATGTTTAGTTTGCAATGGGGAAAGAGAATTACATGGAACTGTGTTTGAGATGAACAACATGAGCAAAAGGTCATGGATAAGAAAGATGAAACCCTAGAATATCTGTGGTTGCCCTGCTTGTTTGAACTAACCTAGGGTTTATCAAGAGTCATTGAAAATGTAGGCAAAATTGCTTTTAACTTAAAAATAGAATTTTATAGCCTTTATTCTCTATAGTTTGCTAATAATGTTGGTGTTCCCTGTAGCCTGCTTTAAAATAACATAATTATAACATTTAAAGCAGAGCAGCAGTGATCACAACATTAAAAGGCATGAAAAAATGAGATTTACAAGGGGTATGTTTCCTCAATTTCCCTGAAGGTCATGAGACTAGATTTTTACAAAATCAGGTCAGGAAGAAATACAGTAAATAAGGGCTCTCTCCATAAACTAACTTTGCTATTTTCTGAAGATGAACCCGAAACTCACTCAGAGCACCTAATGGATCATAATTACCAAACACATCCCAGTTTTCTGTGTTCTGGTTTGTCCTGCTATTAGAAACTTTGAAGCCATTTACTCTCTGCTTAGAAGACATTTACTACTGAGATAACACCATTCCCGGGCTGATGTACAATTTACATTCTACAACAGGCTGGATTCCATTTTGCTATTTCAGTGCGAAATGTAACGGAGAAAGGACTTGGGTGGAAATGGAACTGTGTTGGCAGAGGAAGGTCCTAGTTTCAAAGTTCTAAAAGATAGCAGTCAGCTTTACAAATATCTGGAATTTTTTCTAAAGTTGTTTTATTTATTATTTGTCTATTTATTAAGTTTATTGGTACATTTTAGGTGTGCATTATGATCACATTCTCTTTGAGAATTTGTATCTGTACATGATATATCTTGGTTTTTCTTTTTTCTCCATTACCCTTCCCTCCCTTCCACCCCTCCACCCCTCCCTATTTACAAAAAACTTTGTTTCCATTTTTCCTTCATTTCTCATATTTTTTTCTTACCCTTCTTTCCTTTCCCCTATCCTCGCCCTTCCCCTTCCTCTTTGTATCTTTTCTTCTTATTTCACATGTCCTATTATACATTTGGGTCCTCATTTACACTTTCAGTTTCTTAAATTGTTTCTTTTAAATAAAGAAAAATTTCTGGACACAATTATTTTTGTACTATGGTGCACCTTAACGATTATGCAAATCCATTTTGTCCAAGGGCAACATAAATTTTAACAAATTTAAAGTTCTGCATTTTAAAATATCCCCTTCTATAAAAATTTAAATTGGCATCAACCTTAAACCCATGTGAGAACAAATTTGGCTACTGTTGTAAAATTGTTGTAAAATTATTCAAATTGAAGCATAGAATGCTGTTTCATATGTTATCAGAAACAATTAGTAGTCCTTATTAGAAACAAGACTCATTTCATGTTTCTGGACCTGAATCTCTGTCTCTTTTACAGAATCATACAGTACTTCTATAAAAGGCCATATATAGAAGGAACTTTTATGAAACTTGACTTTGATAAACTAATTTATCAATATTTTGGTTTTCTTTTGAATGTTTACATAATATATTATAAAATTAATACCAGAAATGTTTTCTAAAATCACAGGTGTTTTAAGTATTTTACAGTTGAATCTTGGAACCTGTCACCGTAACAAGAGAAGTACTAATATTAATTGCTTTGCTTTGATTGTTGTGAAGATCTGTCTTCTAAGTTCTGTCACTCCGGCTGGTTATTTTCATTATGTTGGGTCCTCTGAGAATTCTGTATTTTTAGCACTGGCTCTTCTTTCAACTAGAAGTATGTGAGTCTTTGTAGCAGTTGCTGGACTCTGAAGACCTCCTGGTCAACTGTGCTTTATTTCTCTGTGCTGGTTTCCTGGAGTCTCTGGCCTGCCTTGACCTGCTGCACCCATGTCTCCTGGGTTTCCTGCCAAATTCCATGCTGCATCCCCAGGCCAAATCTCTTTAACTTGGTGGAGGCCAAACCAATGAGGCAGAGTCTGTTCTCCTCCCCTGTCCCTTGGCTGCTCTGTTTCCTTGTGCACTCAGTTTGGCTCATACTCCAAATTTTTGCATCACTGGTACCCATTCCTATCCTCTAACCCTCTACATTTTAATTCCCTGATTTTCTTGATACCAGTTTGGCTCACATCTGACTTATGTCTTTTGAATGTCTGTTTTATCAACTTGAACATGAGTTTTTGACAAACTGCAGCTTTGTTCCTTTCATAAGAATAGACTAGTGTATGCATTCTAGTTCCCTTCCTGACTGTGAGCAAAGCCTTTCTTGTGTTGTTGAATTCCCTCTCCTTACTTTATTCTTTTGTACCCTTCAGCCAGAAGTGTGGTACATCCAGGATTCCTCAATATCCACTGTGCTTGCTGGCTCCCTGCTCTTCTTTACCAATCAGCTTCACCTCCCGGCCCTTGATCTTATCCAGCTCCTCTTTGAAAAGCCCCCTAAAGTACCAAAATAACAACAGGAGTCTGACAGTTTTGGGCCACATGTTTGGAAGCTGAATTATAACTTTCTCAAGATCTGTACATTCCATAATCAGTGCCTATGACAAACTGTAATAAGTCATCAAAGGTAGGAAATTATGCCATCAACACTCATCAAGGTCTTCAGCAGTAAATATAAAGAAGAGTGATATCTGTATAAAAATTTCCTATTTATTTTTTATGACTCAACAATGCTTAAGGAAACTGGCAACAAAACGTCTAAATTAATAAGCAGTGTGTTTTATTTTATCTTAAACCTTACATAAGTATAAAATGCAAAAATTATCTGCTTCTGTGAGAGTTCTTTTTCTAGAGCTACTTTTATACTGTAACATTTAAAACTGAAATAAAAACTTAAATTTTAGAGGTTTAGTTTCTCAGAGTCATAGTTAGTAAAGATCATATCTATAAATGATCCCCCCAGAGCACATGTCTGATATAGCAGCAATCTTACAGGGTGACTTGTTGGATCTTGCTCTAAGAGGTCCTAGTACAATGTACTTGAACCCTCAGTAGCGAGGAGCTTGGAGTGGGGAGCTGATGTAGCCTGAAGACATCAGGGTCAGTAAAATACAGTGAAGCCCAATACCCAGGTGATTCAGGACACCCCAATGTTATAAGTGTTTAGTTTGTTTTGTTGGGTGTGGCCAATTAGTACTTGGCTTTCCTTCATACTTCCTAATGTAATGTCTTGCACCAAAGATGCTGAAAAGTCAGAAAACTCATTTTTCACACTCATTTGCAGCTAGGATTCTTGATATTTATTAAGGGCTGCTAATGAGATTCACTGGTGTGGCTTTTGGAGGAAAAATACATAATGAAGCTTACTTTTTTTTTTCTTTCCTCTCTTCTCTCTCTCTTTATCTTCCTTCCTTCCTTCCTTCTTTTCTTCCTTACTTCCTTTTCTTTCTTTCTTTTCTTGCTTTCTTGCTTTCTTCAGTGCTGCAGTTTGAACCCAGGGCCTTGTCCATGCTGGGCAAGTATGCTACCACTGAGCTACACCCCCACCTGTTTTTGGCTATTTTTATGGTGGCATAAATGATAGTGGAGTTTCTCTGTAGCAGTGTTCCAAGATCCATTCTCCAGTTCTCTGGGTATTTGGAGACAACTGTAAGGCAAGCAGTGACAGTCACATGTTCCAATGTCTTGTCACTTGGGTGAAAGTATTGAATGATGAAGCTTCTTAATACTAGTGTTATCACCTCTCTGTACTCTTGTCCTTTAGTGTACCACTAAATAAGAGAAAGTAGACAAAATAATAGGTGGAACTGTTGGTGTACTGGTTCTAAGAACAGACCTGAAGAGGCCTCATGTGTTTCCATTCACTTTCTAACATCACCATCAGATGAATAGACCTCAGTGAGCTTGCTGATCCCAGGAAATGGGTGAGAGATAGATGGATTAGATTTCTCTCTTCATGCTGCCCATGAGAGACCAGCCTAGACCAACCAGCTGCAAGCTCACAAACTAAATATATAAATATATACCTATCATAGATGAATGAAGTTTGTTGGTTGGTTTTTAAGCATCATTGTTATAGCCACAGTTAATTGATAAAGCAGTAATGGCAATTTATTATTGAACTTAGCAGTTCCAACAACAGGCCTTTTTCTTCTTTACTAATACGTGACACCTGTTAGTAACTCTACCTAGTCCTGGGAATAACAATAGCTTTTTCATTTCCTTCCTTTGTGCTTATGAGAAATATAACTGCTACACCAACAGATATGTTTACAGGATTCTGAAAATTATGGAAGTCTAGTCTAGAAATTGCTGTTCCAGTGCTTCAAACAATTTTAAGGACTTATTTCCCCTCCTTCTGCTTAATATAACTAGAAGCACCTCACACCCATGTGGATAACTACTATAAAACATAAAAGAAAAAATCCCCCTGAAAACTGGCAAGTATATGGAGAAATTAGAAAATTTGTGCACTGTTGTGGGAATGCAAAATGGTTCAGCTGCTGAGTAAAACAGTATGGCTGCTCCTCAAAAAATTAAAAATAGAAATACTACAATACCTAGCAGTTCTACTTCTGGATTTTATAGTCAAAAGAATTAAATGAAGAGATTTCTTGAAGAGATATTTGTACACACATGTTCACAGCAGCATTATCCAAAATAGCCAAGGAGTGGAAGTGACACAAATGTCTACCAACAGAAAATGGATAAAGAAAGTATTATACATATATAATGGAATATCATTCAGCCTTTAGAGAAAGAAAATTCTGACATACTACAACATGAACGAAACCTGAAAACATTATGTTAAATGAGATAAGCCAGTTACAACAGTCAAATTCATAGAGACAGAAAGTAGAACAGTAGTTTTCAGGGCTGGAGGGCAGGAAGGGTGGAAAATTATGGCTTAGTGGGAACAGAGTTTTAGTTTTGCAGGATGAAAAGTGTTCTGGACATGAACGTGCACGTGCTTAATGCCACTCAACTACATATTTAAAAATGGTTAATATAATAAATTTTTATGTTACGTGCATTTTTCTAAAATTAAAAATAAATTTTTTTAAATAGAAAGTTTTGGTTTTCTTCGTTGAAGCCTGAGTGACTCACCAGATCAGAGCAGGGACCACTGGGAAGGACTGTACCATTCAGAATGAGTCTCATAACTGGGCCTTCACATTGGATCCCATGAGTGACATTTCACTCCCCTAACCAGTAGCCTGGTTATATTGTGGCCTCTCTCTTGGATCTAGAAGGACTGCTTCTTCCCAATCTGAGTGAAAAAAGAAAATTAGAGAACTCAGGCTTATATATAGTTTCACATATCCGCCATTATCTTCCTTGTTCAGTCCTTCTTTGGTGGGCAACACTGGGTGGAGTTTTAGTACCGCCACCCTAGTAATTAGCTGGATGACTGGTCCCCTCCCCACCTCTGCTAGTTCTCCCTCTGCAATGCCTTTGTGATGGTCAGCTAGGATAAACTGCATTTCTCAGAATTTCCTTTCCACTATGGTACTGGACGGGTGAGCTACAAGAGAAATCCTCTCCTGAAAGTTGAAGGACGCAGGGAAGCAGCAGGTACATTTTTTTTTTAGCACACATAAACCTTCTCCCAGTTATTCAATCAAATACAAATCTAGATTCTGCTGCGAAGGGTTTTTTGCAAGTGTTATTGAAGTCCTTAATCAGGAGATTGTCCTAGGTGGGGAGGACCTAATCAGGAGTAAGGCCTTAAAAGAGACCATAGTGCTTCTTTGGGGGGAGGGGACTGATTCTGACTTGTTTATAATCTGCCTTTCCTGACTGGTATTTCAGCCTGTTTGTGATCTTCCCCTCCTGACCGTATGCTCTGTAGACTTTGGTCTTGCTTGGCCAGGCCCACAATTGTGTATACACATAATAGGAGATAGAGATATCGCTTACTAGTCCTGGTTGAACCCGGACTGATACATTCTGTAAGATGGTCAGGAAACAGTCAACAGCAGCTGCTGAGCAGCTCCTGCCTTGACAGTCTTCCCCAGATGGACAGTCTTGTGTGACAATAGAATAGAATGGTGGAATAGAATAGAATGGTGGAAGGAAGGCTCTCTGCACAACCCTCTTTAATTCGCACTCTTTCCTCCTCAAATCCTTGGTCCTTGTGTTAGTTAGCTTTCAGTTGCTGTGACAAAAACCTGAGAAGAGCAACTTAAAGGGAGGAAAGATTTATTGAGTCAGAGTTTCAGAGGTTTTAGTCCATCATTACTTGCCCTGTGGCTTTGGGCCTGTCATGGCACAGTCCATCATGGTGATAGAAGAGTGTGGCAAAGCAAGACTGTTCACCTCATGCTGGCCTAGAAGCAAAGAGAGAGATGGGGTGAGGTCAAGGTCCCAAGATTTCCTTCAAGGATGCATCCCCAGTGACCTAACTTCTTTCCACTAGTCCCCACTTACTAAATGTGGCACCAACTTCCAATAGCATCACAGGCTGGCAGCCAAACATTTAACACATTGGCCTTTGGAAGACATTGTAGCAGTCCTCTTTTAACAACCCTCTTTTAAAAACTCCAAGCTGGTGTTCATTATTCTTCCTCATTTCACATCCTTCCTTCACTTACTCTGGCACAAACTCTAGGGCCTAAGGCTTCAGTTGGATTCTGATAAGTGTTTTCTGCTCTCTCCCCAGGATGTAACTGGGAAGAGAATGAAGTGGTATCTGAAATAGGTCTCTGATTCCATTTGGGCCTCCTCATCTGTGAATGATTTCTGTACTAGTTGCCTAAAAAGTAAACAGCTTTCATTTAGAAAGCATATCCCACATAGTCTGGGCCCAATATGATCACAGCACATTTTTCTTGTTCATAGCCTCCCTCACCCTGTTTACACTACAAAGCTCATTGGGAAAGTGGCTCTGAGACTTTTGGGAATATTGGTGCAAATTTTAGTTAAATTCTTTCTGGTGCCCCCATCTCTCCCTGAATTGGAAAGTGTGCAGAAGTCTCAGCTCCTTTTACCGTATTTCCTACACCCAGATTGATGCATATTTGAGGCAAATTTCAGTTCAGGAAGTTCTCTAAGTCCTGGGATTTGTTATTTATGTGAATTTGTAGGTAGACTCTGGCTATCCTCTGCCCTCTGACCTATTTTGGAATGAGGAAATAGGGTGTGGGGTCAAGCCTATTGTTTCTCTAGAATCACCTATGTAATAACCTGAAGAAAGCACTAGTGCAAAATAGCTACATTTTCCTCTGTGCAAAAATGGTATTAGTTCAGCTTGCACACTCTCATAACACACTCTCATTATAAATCCCACTTCTCATCCACATATGCTCCTTCCCCAGGCTTGCCTCAGAAGTAGCCAATGAAGGACTTAGGCCAGATCATCAAGATGTCCCAGGTATCAGGTAGATAATGTGTAGTACAGGCTGGTAGGGCCTTGCCAAGGAGTTTTCAGTCTCTAGATTTCTGGGTGCCAGTGTCTGCATCTCTTCCTGAGAGATCTTTCTTCTACCCTCAAACTACAACTCAAAAACCTCCATGTGGAAAGCCACATGGACCAATTACAGTAGCTAAAACCTCAAAGAGTAACTAACTTTCTGTTCCCTCACTTCAGTACTTCACAACTTTTGACTCTTCTACCTGGGAGGACTGAGTGCCAGCTTTTGCTGAGGAAGCTGACCTAATGGCACTCCTATTGGCTGTTTCCCCTTTGATTCTTTGTGTCACTTTCTTGTTTCTTGGGTTACCTTCACTTCCAGAATAAACTACATCAATTCAAATTTTGGACTCCAGTTTGATTACGGGAAAACTCTAAAAAAGCCACAACATATGCTCTGTTCTGTGACACTCCTGTGAGTCCCTGGAACTGCTGCTGTAGTACCTGCCTCCCCACTTGCATGGTGGGATATCTATGTCTGTTCAGGTGAGGGTAACATACAGACCACATAGGAGACCAGGAAACTCATGGAGTATTCCTGGAAGAGCTCCTTATTTTATATGAGGCCATTCATCTCTGCCTCTCCTATTCTAGAGGAAAAGAACAATGCTACTTCTCCAACTTTCTTCCAAATCACTGGGATCCAGGATTGGATTTTCAAAGCTGCATTTGGAAGCCTAAAAATGGACCCGGATGGCCTCCCAGTGATTTCCGGCAGAAAAAGTAAAAATGTCCTAGTGTGATAAACTGAAATGGGTGTGGGGAAGGTGGTGAGAGAAAAGAACAAATGTAGGGGCAAAAAAAGCAAAAGAATATAAGACAATCACTAGAAGATGAAACATGGAAATTAGCTTTTGGTTTTATTGAGTGTGCTGGTTACACAGGGGTGGTCAGCTAGGGTGAAAGGCATAGTTGCCATAAATATCCTGATTTCCTTCAAGAAGATTATCTCACTACTATTAGTAAGAATCTTTTTGGTTCAGAATCCTATTTTGTCTCCTCCCATGTTAAAACTGAATATACTGAAAGAAAGAGCCACTTCAATGAAGTCTAGTTTGAGGAGTTATCTTGACTCTAGCTTCCTCTTGCCTCATCAAACTTTGTCCTTCCTGGTTTTGCTCTTTGATTCTGTACCCACATCATCCCCATATCCTGCATGAAGCCGACAAGTCTGGTCCTAACCTTGAGGAACTCATAATCTAGTTGAGGAGTCAGCCATACAAAGAGATTCAACTGGTGGATAGGGTTACATAAGGCCATTACCTAAGTGCTATGGAAACACAGAAGACAAAGCAGCTAGTTCCCCTGGGAGGCATGGTGGAGGTGGTGGTGGGGGTGGGTGATGACATTGAAGACAAATAATCAAAAAGGCCCTGAAGAATGAACAGGAGATGTCTAATCTGAGAGCTGCAGCAAGGATATTTCAGGCAGAAGGACCATCAGGTCTACTCTAGTGATTTCTGGGATCTTCATTTTAGGCAAGTTAATCTTTTGAGGTGGTTGTGAACTTGAAGACTTGAACTAAACTTCTTGACAGCTGTTGAAAAAAGGTAACCTATTTTGGAAAAACATTTTTTTAAAATGTTAACTTGTGTTTGAGAAATCATAGCTAGTGTGTAGCTTCTAAAAACTTGACTTTTATTAAGAACTTTAATAGATGAGCTACATAATTTTGAAAGTAATATCCAGAGGAAGCATTAATGAGGATCAAAGCACAAATACAGTCACTTGATGGGTATATTGCTTTTTGAGTAAAGGGAATGAATGGCTAGAGTTCAGGTTTCAAAAGCAATTATTGAACAAGTTTGGGCAAAGTATGAATTCAGACCTGACTTTTCATCTGAAAAAACAAAAGAAAAGAAAGACTTTCTATGAGGCTCTCGTCTCTCCTAAAACATCATTGCTCTAATATGAAGATTTTTAAAAGTTATGAGCTACAAGTGATGAGATTATTTTTGCTACAGGGATAAACATAGATTGGCAAGCTTTTTTGTTGTTTTTTTTCTTTTTTGGTGGAAAAGTTTAAAAGATTTGGGGGACTTTTCATTGGTTTTTTTGGTACCAGGGGATTGAATTCAAGACCTTGCACTTTTGAGGCAGGCACGGTGCCACTGAGTTAAATCCCCAGCCTCTTTTCATTCTATTCTTATTGATAATGAAAAATATTATTGGGAGCTTGTGTGGTGGTTATCTCAACACTCTGGGAGGCTGAGGCAGGAAGATTGCAAGTTCAAGCCTAGCCTGGACAACTTAGTGAGAGCCTGTCTTAAAATTTTTAAAAAGAGATGTAGGTCCCCTGGGTTCAATTCCTATTATTGAAAAAAACAAACAGCCACTTCTACACTTATATGTAGTTTAGATGCTGTGAAAAAAATATTAATGAATGTATAACTCTTCCCAGTTCTACTGTTCGTTAGGAGTCTGTGGGTTGGGTTAAATTCGGGGTTACTGTAAATGATAAGGTGGTAAGGGCTAACAACAGTGTGGCCTCTCTATGATTTTAGGGACACTCTGTCATTACTCTGATGCTCAGTTTCGATACCTGGGGTAAAATGGCTATTTCAACTACAACTAGTGATCAATTTATTGTAAAACTATAAAGCTTCAGCTTTAGGATCATTCACATGAATACATCATTTCCATGCTTTAAGTATATTGGAGAGGCTGCAGGTTTAACTGGGACAGGACTGCAGGGGTTCTTAACAACTTTTTGTGCCATTAACTCTTTTGGGAGTCTGGTGGGATCTATGGAATATTCTCAGAACAACACTTTAAAAAAGCTTAAAATAAGAGAGAGGCCCACCCATATTCCATCTGTAAGTGCATGCAGATCTCAGCAAAAAGTCAGCATGGGCCAGAGCAGCATGGTTTCAGGTAAGTCCTAGGCAGGGCCCCAACCCAACCCCAGCAGCTCAGATCTGCAGGCCCAGCCAAAGACTGTCCTGGAAATGAGCTGCACAGGCACACAAGCAACATCCAGAGGCCCACCCAGATACCATTAGTAGTGTGTGCAGACCTCAGCCAGAAGTCTACTCAGACAGCAGTGACTGGAGTGCATAGTCCCCAGCCAAAAACCCTCCCAGACAACAGCTATGTAGGGTGTCAGGCCCCAGCCAGAGGCATGCCCAGATATCATCCCAAGTGTGCACATGCCCCAGCCAGAACCTGACCTGGACAACAGGTCTGCACAGGGATCCAGAAGACCACCATTCTGAATCCAGGAATTGGCCCAGGGGTGAGCAGCAGAGAAAAGACCTCTTGGTGGCTTGCTGAGAATTGAAGACCACTGGGTGAGGAAAAAGTCACCTCAACAAAGGCACACCAGGCTGCATCTGTTGAAATGAGAAGACACATAAACAAGTCTCAAAATCAGACTTCCAGATTACGAAAGGCAACTCCAAAAGGCAACAAGATGGAACAATTTTGATACTCAACCACCTGGACTCCCTGAACTGCAAACGAAGGAGGATCTGGAAAAAATGAAATAAGAAATAATTTCTTAGATATAACAGAGATTGTGTCTATAGTGCAAGACATGATTAATAAATCTAGAGAGGGCACAGATTAAAAAAAAATAGAGGCACTGAGGAACATGATGGAACCCCAACATAGGAAACAAATGGAATCCATAAAACAGATGCAAACTGGTTTTCAGGAGATTAAAAACTCCATTGAAAGTTTGCACATCAGAATAAGCCAATGTGAAAACAGAATTTCCGATATAGAAGATAAGATTGCAATTAGTGACCAGGAAAAGAAAAATTTCTTTAAAATAGTAAGGGACCATGAGAAATCAATTTAGCAGATGCTAAATGATGCAAAGAAGAATAACATCAGACTAATTGGAGTCAATGAAGAAACAGGAGAGAGTGCAGATGTTATATTAAGAAAAAGCTGTTCACAGAGTAATTGCAGAAAACTTCCCAAGCAGGGGAAAAGAACTTGACATACATGTAAGTGAGGCATATAGGACTCCAAATAGCCTTGATCAAAAAAACATCTAGACCTAGACATATAATGGTTAAGATCCCACAAACCCAACATAAAAACAAAATTCTACAAGCAGTTAGAGAAAAGAAACAAATCACATACAAAGGGAAGCCCATCAGAATCACAACAGACTTCTTGATACAAACCCTCAAGGGAAGAAGAGCCTGGAAGGAAATATTTTAAGCCCTAAAGGAAAATCGCCTCCAACCCAGATTAATGTACCCTGCAAAAGTATCTTCCAAAATTGAGGGAGAAAAAAGATACTTTCATGACAAAGATCAACTTAGGAACTTCATGGATACCAAACCAGCACTCCAAAAAATTTTAGACAATAGCCTAGGAAAAGACAATGAGGATTACAAACCCATGAAGCACAACAGAATGAATCCATCCAGCATGACAAGAAATTAAATGCAAAGGGGGAGAACCAACAAAAAGAAAAAGTCATGGCAATGACAAGTCAACACATGTCAGTTATAACGATCAATGTTAAAGGTCTCAATTCACCAATCAAAAGAAATAGACTGGCAGAATGGATCAAGAAGCAAGGTCCAATAATATGCTGCATAAAAGAAACACACTTAATTCAAAAAGAAATTCATAGACTGAAAATTAAAGGGTAGACAACAATACTGCATGTGACAGGAACCTGAAAAAAAGCAGGAGTAGCTATCTCTTTCTAGATGAAATGGATTTCAAAACAACACTGATTAAGAGAGACAAAGAAGGACACTACATCCTTGTAAAGGGAAAAATCCAAGAGGAAGCAATGGCAATTATAAATATATATGCACCAAACACTAGTGTGCCCAACAATATAAAACAAATACTAATGAACATGAAAAATCAAATAAGCACTAATACAATAGTAGTGGGGGACCTCACCCCACTGTCACAAATATTTAGATCCACTAGACAGAAAAGAAACAACAAAATAGTAGAACTCAATCAAACTCTTGAACAAATGAACTTAACAGATATTTACAGAGTGTTCCACCCCACAAAGTCAGAATACACATTATATATATATATATATATATATATTGATACCAAGGATCAAACTTGGATCCTTGCACTTGCAAGGCAGGTGGCAGAACCACTGAGCTAAATTCCCGGCCCAGAATACACATTCTTTTCAGCTGCACATGGGTTCTTCTCCAAAATAGATCACATACTTGCTCATAGAACATGTTTAAGTAAGAGCAAAGGAATCAAAGTTATCTGCTGTATATTATCAGAACATAGTGTGTTGAAATTGGAGATCAATAGCAAAAGAAACTGCAAAAATTTCATAAACACATGGAAATTGAACAACACACTTCTGAATAACCAATGGGTCTCTGAGGAAATTAAAGAAGAAATCAGACAGTTCCTACAATTAAATGACAATGACAATACAACATATCAGAATCTATGGGACACAATGAAAGCAGTCTTACAAGGGAAATTCACAGCACTGAATACTCATATTAGGAAAACAGAGCAAGCTCAAATAAAAAACCTGATGCTGAACCTCAAGCTTCTAGAAAATGAAGAGCAGGACAAACCCAAAGCTCACACAAAGGACGAAATTGTGAAGATCAGGGCAGAAATCAATGCAATGGAGACTAAGAGAATGATACAAAAAAATCAATGAAGCCAAGAGTTGGTTCTTTGAAAGAATCAACAAAATTGACAAACCCTTAGCTAACCTTATCAAAAAAAGGAAAGGAAAGGAAAGGAAATACCCAAATCCATGCAATGAGAAATGAAAAGGGTGAAACTACAATGGACCCAGAAAAAATCCACAGAATCATCAATACCTACTTTAAGAACCTATACGGGAATAAGATGGAAAACACAGAAGAAATGGACAGATTCCTAGATACATATGAATTACCAAAGTTAAGTGAAGAAGAGATAAAAATTCTAAACAATCCAGTATCAACCAATGAAATTGAAAATATAATTAAAAACTTAACAGCTAAGAAAAGCCCAGGCCCTGATGGCTTCACTGCTGAATTCTACAAGACATTTAGAGAAGAACTATTGCACTACTATTTAAACTCTTCATTGAAATTGAAAGAGAAGCAATACTACCAAATTCATTCCTAGAAACAAGTATCACCTTGATCCCAAAAGCAGAGAAAGACCCAACTGAAAAAGAGAACTATAGGCCAATCTCACTAATGAACATAGATACAAAAATCCTTCATAAGATACTGGCAAATACAATGCAGAAGTTCATCAAGAATATCATACACCCTGACCATGTGGAATTCATCCCAGGGACGCAGGGATGGTTCAATATAAGAAAATCAATCAATGTAATACACTATATTAATAGCACCAAGGACAAAAGCCATACAATCATCTCAATAGATGCAGAAAAAGCATTCAACAAAATCCAACACACATTCATGATAAAAAAAAAACCCTAAAAAAATTGTAATAGACGGTCTCTACCTCAATCTGGTAAAAGCAATCTATGAAAACCAACAGCCAATATCATACTAAAGGGTCAAAAACTGAAATCCTTCACAGTAAAATCATGGATATCCTCTATCACCACTCCTGTTCAATATAGTTTTGAAAACATTAGCCACAGCAATTAGACAAGAGAAAGAAATAAAAGGAATAAAGGCAGGAAATGAAGAAGTCAAATTGTCATTATTTGGAGATGACATGATACTCTATATAGAAGACCCCAAGAACTCCACCAAAAGTCTTCTAGACTTAATAACCAAATTCAGTAGAGTAGCTGGATACAAGGTCAACAAACAGAAATCAATAGGTTTCCTGTAAATGAACAACAGACTCACTGAAAGAGGATATCAACCAAATGAAAGCAATCAAAGACCTCTCTGAAAACTATAGCACTCTGAACAAAGAGATTGAAGAGGATATCAGAAAATGGAAAGACATCCATTCTGGGTAGGAAGAACCAATATAGTGAAATTGGCCATACTTGCAAAACTGCTATATAGATTCAGTGCAACCCCAATTGAAATTTCAGCAGCATACTTCACAGACCTTGAGAAAACAATCCAGAAATTCATTTGGAACAAGAAGAGACCTAGAATAGGAAAAGCAATTCTAGGCAACAAAGACAAGGTAGGGCGTATCACAATCCCCAACTTGAAACTATACTACAATGCTACTGAGATAAAAACAGCATGGCATGGTACTGGCAAAGAAACAGACCTGAGGACCAGTGGAACAGATTAAAAGATGCAGAAACAACTCCAGACTCACTGAGCCACTGCATCTTCAACAAAGGAGCCAAAGACCCTCACTGGAGGAAAGATGGCCTCTTTAATAAATGGTACTGGAAAAATTTGGTTTCAACTTGCCAAAGATTAAAACTAGACCTATGTCTCTCACCCTGCACTAAACTAAAATTGAAATGGATAAAAGATCTAAATGTTAAAACAGAAACACTAAGGCTGGGGATTTAGCTCAGTGGTTCTGCCGCCTGCCTTGCAAGCACAAGGAGCCTAGTTCGATCCCTGGTACCAAAACAAAACAAAACAAAAACAGAAACACTAAACTGGCTGGAAAAGAAGTTAGGTAGAACTCTTGAAGACACTGGTGCAGGAAAAGATTTCATGAACAAAACCTCAGTTGTATGTGGACTAGCAGAAAGAATAAACAACTGGGGTCTCATCTCATCAAAAAGCTTCTGTATAGCAAGAGAAACCACCAATGGAGTGAAGAGTCAACCCACAATGAGGGAAAAATTTTTACTGGTTGTTCCTCCAACAAAGGACTACTATCTAGAATATATAAAGAACTTTAAAAAATCAGACCTTCCACATTTAAAGACCCAATCCAAAAATGGGCATTTGAAATGAACAGATATTTCTCAAAGAAGTAGAACTAGCAAATAAACATATGAAAAAATGTTCAACATCACTGGTCATTCGAGAGATGCAAATGAAAACAATGCTGAGATTCTACCTCACTCCAGAAAGAATGACTGCTCTCATGAAAGCAACCAATAACAAATGCTGGCGGGGCTTTGGGGAAAAAGCAACACTGCTCCACTACTGGTGGGAATGCCCACTGGTGCAACCATTGTGGAAATCAGTATGGAGATATCTCAAAGAACTAGGACTAGAGGTCCCATTTGACCAGCCATTTCCCTGCTGGGTATCTTCGCAAAAGAATTAAAAGACTCATACCACAGTGATATAGGAGCACCCATGTTCATAGTGGCACAGTTTGCAATAGGTAAAACTAGCCCAATTGCCCTTCAACTGGAGACTGCATACAGAAAATGTGTGTTTTTAAAAAATAAAATGGAGTACTACTCAGCCGTGAAGAATGATGCATTTATAGCTAAATGAATGCACATCAAGGTGATACTCTTAAGTGAAATAAATAGGACACACATATGTAAATACTGAATAGCTTCTCTGGTGTGAGAAAGTGAAAGTGTAAATAAGGATCAAAATGTATAATAGATGATGTGAAATAGGAAGAAAAGGTGCAAAGGGGAAAGGGAAATGGGAGGGGTAGGGGAAAGGAAAGAAGGGAATGGAATTAATATGAGAAAATGAAAAAATGGAAACAAAGTCTTTGTAAATAGGGAATGATGGAGGGGTTAAAGGGAAGGCAGGGGAATGGAGAAAAAATAAAAACCAAGATATATTATGTAAAGGTACAGATCTCCAATGATCAATGTCATTATATTGTATTACCTAAAATGTACCAATAAAATTAATTTTTAAAAAGCTTAAAATAAAAGAAGTATAATCACAAAGAGAACAAATTACATACATTAAAAATAAATTATCAAAATATCTATAAATTTTATGATATAGAAATACATGTTTCTTTATTAATGCATTTTTATAAGATCTAATGATTGGCCTAAGAATTACCATAATTTTGAAGTAGTAATGAACATTAATGATATTTGACATATTTGCTTTAATTATAACATCATATGAAAATATTTAATTTCTATTGTGACAAAGTTACAGGCAAACATTATTTGTGGCAATAAGTAAGCTGGTTTAGTGTCTACATTTATAGTTAGAAGGAAAATTATTAAAAGTACACTTTCCACAGTAGGAGATCTGAGGGGTACAATTTTTTATTTTTAAGATTCATTTGTTTGTTTTCTGGTACTAAGGATTAAACACAGAGACTTGGATCTCTTTATTTTACTTTGATATTTTGTTTGATCTCTAGCCTTAAGTTCTTATTAATGTGTTTATACAGTGATGAAAGTTGAAGGAATTCCCTTCTTGAATTAGACTTCCTTCTTGTTTGAACTATTTTTTTCTGATCCTTCAGTGTTTTCTTCCTTCTTCCCACTCTCTCTCTCTCTCTGGTTTTTATTCTTTCACTTTTCCTTTTAAAAATGTGCCACAACAGCTGTTTTGGTTATTCGTGCTATTCTTTTTCATGCTTGGCTCCATCCAGGCAAGTGGATGGATGACTACTTTGATACTGTGCAAGTGATTTCTTGAGTCCCTTTCTGCTCTATCAGAGACAAGGTTTTCCTCTGCAGAGTAACACAGAGCAGAGGCTTCTGTTTTCCATTATTGTCCTGAATGTGTTTAGGGAGGTGGTGTCTTTGTTCTTGATTTTGCTGAGGACCAAGTTGCACGCTGCCTCTTTAGGGAGTGTACACCTTTCAATGAGGTAGGTTATGGATAGCGCTGAAGTCTCCATGCTTGTTAAAAAAAAACTTGCTATTCATTTTATTTTCTTCTTTTCCCATTTTCATTATTCTCCAGTAAAAAGTGGGATTAAAAAAAGAGAAAAGAAATACAAAGATGGTCCCTTAATTTACTTTTCACCCGAGTTGAGGAATTGGAATTTTCAGGATTCTTTACATCTGGATGATACTGGTGGTGTTAGGGAGCTCAGTCAGTTGCTCCTTTGTTTGGCTCCATAATTCTTGTTCCTTTCTTTGGATGCTTGTGTGTGGTCAGGGGATTGAATTTAGAGCCTCAGACATGCTAAGCAAGTGCTCTACAGGCCATGACACCTGGTTTTGAGGTTTTTAGCATTAAACACCTGTTCCTGTCTGGTGGTTGCCACCAATAGTAAATTTTTTGGACCATTCTTTTGGGTGAAGTGGGATAGATAGAAAGTCTGAAGAAGTTTTAATCACATCTTCTCTCAAAGTTGGAGCCTCAGTTTTTTAAGTAATAAAATACACCTGTGAAATACGTGGCATAATATTTGGTGCAAGGAAGTAGTGTTAATTTAATTTTAACAAAATGAATAACTACAGGTGCATCCTTACATATAAAATATTAAAAATATACGCCATTTCCAACCCTCTCCCTCAAGATAGGTTCATATTTCTAATATAGTACTTCAAATATTATTAGTTTTATTGCTAATAAACATATATGATCAAATCAAATATTCAAAACAAGTATCTTGCTTAGACCATTCATTTAAAATTGACCCCTAGTTTATTTAAGTTATGATCTCCTTAGGTGAATTGGGAGACTTAGAAAATAACAGTCATGTGTAGCAAACATGTCAACAGGTTCTTAGCTAACTCTTGATTGTCCACGTGATGACTAAATATTTGATTATCAGTGCTTACCAGATGATGTCCAGAAAGCAAAAAAGTATTGTACAAATTATTTTTTCTATTAGTGAAATTTAGACCAGATGGTGATTCCCAAGCAAATCTTCCCATTTAAGAGTCCATAAGCAGATCATCTCTTTCTATATTAATTCTTTCCATACTAATTTTGTATTAGAAATCTGTGCTGCCTCTTCCACGATCCTTCCAGAAGAATGACAATTTGCCTTTATTGAATGGATAGTAGAAGGAGCAGGTCAAGCTCATGGAGCTTCTTGTTCAAAGAATAAAATATATGTGTTTGTATAAGTTTGATAAAAATAAAAATATATTTAAAGAGAGCTAGAACAATGTGAATCCCTCTCCACACTTCATGCTTTCCTTCAGCCTTTCCCCCCTTGTTTGAATGTATATTCCTTTGGAGGAAGGAATTCCATTCTATTCATCTTTTCACTCTTTTCTACCTCCATCCTTAGGACAGTCATTAGTATAAGTGGGTGTGTAAATATTTTTGAAGAGATGTCACATGTATTTAATGGGTGAGCTTAACAAACATTCCAGTCTGATATACAGCCATCATTTATTGAGCTTGTCAGCTCTGAAATAACATTTTTCATGTTTTGTTATACACACATGTAATCAGAAGACTTGACTAGAAGTTATACCAGCAAACCTGCTGCCACAACTCATCTTGGAGACTACACTCTTTCCAAGATTCTTTAGAGTTAGTGTCAAGTGTATCATTTTTTTCTCATATCCTATTGGGTAACTAGATTATAAAATCCATTTGGAGAGAATATTATAGACATAAATGACATTTCTTCCCCAGGTATTGAGAGTGTTCATAATATGATTATTAGAGGTTCCTCAGATTTTTATACTTATATCTAGACAATGACCTTTCATCAAAAAAAATCAAATGACTTTTTTTCAAGTTGGGATGTGTGTGTTAAACAAGATACTTGACCAATAGCATTACAGTTAAACAATGAAGAAAAGCCATGACTCATTCTCTTGGGTGTTCACCTTTTTGGTTGATGGGTGGCTTGCATAAATCACAGTGATTGCATTTTCCAAAATTAACAGGCATAGTGTACCTATATATTGTGTTTTAATACAACTCCTTTCACAACTGTCAGTATTATTTACTTAGAATCAAGTAATAGCTAGTAAAAGGTGCCTAGGTGCCGAAAATACTTCTTGTTTTCCAGTATACTTGTCTTTGTCTTTCATTCTTCTGTAGTGAATGCCATCTGTTCTTCCCCTGTATCTGTTGAAGTCCTTTCCATCGAAACCCATGACAAATACCTTCAATTCTTAGACAGTGCTTTTGACTGTCGCATTATTTATCTCAAACAAGCTTCAAAATGAAAAATCTAGAAATACATTTGGAGTAAAGAAGATTCAAGATCAATCAGTGGCTAGGAAGTCAACCAGGTACAAGCAGATTAGCATGAAGTACTTTTTTTTCAATTTTTAAAATAATTTTATTATCAAACACACTGAAAAAATCAGGCCCCCCAAATTCAAAGACCCAATTAAAAAATGGGCATCTGAAATGAGCAGACATTTCTCAGACAAAGAAGTAAAAGCAGCAAATAAATATATGAAAAAATGTTCAACATCACTGGTCACTTGAGAGATGCAGATGCAAACAACACTGAGATTCCACCTCACCCCAGAAAGAATGGCTGCTATTAAGAAATCATCTAATAAAAATGCTGGGGTGGCCTGGGGTGGGGAGAAAGGAACCCTTCTCCACTGTTGGTGGGAGTGCAGACTGGTGCAACCACTGTGGAAATCAGCATGGAGATACCTCAAAGAACTAGGACAAGAGGTTCCATTTGACCCAGCGATTCCCCTGCTGGGTATCTTACCAAAAGAATTAAAAGATTCATACCGCAGCGATATAGGTGCATCCATGTTTATAGCGGTACAGTTCGTAATAGCGAAAGCTTGGAAACAGCCCAAGTGCATATCAACTGGAGACTGGATAAAGAAGATGTGGTTTTTTTTTTTTTTTTTATAAAATGGAGTACTACTTAGCCATAAAGAACGAGAAACTAGAGACATTTATAGCTAAATGGGTGCATATCGAGGTCATTCTCTTAAGTGAAATAAATAGGACATACACGTGTAAATACCGAATAGTTTCTCTAGTGTGAGAAACTGAAAGTGTAATTAAGGATACACACGGATGAAATGGCCTAATAACATATTTCTCAGATTGTGTTTCCATTGCGTGTTATATGACTGTATCAAAATTTAAATTAGGAAGTTTGGCTTATGTGGAGTCTGCTAGCTAACTGGAGTGTTTTTCCAGATCATTATTTGTTCAGTGTTGGTTTTGGGGATCTTTCTGAAACAAATCACATCCTCTGGTGTCTTGTTAGTGCTTGAGGTGCTTTTTTAAGTTAGATGGGAAAATGTTGAAGTGCTTTTCAGTTTTGTTTTGGTTGAGTTCTACTGTATTTGAATACTATTATAGTTTTTTTCCCCCTTGTATTGTTCTTCTTTGAATGGTTTTAAGTTTTTGTATGTGTGTGTGTTTGAGCATGCAGTACTTCTAAAAGACCAATTAATAAAAAGAATTCTGATGATACTACATGGGAATGTATCTTTATAATTCAGCATCCCTACTTTCATTGCTACTATATTTCATGTTCTAGAATTTTCCATTTATTAGGCAGGTTGGTGATGAGGATATGGAGTGTATATTGTGGTATCTTGCATATGAGTCCTTAAAACTGTTATGGGCTCACACTTCTAAGGGAAAACAAACAGGTGAGTGAAGCAAACTGAGTTGGAAGATTTTTAGTTAACTTTAAAGTGATTCCAGATGGGCTGATACCACTCTTCTTCAGATGATCAAATCTTACTGTTATTAGCTGTATTCATAATCTGTTAAGAGGAATTTTAGTGGGCACCAATAACTATGCTAGCAGCTAGACACTGTGCTAAGTGCTATATCACGTTCACTGATATGTAAAGACCCACAGAAAAGGTTTATGCAAAATACATATCATATTAACATTTTAAAATTATGTTTTGAGATATCAAAACAAATATGGTTGATGCCATCTCCATTTTTGTAGCATAATTAATTTCATTAGGAGCTCTTTTTGTATTGTCAGAATGATTCTGAAATATCTTGCTAAATATTATTACTATATAAGGGTGTTCACTTGTTTTGGTGGGAACTCGAAAAGTAATGTCATTGTGATTTTTTTATAGTACTGGATATTGAGCCCAGGTCCTTGCATATGCTAGGCAAGGGCTGTACCTCTGAGCTACATATCCAGCCTCCCCTCTTTAAAAATTATTATTATTTTGAGACAGGGTCATACTAAGTTGCCCAGGCTGGCCTCAGACTCAAGATCTGCTGGCCTCAGCCTTCCAAATAGCTCAAATTACATATGTGCAGCACTACACCCAGTTATATCACTAATTCTTTACAAAATGTGAAATTACTCTTAAGTGACCTAGTTAACTTCAGTGAATTCAAGCCCTTCTATTCCCTTTTCCTAGGAGAGGGATCTAACTATATTTTAATTACTTTTGGGGTTCCTGTCATGAAACAATTGTAGAATTTCATTTTTTTACTCATAGAAAAGATAAATCATGGTTATTGATAATTATTCAGAATGAGAAATTCATAGTGAATAGGGGGACGAATGCCATCTCTGTTAGCCAGAGAGAAGAGAGGGAAATTAACCTTCACAAAACCTTGCCTTTGAGGAAGAAAAATTAAGATTATAGAAGAAAAATTAAAGAAATATGACCAGTTTCCAAGAGAGAAGAGATAACCTGATTTGAGGAATTTGAATTATTACTAATGATAGAGAAGTATTTAGACATTATATGAGAACTGCATAGAAACTATGCAAAGTAATATACTTTCACATCAGTAGAAAATTATGTGTCATATAAAATATGTTCACAAATTCTTTGATACTCTTCCCTTCAAAGAATGGAGCCCAGGTCCCCTCTCCTCAAGTGTGGGCTGGATTTAGCTATTTGCTTCTGATAAACAGAATAAAATGGAAGTGATGGCATGTGATTTAGAGACAAGATCATAAGGGTCACTGAAACTTTTTCTGTGTCCTCGTCCTTGGATTACTTGCCCTGAGGGGAAGCCAGCTGCTCTACTGTTAGGACACTCAGGCAACTCTGTGGTGAGATCCATGCAGTGAGGTACTGAGCCCACAGCCAGTAGCAAGTGAGGAATGGAGGCATCCTATCAACAGATATATCAGTGAGATATCTTGGAAATGGATCCTCTGGCCCCAGTTAAACCTTCCAATGACTGCAGCATGGGCTGTAGACTGATTGCAGCCACACTAGAGACTTTGAGTTAGAATCACCAAGCTAAGCTCCCAAATTCCTAGCCCATATTAACTGTGAGATAATTTTTTTTGCAGTGGGGATTGAAGACAAGTCCTTTGCACGGAGCCTTTTTAATTCTTATTTTGATACAGGTTCTTGCTAAGTTGTTAAATTGCCAGGCTAGGCTTGAACTTGTGATCCTCTTGCCTCAGCCTCCCAGAGTGCTAGGATAACAGGTGTGCACCATCACATCCAATATGTCTGTTGTTTTAAACCACTGAGCTTCGAGTGGGCAGTTTGTTACACACCAATAGCTACTACAAATTGCTATAATAGAATTATTTTTCAAGAAACAGAAACAATTCCATCTGTTTTAATGTAAAAGAAGTATAATGTAGTTAGAAGAACTGGAAAAATGTTGTTTTGGTCATACTTGCCGAATGATACCACTCTATTCAACAGCAAGGGTTGCTGTTATCTTTGCCACTATAAGGAAGGTAAAAATTTGGGAGGCTCTCCCAGAGCTTCTGATATCAGTGAATTTTGCAAAATGAATCAGGAAGCCTCTGTTGATATTGTCACTACTGTAATACCCTGAAGTTCCTACCCAGATACAGGAATGTGGCTGCAGAATAAAGCAAGAGTAAATATGTTTAGCATCAAGCAAAGCATCAGGAAAAATGCCTCTGCCTTCAAAAGTATATTGGTTGGAAAAAAACCCACAAAAAAACAAATGAAAACTTGCCTCTCATGTTTATTTGTGAAGGAACCTGAGAAATGTTTCTTGTAGCTTTTGAGCCTCTGCAGTACAGGAAGACATACCTTGTTGGGTGGTGTATGTTTTTGTATTTTGTAAATATTCTTAAGTTTTTTCCTTCAACATATATAGATTAAGTTTCTTAGACAAAGTTTGATTCTTTGGGGGTCTTGCTTTTAGGATTTGTTAAACTGAGGTTACTGTAGAGCTAATTATTTCCCACTATTTTTTAAAATGTATAACTTTGTTATCATACACTAAACACACACATATACAAAAATTAAAATTATTGAAAGAAAAGCAATGCAAGGGAAAAAGCTATAATAATATTCAAATATAATAGAACTCAACCAAAGCAAAACTGAAAAGTACTTAAACATTTTTCCATATAATTTAAAAAAACATCTCAAGCATTAACAAGACATCAAAGGATGTGATTTGTTTTAGAAACATTTTTAAAACTAATATTGAACAAATAGTGGTCTGGAAAAAAATTCTAATTAGCTAGTGGACTCTAAATAGGCCAAATTTTTTTAAAATTTCAATTTCAATACAGTCATGTGACACGTGATGGAAATATAATCTGAGAAATATGTTATTAGGCAATTTCATCCATGTGTATCGCAAAGTACCACACAGAGTGCCAACTTCTAAGTGCAAACTGAGAAGGTATACGTCAATCATCTGGGATGGCCCCTTGATATTATCCAAATACGCAGTTAAACACGAGATACAGGAGGCTACCACAGGCATAGCAGCACATTGTTAAACTCTTTGATATAGGTAGGATTATGCTCTAAATGATGAAAAGCACAGCATGTTATAATAAGTACCTAAAACATTAACAGTCGTTTATCACACTATCGAGTACTGTGTACTGTACATAGTTGTATGTGCTTCTTCTGGAAACATACCCTTCTCTCTTTTGATCTCAGTGACTCTTCCTTCCCAACCCACTGATGAGCTCCAGACTAGTCTCTATATACATCTCTTCCTATAGTTTTAAACACGATCTATATATGAATTCTATCCAGATTCCAGCCTGTGACTCTGATCTCTCTTCCTTCCTCTCCTGCCCTTTGAAACTTTTCTTCCTATTTCAAATTATCAATTATTCATTTTAATCATTTCAATCCTTAATTACACTTTCAGTTTCTCACACTAGAGAAACTATTCGGTATTTGCACATGTGTGTCCTATTTATTTCACTTAAGAGGATGGCCTCAATATGCATCCATTTAGCTATAAATTTCTCTAGTTTCTCATTCTTTATGGCTGAGTAGTATTCCATTTTATTAAAAAAATCCACTTCTTCTTTATCCAGTTTCCAGTTGATGGGCAATTGGGCTGTTTCCAAGCTTTAGCTATTACCAACTGTGTCACTATAAACATGGATGCACATATATCACTGTGGTATGATTCTTTTAATTCTTTGGGGAATATACCCAGCAGGGGAATAGCTGGGTCAAATGGGACCTCTAGTCCTAGTTCTTTGAGGTATCTCCATGCTGATTTCCACAGTGGTTGCACTAGTCTGCACTCCCACCAACAGGGGAGAAGGGTTCCTTTCTCCCCACAGCCCTGCCAGCATTTGTTATTGGATGATTTCTTAATAGCAGCCATTCTTTCTGGGGTGAGGTGGAATTTCAGTATTGTTTTCATCTGCATCTCTCTAATAACCAGTAATGCTGAACATTTTTTCATATATTTATTTGCTGCTTTTACTACTTTGAGAAATGTCTGTTCATTTCACATGCCCATTTTTCAATAATTTGGGGGTCTGACTTTTTTCAGTTCTTTATATATTCTAGATAGTAGTCCTTTGTCTAAGGTGCCGCTACTGAAAATTTTTTCCCACATTGTAAGTTGTCTCTTAGCTCTGCTGGTGGTTTCTCTTGCAGTGCAGAAGCTTTTTAATAAGATGAGATCCCAGTTGTTGATTCTTTGTGCTAGTTCCCATGCTACTGAGGTTTTGTTCATAAAGTCTTTTCCTATGCCAATGTCTTCAAGAGTTCTACCTAACTTATCTTCCAGCAAATTTAGTGTTTCTGTCTTAATATTTAGATCTTTAATCCACTTCAGTCTTAATTTAGCCCATGGTGATAGGTATGGGTCTAGTTTTATTCTTTGGCAGGTTGAAATCCAGCTTTTCCAACACCATTTATTAAATAGGCTATCTTTCCTCCAATGAGGTGGTTGGCTCCTTTGTCAAAGATGAGGTGGCTGAGTATGTCTGGAGTTGTTTCTGCATCTTCTAATCTATTCCACTGATCCTCGGGTCTGTTTCTTTGCCAGTACCATGCTATTTTTATCACAGTAGCTTTGTAGTATAGTTTCAAGTTGGGGATTGTAATACCCCCAGCCATATCTCTGTTGCCTAGAATTGCGTTCGCTATCCTAGGTCTCTTTTGGTTCCAAATGAACTTTTGGATTGTTTTCTCTAGTTCTGTGAAATATATTGTTGGAACTTCAATCGGCATTGCATTAAATCTATATAATAGTTTTGGAAGTATGGCCATTTTCACTATATTGGTTCTTCCTACCCAGGAACAAAGGATGTCTTTCTATTTTCTTATATCCTCCTCAATCTCCTTTTTCAGAGTGCTGTAGTTTTCAGTATAGAGGTCTTTTGTTTCCTTTGTTAGATTGATTCCTAGATATTTCATTTTTTTGGATGCCACTATGATGGAAGGAATCATCCAATTATTCTTAGTCAGGGCCCTGTGGATTATGAGGTTTTCCAGTGTGGTTGGTGGTACCTTAAGTGATAATTGTTCCCTCTGATGCTTCGCATTGTTCTTTCCTTGGCCTATGATATTTTCCTCACACACATAATATCATCATTCTGCTGAAGACATAAGGAGAAGCCTCTGCAGAGCTCGGGGCTTCTTTGTATGTGCAACTCTGTCCTCTCTTATAAACCTTCAGACGAATTCTGTCACTTTGGTTTCCTCCGACTCTCAGTTCCATCTCCTTCACTCAGGGAGTCCACCATCCCGCACCTGGGTTTCCCCTCCCTGCACTGCAGGCTGGAAACACCCTCATGCTGGCAGGCTGGGGCAGTCATAGGGCTTAAGTCATTTATTTCCTATTCTCAGGGATCATTGTCCCTCATTGCCTGATGTCTTCAGAACTGTTTTTACAAATATGTATATCCTCTTTGTTGTTGTTACAGCTGGGAGGATAAATCTGGTCTCCTTATTTGTTTTGCTTTGTTTTGATCACAGCCTGTATCATCCTGTAGGAAAGCATTCAGACCTAACGCAATGTTATTTCCCAGGTGACACCATAACAGAGTTTTCAATAAGCCGTTCTACTGTTTTATAAGGCTGACTGCTTCTGGGTGATGGAATCCATGATAATGACAGTGACTGCCACAGGCATCAATTCATCACATATTTATTTTTCTGTACATTTAGCTCCTTGGTCAGTAGTTGAGTGAACAAGGTATCTAGTGAGACTCTGGATGGTAGTGCTGGAAGAAATATGACAGATAGGAAAGAAAATCCATACCCAGAATATATTTCTATTCTACTGGTATGGTCTCTGCCTCTTTAAGATGGAAGGTTTTCAATATGATCAAAGGACTACCAAGTAGTTTATAGCACTGTATCTGCTATGGTTTGGATCTAGATATCCCCCTAAAGCCTCATGTGGTCAAAGGTGGCTTTTTCAGAGGTGGCTGGATCTAGAGTGTGTGATGCTGGGATTGAGGGTGTGTAATTACTAAACCAGTACACTGATCGGCTTGGCACCACTCTAATCTGGGTAGTCTGGATAAGATAAAAGGGCAGAAAGCACTGTTAAGGTTCCCTTGTTGCTTTTGTTACCATGTGGGCATCATGATCTGTTTTCTCCTCTGTGACATTCCTCTGCCATGTGCCACTCTGCTGTGGAGCCAACTGATTATGGACTGAAACCTCTACAAAATGTGAGCTAAATAAACCCTTTCCCTTTCTATCTTTGGGTGTAGCAATGAGAGAAAAGTAACTAAGATAATATAGACTCATTGCTGCTTTTTTTCTTTTGGGGTTTGAGCATAAAGCAACAGAAGTAACCAGATCAGCCTTGGTGAAGTAAAGTCCATCCCTTTCACCATAGCATCCTGTTCACATGCCAGTTGAGTAAGGGCAGGGTGGCTTGAGAAAAGTCTGATTGCCACTCTCAGAACAGTTTTACTTACCTGCCAGATTTTTGAGAGCCACATCTGCAACAGTTGTCCTTTGGTTAGTGTTTACAATGAGAGCATAATTTTACATTTTGAGCCACTTTTGAGAGTTTGTGTGTATGTTATCTTTTGCTGTAGAACAATTTACCCCAAACTTAATGGCTTAAGATAAAATTATTTTGGTTATGAGCTTGCTATATAGGCAGATCTCTGAAGGACAGTATATCTCTGCTGAACTTGGTTTCATGTAGGGTGACTAAAAGCTAGGGCCTGGATTATTCTGAAGGCTTGCTTACTCACATATCTAGAAGTGATGCACATATATCATGCTTCTTACATGTAAGCAACACATGTAAGATAGAATATGTTAGTGTGGTCATCTTTGGAAAATGCAATCTGTCTCACCATCATATAGGTCTTCCCCAAATGCCTTCCTTACTAATTTTCTATTCTTATTTCTTGCAAGTCCTTGACCACCTGACCAAATTGGTAGCCTTTGCCCATAAGTTGATGTTTATCTATATTTTTGGGCATTTGTTTTTCCAAAGAAGGAGGATAAGCACATGTACTGCTCATTGAGAGAATTTATCTGCCTCACTGTCCCTCAGAGCCCACCTAAGTGAGTGGCACTGTAATAATGAGGTCAGTCCACTCATAGAAGGACCCTACATATTATGCAGAATTATCTGAAAACCTTTCATTGTTTTCTTATTTCCCAGGCAATTGTCATAGGTGTTCATTTGTGAAATGAGGAGGATATGGCAGTGCATCAGAAGTAGAAATATGAAAAGTGTGAGCCACATGGTCAGGAAAAATGCTGGTGTCTTCTGAATTTGCTTGAGCATAATCGTTCTCCTTGAGGACGGAATATAGCTACACATAGTTTTGGGGCTTGGTGGATCAGATAACACCTCAGCTCACAATGGGAAGATCAGGTTGTATGGTCATTTGGAATCCAGTGGTTAGATAGTATGGCAGGCTGAATAATGACCCCCAAATATGACCAGGGTCAAATCCTCAGAAGTTGTGATTTCATTTTATATGGCAAAAAGGACTTTGCATATGTATATGTGCTGGCGAAGTGAGCACAAGGACTTTGCATATGTGATAAACTTAAGGATCTTGAGAAGAGGGATTACCTTAGATTATCTGGGGGAACCCAAATGTAACAACATTCCTGATAAGAAGGACACAAAGCTGAATGTGGTGGCACACACTTGTACTTCCAGTTACTCAGGAGGCTGAGGCAGAAGGATTGCAAATTAAAGGCCAGCCTGGGAAACTTAGCAAGGCTCTGTCTCAAAATCTCAAAATAAGAAATAAAAAGGGCTGGGGTTGTAGTGCAGTGATAGAGCATCTGTCTAGTATGTGTGAGGCCCTGGGTTCAAACCTCAGTACTGGAGTTGGGAGGAAGGACCCAAGATGAGTCAGAATTAGGAGGAAAAATGATGTGATGATGGAAGTAGCACTTAGAATAGTACATTTTGAAGTGATAAAGAGGCCAGAAGCCAAGGGTCATGGCCATTAGAGGCTGAAAAGAGTGAAAATGGCTTCTTTCCTCAGTTCCCAGAAAGCACCAGTCCCCCTGCAAACACCTTGGCTTTAACCCAGTGAAACTATTTCAAACTTCTGAGCTCCAGAATAGTAACAGAGTAAATGTACATTGTTTTAAGCCATTGTGTTAGTTTTCTGAGACTGCTATAACAAATTATCAGAAACTTGGTGCTTAAAGCAACAGAAATCAATTCCCTCACTATTCTGGAGACCAGAAGATTGGAGTCAGTATCACAGGGCTAGCAAGAAGGTATACAGGCAAGGTAGCACTCCTTCTAGGGGAGAACTCATCACTCACATCTTCCAGCTTCTGGTGGCTACTGCCATTCCTCACGCTTGGGGCTACATCACTGCAGTCTCAGCCTTCGTTCTCACATTAACTTTGTATGTGCACCTTCTCCTCTTCTGTCTATCAAATATCCACCTATTGCTCTTGCGTGAGGATATCTGTGATTGAATTTAAGGTCCATCCAGATAATCCAGGATAATTAACCCATCTCAAAAATCTTAATCACATCTTCAAAGACTCTTCTTCCTTTTAAGAAAATATTTACAACTTGATAATTGGGACTTCATGTTTTTGGGTGGCCAGTCTTCAGCCTATTATAACCACTAAGTATATGGTAATTTGTTACAGCAGCTCTTAATAGGTAAGTATTAAGTCTCTCCTAGGACACAGTAGTGAGCTAAAAATTGTGTATCAGAAGAAAAATAGTTATTTCAAGGCAGATTTGGCTTTCCCATAAAACTTAAGAGGCTGGGAAATAATTCTTTGAAGGTATTTTTTCACACTAGACATAGACATTTCAAATTTTATTGGCCATGCAGTGTCATAAGGGACATTCATGAGCTGAGACTACCTAAGGAGCTTCTTTTTCTCTTTTTTTTCCCTTAAATTCTTTTATTGGTACATTTTAGGTATACAACACAATTACATTTCTCATTGGGAACTTGTACCTTTACATGATGCATCTTGGTTCTTATTTTTTCCCCATTCCTAGCCCTCCCTTCACCCCCTCCACCCTTTCCTATTTACAAAGACTTTATTTCCATTTTTTCCATTCTCATCATTTTTCCTTTTCCTTCTTTCTCTTGATTCCATTCAAAGCAGGCTGCCTCAATTGTCACTTAGTGAATAGACAGGAACTGCATAGTGAAGTGTAGCATATGTTATTTCTAAATCCCAAGAGGTCCATCTAAGCATTGTACCTCTTTGTTGGTGGGAAGGGATACAGAATGCGACACCTTTTAGGGGAGATATTCTGACATGTTCCGGTCTACGAACTCACATAGCAGGTCTCTGAATTTATCTGCTCATGTGTGCCTCGCTAAGGCATTCCAGTCCTATTAACCACTTGTTACATATTCTTTCAACTCCTTTATTTTCATGTATATACACACAGATGTTCTGCACTTATTTACTTCTTAGCCAGCTGCTTTTCATCTTTTTTTTCTCATTATAAAATATACAATGATGGATTAATCAATTCTGACATCTACACTCTCAACTCCCACCCACATAGTCCCCTGTGAATTGAATGAAAGAGAGATATTCTGGAATGAGAATACACAACATGCTGATAACAGGCATCCTTTTTCAAGCTCAGTTAAACCAGTTGCAAAAAGAATTTGTTATTAAATATGATGGGTGTGGCTTTTCTTTTGTGTAGATTGGTGAATTTGCAGGTGGGTCTGACTACTAGATTCTTCTATTTTTGAACCAGGTGTGTTCACAAATACAAGTGGCATGCATTAACTGTGTGTCTGTTTGCATGAATAAATTCCTCTCTCATTAAAAGCCTCCAAGCACTATTTTCTTTTTTCATTTCAGAAGTATGACTAGGTGATGGTGATATTTATCCTTTGACATATAATTTCTGGGAAAACTGAATACTTTCAGAGCTATTCTGGTTTTATCAATTTCCCCTAAGCCTTGTTATTTATAACCCTATCCATATATGACTTTAGATCCTTCTGAAAACTTAATTCTTTGAAAACAATTAAAAAATAAGAGAACCCTCAAAAATGTCTATATCTTATAGGAAAATACATCCAGTTAAGATAAAATTGAATATGTGCACACATTTCCTTTTATTGAAGAAAAAATTCTATGGCTTAGAGGAGACTACCTTAGTCAGATTTCCATCACTGTAACTGATGTATCAAAATACCTGAGATAAGAAACTTATCAGTAGAAAAGGTTTGTTTTGGCTCATGATTTCAGATTGTGATCACTTAGCCCTGTTGCTTTGGGCCTGTTTCAACACAGTATGGCATGGAGGGAGTGCATTATGAAAGAGGCTGGTTCACCTTATAGTGGTGGGGAAGCAAGAGAGAGAGAGAGGAACTGGCTGGGGTCTCAAATCCCTTTCAAGAGCATGATCTCAGTGACTTTACTTCCTGTGACTAGGCCCCACCTCTTAAAGGTTCTATCACTTCCCAGTAGTGCCCCAGACTGGGGATAAAGACTTTAACACATAGCATCTTGGAAACATTTAAGATCCAAATCATAGCAGAAACTAATAGAAGTTGAGATCTTAAAGGATGTAAGGAAAATCATTTAGTTGTGTAGATAGCACAACTAAAGCTCATAAGGATTCCACAGAGCTAGGACTAGAATTTCAAGATACTTTTCTTTAGCCTGGCATGGCAGCACACACCTGTAATTCCAGCACTCAAGAGGCTGAGGCAAGAAGATTGCCATGAGTTCGAGACCAGCTTGTACTACATAGCAAGATCTATCTCAAAAATTTTTTTTAAAAAGATAGCCTCTCTTGGGAATTAGAGAATTCATACAAAAATATTTGATAGTAATGAAATCTTAAAATCAAAGTAAAAAATATACAGTGAAATATTTAAAAATATTAATAAATATTAACAAAAAGGAAATAATTACTGGCCCATGTGACAATGTGGATGAACCTTGAAAGCATAATAAGTGAAAAACTCAAAGACAAAGGCTGTGTATTGAATGATTTCATTTATGTGAGATGTTCAAAATAGGGTCACCCCATAGAAAGAGAAAGTAGATTAGATTAGTGTGTTCTTGTCAAGGCAGAAAAAAGGGAATGAGGAGTAACTGGTAATGAGTAGGGGCTTCTTTTGGGGGTACTGACAACCCTCTAGAGTTAATGCTGATGGATACACAACTCTGAATATGCTGAAAACCACTGAATTTATACTTTAAAAGGGTGAATGATATGATATGTAGAATTATCTCAACAGAGCATTTATATTTAAAAAACAAAGAAAATAAAACATTTTTCTTAATGAAACATTTCTCAAATTTTAAATAAGATGTGTCAATTTCACGTGCTTTTGAAAAATAGAGATAGTTATTAAGATTACAGGTAGTTTCTTTTTATGTTCATTTAATTAACATGATGCATATTCTAACAGAAATCAAAGGAAAATTGTCATCAACAAAACCAAGGATTTGTACTTAACTTTATTTAATGACTAGGAGAGAATAAAATATCTTCTGACACTAAAAAGTTAGGGAGAAAGAATTGGCCTTGCTTAATTATAAATTGAATTATATAGGCCTCAGCAAATATAGGGAGTAGTGATGTTCAAGGAAGGAAATTCCACTTTATCTCTGGTAATTTTTGTCATGGACTGATTTTGGATAGTTTCTCCCACAGATCAATGTGTTAAAGGCCTGGTCCCCGGGGTGGAACTATTAGGAGTGCTGTGGACTGTTAGGAGGTGAGGCCTTCCATGGGACGTCTTTAGGTTATTGCAGGGTTGCCTCAAAAGGAGTTGTGAGATCCCACCAAACTCAACTTCAATGGCTTGGAACATGAGTGGTTGCTCCAATCCCAACCATTGCCATCTGGGGCCCTCACGAGAGTTCCCAAAGCAATGAGGCTGCTGATCTTGGACTGGAACCTCTAATACCATGTGCTAAGTAAACATTTTTCTTTATAAGTTAATTGCCTTAAGAATTTTATTGGAGTAGTGCAAAACTAACATAATCACTATTCAACATAGTGAACACCTGCTGGCGTCTTCCAGAACATTCCTAATTCCCTAATGCAGTTCATAGCAATATGAAGAAGTCTTATTGTTCTAAGCAGCATAGTAAGTTTGACAGATATTCAGTGTCTACCCTGTATTGATTTCTTCCTTTTTTCTTACTACCAGAATCCTGATTACACCTGGAGGGATGTTGTGGTCTAAGTTGTGTTCTTCTAAATTTCATATGTTGAATTTATAGTCCTCAGTACCATAAAATGTGACTATATTTGGGGACAGGGCCTTTAGAGAGTAACCAAGGTGGAATGAGGTCACTGGGATGGGTCTGAATCCAATATGATTGGGATCCTTTTAAGAAGAGGAAATTAGGACATAGATATATGCAGAGGAAAGAGCACATAAAGATACTGAGAGAAAATGGTCATCTGTAAACCAAGAAAGAGGCCTCAGAAGAAATTAACCCTGCTTGTATCTTGATCTTGGATTCCTAGACTGTGGAATTGTGAGAAAATTTTCTTCATTTAAACCACCCAGTCTATGGTTTATTTTATTTTTATTTTTTGTTATGATACATAATCCTAAGCAAACCAGTGTGAGGGCCAAAGAGAAAACATTGGTTTTCAGTTTCCTTGTTACCAGAGGTGGCCAAGGGTCAACGTTCTGACCAAGGAGATATAAAAGTAGAAGTTCCTCAGTGGACCATTAATAAAATGTTCTAAAAAGGTCAGAATTAACTACCATGAGAGTTCTGCTCTTTGACTTTCTCTTTCTTCCTGCCTGGCATAGGAATAGGATGCTGACAGTGAGGTAGCCAACTTGAGACCATGAAACAAAAGCCAAGGATGGTCAGGTGAAAAGACAAAAGATCTGGGGTCTGATGGCATCACAGAGTGACTAAGTCCAGCTGGAATCATCTAATTAACCAAAGCATAGTTTCATGTGAGATAAGTAAAACCCTTAACTTGTGTTACTACTGTTATTGTCTTTCTTTTCTTCATTATTTTTCTTTTCCTCCCCTCCTCCTCCTCCTCTTTGTTCTACCTCTTTTTCTTTTCCTAGTTAATATTTTATTTTTATTGGCACATGTTTGCAGCACATAATGATTACATTCCTTATGGGGAGTTGGTACATGTACATAACACAACTTAATTCTTTGTTCATTCCCTTCATTTTCCCTCCCTCTCTTCTTCTTTCCTTTCTCTTCCTCCTGCCCCTCCTATTCTTCCTCCTTTGATTTTCTATTACTGAATATAATGCAATTCCTAAAGATACCCTAGATGTTTACTATTATTATTTTAAGTCTTGGGGAAAAAGCACTGAGTTATATTGGGTATAGCTGAAAAATCAAACTGCAAGTGGCATGGGCCAGAAAATTTTGTTACCTCAAATCATCTGCTTGGCTAGATAGTTTCTGCGTTCTCACTTGGGAGCAAAATTCAAATTAGATTAAATATATAGAGACTTTTTAAAACATGGGCAATAATATCTATAAATACACAGATTCAATATTATTCAGAAAACTTTCAAAGGGACCATAACTTGGTAGCCAGCACATTTAGTCCTTCTCTGTGAATCACTGGAGTAAGTTTCAGACTAGAATAATGGGATTTCTTTCCTTGTAAACAGTCATTTATAGGCTCGCCTGGTGCCTGGCCTCTGTGACCCATTTGCCTGTGTGGTTCATGGACTGGTACCAGTTAGCAAAGAGCTAGGGGAAAAGGAACTTGCTCCAGAATATAAATCAACAATATCACTAAACTGGCTTACTTTTTTTGTGGCATGAGTTTTCAACGAAGGATACAGTATGTTGGTTTACATTCTGGTGCAATCTCCTTATCTCATTGCAGATTGGCATACTGAGCAGCACTAAGACAGAAACCTTGCTGGGGTATAATCAGCTGGTCATTGTGGGATAATTGACTGTCAGTGTCTGCCCCCTGCAGCTCCACAGTCTGGGTATCCAATTAAAATCATATTTGTATTAGGTTCCAACAAGCACTCAGGCCATGCTACTGAGAATCTTAAGAAGATTCCTTCATATTTGTTCAGGAAAAAGTCAGTTAAGTTCTTGCACTCTGGTCTCCTAGCTAAATTATCCCAGCCTTTGCTGCTGATATTTTCAGTGAAGAGAGTGAAGTGATTTATTACTTAGAATACATTTGGTTGCAAGTAACAGAACAGCCCCCTAGCAGTATCTTTAGGAAGAAAGAGTGGATATTTTAATGTAATAGTGCAGTGGCAAGCAGTTCCAAGTCTGAAACTGGCTCCACAGTTAACTATAGCTCAGGCTCTTTGCATCCTGAGGCTAACCAGTGCCACAGATTCATTGGCTTTGGAGTGGTGGGTGGCCACATGTTCTTTGTCATGCTTTCTATCAAGAGTCATGGGCTTTCCTTTCTCCTCTTGAATCTGGGTTGCTCCTGTGACTTGTTTGACAAGTACAATGTGGTGAATGCAGGACCATGAAAGTGCAGAGCTGGGCCTTCGGAGATCTGCAGCTTCAGACTTTGTATTGGGAATGTTTTTTCATAGAACCCTACTGCCAGGCTGTGAGGAAGCCCAGACTGCCATGTATAGAGGCCCATAGGGAAGCAAACTTAAGCCTCTGACCTACTTACAGGACATCTGGGCTCCCAGCCAGGAGCCCATATCAACTGCCAGCCACCTGAGTGATGTCATTGTGGATCTTCTAGCTATCCCAACACTCTGGCTGGAACTGCACAAAGGAACAAACAACAAACAAACAACAACCCAGGCAACCCACAGAGCCATAAAAAATAGTAAACAGTTGTTGCTTTAAGACATTATGTGGTTTGTTAAGTAGTAATAAGTAACCAATAAGTAATAAGTAAACCTTAAGTAATAAGTAAACCTTAAGAATAGATAATTGTCTATTCTTCCAAAGTAAGAAGTAATTTATGGAAGTTAAACCAAGAATAATTTTTATCTAATTTATTTTGTTGAGTTATGTCTTCACAAAGGTGGGTGGGATGGTAATTAAAAATATGTAAGTATTGTTCATTAGAAGTTTCCTATTTTGAAACGAGAAGCATGTGTGTGTGTGTGTGTGTGTGCAGGTACGCATTTGATATACATATAGTTAGTTGTTCATAATTATCTTGGACTTTCTGGTCCTCAAATTTCCCTGCTCAACCTATTACATGAAGCCCAGTGGAATCACCACAGACCCCTCACATGGAACTGTGAGCCAAAGAAGCTTTATAGTAGAAAAGCCAGACTAGGACATTATGGTTTATGTTGGGATATTTCCCCAAACCCTCAAGGGATCATAGGCAGGCTTTGGGAAGGTCAATGGATTATGGGGCTTATCCTGGACCTGCTGTTAGGAGATGGGTCTGGTCTGGTCAGAAGAGATGGGTCTCCCTTCCCAGCTCCTCCCTTCACATTCTCTGCTCCTCAGAGTCACTTTCCTCCATGACAGACCCTTCCTTCCACATGCTACTTCTACCTTGGAGCCAGCTACAAACTCGCTACAGACTAAAACCTCTACAATCTTCTTTAAATAAGCTCCTTTAAGTTGTGAGTGTCAGGTATTGTCTCTCAGCAATGAAAAAGTGTCTGAGACACAGAGCCTAGGACTTCTGATTCTCAGCTTCATTCCATCACACCTCTTTGCTTCTCAAAGAGCTTTTCTGATTTCTGGCTATTGTAATTGCTGCATTAGGGTTCCTAGGAGTGACTTGGACCACACATATCCAACCATCACTTTTCCTCTACCCAGTAACTACACACACTCATAAACTTGATCTGGGTGCTTTTTCAGCAATAAATTCTGAAGTTTTGAAAAATCTGTATGTCTGTACATTGTTGTTCATACTAATGAAAGCAAATGAGTTTAGAATTTAAACTTTCTTTAAGTGGTATGACTGTTTATATCAATTGAGGTTTTAACACCTTCCATTCTTCTCTGTGCATGTATTCTGGATATATGCATTTATTCTGGATAAGTTCGCTGTTAGTATTACTTTACTTACTTAACACCAATATTCAAGCATCTATTTTAAAATTTAGAATGAAACAAAAATGGGCTGATTATTATATGCATGAGAGCTAATTGTCCACTTATCCATTTTCTTTTTGAGAAAATTTGACAATATGCACAGAGACATACAATTCTTGTCTTCAGATGGAAGGTTGCTTAGGGTTTCCACTAGCTGGGCTTAATCTCACTTAAAAAAAATTAGAAACTTTGGAAATTAAATGTGTTAGCAAAACTGATTGTTCCTTTACACATTTGAGAAACAAGCAAGAATAGGGTGGGGGTTGTAGAATCAGAAAAATGGGATGGGATATATGGATCCTGAAATAGGGCTTGAAAAATCTTCCTTATTCACACTAGACCAAATGTGTATTTACTGAAAACAACACATGGAGAGGATGGGGAGCTAGAACTTGCTTTGTTAAGCTAAAGCTTGGAAAATATCGTAATTGAAGATCCACCTGGTATGTTCAAAGCTGCCTGTTGAGCAGCAACTAATTTTTTGTCTGTGGAGATTATACTGTGCCTAGGAACATAGTGGTACCTGAACATAGTAGCTCAGTGGTACCTGAATTAAACTACAATTTGGCATCACCTATGAGCTCTCTCTGTCTGTCTGTCTCTTTCTCTCCTCCACCCTCTTCCCTGGATCCCCATAGCATGTTTCACAAATATTTCATTAAGTTGGATTAATGGCCTGAAATATGTTTTATTCTAAATCTGAGAACTTTGATTGTTACCTTACCTTGCAAAAGAGACTTTTCAAATATGATTATGTTAAAGGTCTTGAGCTGAGGAGATTATCCTGGATTATCTATGTAGGATCTTAAATACAACAAGTGTCCTTACAAGAGGGAGGCAGAGAGATATTTGAAACAGACAAAAGAAAAGAAGGCAATGTGACCATCAAGGGTAGATATTGGGGTGTTGCAGCCACAATCCAAGGAAGGCCAGCAGCTATTATAAACTGGAAAAGTCAAAGAATAGACTTTTCCCTAGCTTTATTGGTACCTTGGTTTCAGTCCACTAAAACTGTTTTTGGACTTTGGTTCTCCAGAACTGTGAGAGAATACATGTTCTATTTTAGAACAAGAAGTTTGTGGTAATTTATTACAGCAACAACAGGAAACAAATGTACAATGATGAATGTAACTATATTGTATACCTAAAATGTACCAATAAATAAACTAAAAAAAAGTAGATATATGGTAGAGTGACACCTCAAATAGCAGAATTTAAAGCAAAAAAATTACATGTACATACATTAACCCCTGAAAAATCACTCAAGCAGATATTCCCCCTAGCACTGGAATACAGTGTTGTTTCTTAGTTGAGATGCCAGATGAAGTAGTTGGCTTGTATGGCAAGACCATGTTGTAAGAAAAATATTTAGCTTTAAACATTAGAATATATATATTCTACTAGAATATATATATTCTACTAGAATATATATATTCTATTCTAGTAGATATATATATATATATATATATATATATATATATATATATATATATATTACTTGAGAACCAAACCCCACTGAAGGAACTTCAGATTCTTATCTCCCATATCCATTCATTCAAGGCAAATGCTTATTGAGTGGGATGTCTTAGCTAACTTTTCTCATTGCTGAGACAAAATACCCAACACCTAAAGTTATAAGAAGAAAGGTTCATTTAGCTTGTAGTGGTTTCAGTTTACAACTGGCTGGCTCCATGGCCTGGTAACATGGCAGATGGGCATCGCAGGGAAGAAACAGCTCATGGTGGGCAAAAGGCAGCAAAGCAGCAAGTAGCAAGCAGCAAGCGACACCTTTGCGGGCTACCTGCCCTTATGGCAGGTATCACTCACCCAGTGTGGGGCAGCCTTAAACCTAGAATCACACCACAAATCAATCCCAGTATCACAGCCTTGATCCCAGTATCACATATCCTAGCTCTAGCCACCTCTGAAAAACCCCATCTATGACAGCATGAGGCTTTGGGGTGACATCTAGATACAAGGCATAACATGGGATAATGGGTGAATTTGTTTATGTGACTCAGACCGTCTTTCTTCTTTTTTAAATCTCTTAATCAGTAAAATTAAATTTGCATAAGCTAAATAATAATAGCTAATTTGTACATATACTCCTCATGTGACAGGTATTTTTCTAATTGTTATGTTAATGCACTGAATGCCCTATAGGCTGATGTGCAGAGAGGTTAAGTAGCTTGACTAAGATCACAGAATGGCAGGGCTGGGGATTTAGCTCAGTGGTGCCATGCCTGCCCTGCAAGCGCAAGGTCCTGAGTTCAATCCCCAGTACCAAAAAAAAAAAAAAAAATCACACAGTGGCAGAGCTGAGATTTGAATCTAACCCTCCTGCTAAGGTTTGGATATGATTTAATTGTGTCCACCACAGTTAAAAAGTTTTTATGTTAAAGGCTTGGTTCTTGAGGTGGCAGTGTTGGGGTGTACCATAGAACCTTTAAAAGGTGAGGTCTAGTGGGAAGTCCTTAGTTCACAGGGGCGTGCTCTCAAGTTAGTTTTATATGAGCCCTTGAATTCTCAGGAGAGATTATTTTAAGAGGAGCAAGCTTGATCACACCCAGCCCTACTTCCTAGCTCACAATACGACCACTCGCTTAATCCATACTCCTACCATTGTCATGTGTCAGAAGGTGACATAGCCAAGGGGTGGTCCTCACCACAAGGCTTGCTCTGTAGGGTTTGACATTTGAACCTCCAGAACTGTGAGTTAGATAAACCCCTTGTCCTTATAAAGTTAGCTACTTCAGATATTTTTTTGCAGTAATACAAAGGTCACTAATAAACTATATGGCATTGAAATATTTGCTCTTAGCCACTACCTTATATTGTCTTAGTAAGTTAGCTAAAAAGATGCTACTGTATAACCATGTATTATGGCTTGTGTCTAGATGTCCCCCCAAAGCCTCATGGGTTGTAGGTATGGCTTTTCAGAAGTGGCTGGATCTAGAGCTAGGCATCTAGATCACATCTAGTGTGTGATGCTAGGATTAAGTGTGTGATGCTGGGATCAAGGGTGTGTGATTACTAAATTAATCCACTGATTGGTTTGACATAGTTCTGGGTGTAGATAATTGGAAGGCCCACCTTAGGTGTGAGTGCTACCTGCCTGAAGGACATGTAGCCTGGTCAGAATATAAGGGACAGAAAGAGGTCTGTTGTTGTCGCTTGCCATTTGCTGTTTTTGCTACCTTCTTCCTGCCATGAGCTGTTTCTTCTCTGTGATGCCCCTCTGCCATGCCACCCTACCTTAGAGCCAGCCGATTATGGACTGAAATCTCTACCAATTGTGAGCTGAAATACAATATATGCCTGTGAAGTTTCAGTTTGGAGTTCAAAGCCTCAGTTGTTGATGGATTTTTCCTTAAATTTAACTAATAATTGTCCTGGAAGCCCCAACAATGTCACAGAAACCACAAACATCCTCAGCAGTTTTTTGGCCAGAGGTGTGCAAATAGCCAATCCAAGAGTATTATTCAATTCTCTTTGCTGCTGATTGGCTGCTGCCTTGTAACTCATCTCCAGCAGATACATTCCCACACCATAACAGCATGTAGCTATCTTGAGTGTTCTTGATTTTGTTCTTAAAGCCCTAAGATCCCTAAGATGCCACCAAAATGCTCTGCACCTTCTAAGGCTTTATTAATACAGTATTTTATTGTATTAAATTACATAACCATGGGAGACATAGCATATTTAGGGTTTAAACTATAAAAATAGACATGTATAGGCATTTTCTGACCATATCTGAAATTTGCAGTTTTTCACAATTCCCGGAACTCTAGGAACGAAACCCCCACAAATTTTGGGGGTCCACTGTAAACCTTTCCTCTTTTAACTTTGGGTATTTTGTCTCAGCAATGAGAGATAAGTAACTAAGACACCATGTGAAAAATTGTTAGTGGTGTTTATCTTTGGATGTTGAGATTGATAATTTTTTTTTTGTACCAAGGATCGAACTCAGGACCTTGCGCTTGTGAGGCAGGCACGGTGCCACGGAGCTAAATGCCTGGCCCTGATAGTTATTTTTTGTTTTCAAATATGTTTGCATTTTCAATTATTTAATTTTTTCCATTGATTTAGTTCATTCCATTACTATTAGTTCACCAAGAAGCACAAAATTCTTTTTAAATCTGAAAATAAAACCCAAGCAAGTTAATATATTTTCACATTGGAAAAATGTAGTATTCAAAATTGTATCTACATCAGGTACTGCTACCTGCCCATCTGCTTCATATATATATATATATATATATATATATATATATATATATGCGCATATATATATATATGCCTAAAAATACAGAGAGCCAAAACTAGAAGGGAATATTTATGAATTTCATGTGCTAAATAGTATTGAATTTGGTAGACTTACAGAATAAGAAAAGTTTCTAATTCACAGACAGATTATTACAAGATGTGGATCAATAAAAAGATATGATTGTTGTTTCCCCACATTTGTCTCATCTGGACTGGTATCAAAATATAGCAATCTCCTTTAGCTCTGGCTTTTGATATCAGTGTGAGATCCCTGAAATTTCTTCATAACATTTTTTTGTAGTTTAGTGGATAAACAAAATTGACTTCTGTAAATCAAAAGGATCCCTTTACATATTGGAAAAGTTTATGATAGGATATTAAGTGAAAAAATTGGAACATAGGGGATCAAGACAATATTTCAGTTATAATGAAGAAAAATGTATATATCCCATGAGTTTTGTTCCATGGTGGGACCATGGGTACAATTTATTTTCTTCTTCAACTTTTAGGAGGTCTATGACCACAGTACACACTTTTAGAAGTAGAAATTATTCTGCATTTTCTCAAATTTCTGCAGTGACAATTCATTTTTATTTTATATAAAGGAAAAAGTAAAATATCCTTCCAATGAAAAATTATAAATATCTCAAGATCTCAACTTTTCCAGACATTTGTCCCATAAAGTTTCCTTGGGGGGGGTGCTTAATAAAAATGTGGATCTCCATTTTAAAATCTGTGACTCCCTTAATAATACGTTTCTCTAAAAGGAAGATTGCTTCTTGTTTTATACAGACTTTTCTATTTACATTCTACTCAGCTTGAAAAGTTCTTAGAAAATCTTTCTTTTCTTTGCTTTTAACCTGAAGACATTCTATTTTCTAAGCATCTATTTTCATAATTCAGTCTGATGCTGTTAAATTAATACATACTTTATTCCCAAATTTTTCTTTCAGTGACCTTGGTGGACACCGAGTCTAATCTATTCTGCACTTCCTTTACTTTACTCCATTTTTAAACTCTATTTCTTTAAATTACCTATTTTAATTTGTCTTTCATATAATGCATTTGAAATCATTTCTTTTTCTAACCACAGAACATTTTCTTGGGTTCAGTAAAATTGCTGCAATTTTATACAATCTTCAGTAACTCTCTTACTAGAGCAGCCATATAGTTAAGCTTCAGCCACAGCTTAAAGCTGCCATAAAGCTTTGTCTCTTGCAGTTAAATAACCAGACTGTAGCACACTTGATGGGCTTCTTCAGGCCCTCTGAATGACTGAGTGGTGTACTGCATAGCTGACAGCCACTCAGTGGCTCACAGAGATTGAAAGAAAGGCAAGGCACACAGAGGAGTCCTCAGAATGAGTCTGTAGCTTTGAAATCACCTGCATCATTACTGTATACCCCACTTGTCTCACTGATTGTTTAAAAAATAGAAGCTCCTTTTCCTGCCTTTTTATCAGGCAACCTGGCAGTCTAGAGTGGTATTTCCCTCTTTCCAAAACAACTTATTTTCTTAGGGATTTCTCCCCTTCTGTGCAGTAACAAAACTCTGGATCTCTCCTAAGGAGGCTGATTAGCCTGCAGCCTTTCTGTGCTTATTTTCCTACTTCCCACGTACCTTGGATTTGTAAAGAAAATTGGTGCAGTCACTGCATTGTTGCTACTCTGACCAGATTCCCTTTACCCTCCAGTGCAACCGTCTCATCCCCTGGGTTCATTACTCATAACTACCTCCTTCTGAGAATTACTCTATGTCAGTGGTTCTCAAAGTGTAGTCCTCAGATGAGCAACAGAGAGTTCCCTGGGAAATTGGTATAAATACAAATTCTCCACCCCAACACTGGACATTCTGAGTCAGAAACTTGGGACCAGAGTTCAGCTGTCTGTGTTTCTGATGCACAAAATTTGACAAGTATTGCCCAACTGTGAGTGGAAGTGAAACCCAGAAATGCCTGAAATGTTGCATCTTCTTTTCAGGGACAGAAGGAAGCCAACAGGGTTGATTGATTTAGGGTAGAAAAGGCTTCTGGCCACTTTTCTTGATAGAGGATGATTTTGTGATGATATTCAGGCTTCAGAAGTTTTTGTAGGATGAAGCTGAGACCGCAATTAAGCTCAAGTCATATCTTGGCCAAACTTCTCTCTTGTGCTGTACTGTACCCTCGTTACCTTAAGAGATGTTATGGGTTGAACTGTGTTTCCCAAAAAAGATACATTGACATCTATCTCAAAATGTCATCTTATTTGGAAATAGGGTTCTTGCAGATATAATTAGTTAAGAGGAGGTCATACTGGAGTAAGGTAGGTCCTTAATCCAACGTGACCGATGTTCTTGTAAGGTGAAGACACAGGGCACATCGAATGTGCACTGTGAAGATGTAGGTTGACTGGAGCGATGGATCGACAAACCATGCAACACTGAGGATTGCAGCCATCAGTAGAAGCTAGGAGGCATGGACCAGATTTTCCCTCAGCGTCCTCAGACAGAACCAGTTCTGCAGACATTTGTGTTTCAGACTTCTAGCTTCCCAAACTGTGAGAAAGGTCTCTTGTTTCAGGATATTGGTTTATGGTACTGTGTTATAGCATTTCTAGGATATTAATGAAAGAGTTTTCACCTGTTCAATCTCTCTTTGACACTCTTGCACAAGAACCTCTGGTTCAGCTGTGTGGAAATGTCATAATGAAACTCATTAATTTGAACAATTAATATGAGAAAATATTTATGATAAAAAGGACCCCTGCTTCAGGCTCTGCTTCTAGGAAACCTGATCCATGACAATGGAAATTTTTCCTATTTTTCACTGGCACATCTACCCTTTTATAGAAACACACCATTCCTTTGAGTCTCACGCCTTTCAGCTACACAATCTTTTCTCTGAACTGGTAACTACTGTGATGTTGTTAAACTAGCTGAATCCAGTGGCACCCACTTGGGATATGGCTTGATCATTTCTCCATTCCAACTGCCTTTCCACCCACTCAGTTGTACTTCCCTCGCTCTCCCCTGACAACATTGCAGACATCCAGTCACATGTAGCTGACAGGGAAGCCTCATCCTGGGGTATTAAAAAATTCCACCAATATTTACATGTTTTATTCAATGCAAAGCTGCCTCTCTCTCCTATCATGGGGCTGGTCCAAGATTCTGTAGGACAGAAATATAGAAAGTTGTGTGATCTTTTCTTGTCTTTTGCCTCCTCCTACATTTTTTCTTGCCTCTGGCTCACTCTGGGAAGGAGAAGAAAGGACCAGAGAGCTCCCAACCTCAGCCCTATGGGCATTTTGGATGTTTAACAACGTCCTTGGCTTTTAGGCATCAATGCTAGGGTCTCACTCCCTCCTCACTCCCAGTCTAACAACCAAAAATGTCTCCAGATATTTCCTATGTCCTTGGGGATGGGCCACGTCTTACTTGACTGGTGCTGATATCTGCTGTCCATCAGTGTCTTTCTCAAGGATGTCTTATTGCTGGGTCTTTCTCTATAGGGAGCTTCTGTGGGTTCTTCAGAGACATTCCCACCACTCAACAGGTCTCCTCCTGCACATCCTTTGCCAAGAAATGCCTTCTCTGGCTTAACTCTTATCCTCTCACCCCAATGAACGCCTCTACATCTGTTCTCTGAGCTTACCTTTCCTTGGTAGACAGTTCTCATGGACAGTGTCTTTTGGAGAAGTCTCGTTCCTAGTTACTTCTGCAAGACAATTTGGTCTGGAATAAATACATATCCTGCTGGCTTTTCTCCTCACCATCCCATTGCAGTTAACATTTTCAGACAACTGTTCACTTTCAGACTTCTCCAGGGAAGAATCAGGCACCAGCCTATCCCATTCTCCAGCTCTGAAGGACAGGTATAAATATTCTCCACACTTCATGTAGGTCCTATTTTCATTTCCTATTGCTGTGTAACAAATTACCACAAGCTTAGCAGATTAAAACACAAATTTATCATCTATCAGTTTTTGTGGGCCAGGAGCCCTGATAGGAGAGATAGCAGAATTCTCTGCTAAGGATCTCACCAGGTTGAAATTAAGTGTCAGCTGGGGCTTGCCTGGGACTTAGGGTCCTCTTTCAAGCGCATTGCTTGTGGGCAGAATTCATTTTCCTGCAGCTGCATGACTGAGGTCCCCAGCTGAGGTCCCTGCTTTCTTTCTAGCTATCATATGGAAATCACTGTCAGCTTCTAGCAGCCTTGCCACATGACCTCATAGGCAGTTCAGAATATAGCTGTTTATTTTCTTCCAGAGCATCAAAAATGCATCTCAGACCACTAGACACCCTTTTAAGAGCTTACCTGGCTAGGTCAGGTCCACTTGTGATAATCTTACTTTTGATAAACTCAGTTGAGCTCAACCATGCATTTTAATTATCTCTCTAGGGCTGGGGATTTAGCTCAGTGGTTCTGCCGCCTGCCTTTCAAGCGCAAGGTCCCAAGTTTGATCCCCGGTACCAAAAAAAAAAAATCCTAATTATCTCTCTAAAAAAATCCCTCTTTTCATATAATGCAAAATAATCATGGAAGCAATATCCTATCATAGATATAGGCCTTACCAGACTCAAGGGAAGAAGATGATATACTAGTTAGGGTCATTGGGAGGGTCATCTTCAAATTCTTCCAGTTACAGCCCTCATGAGGCTACCGGGCTAAGAGAGCTCCTTCATATGCCTTGACAGTAGTAACCACCAATCTCCTTTTTCCACTGGAAAAATAAAAGGGAATGCCATGATGCTTTTTTCCATAATGACAACTTTCCTGAATGAATTTTTCTCTGGAAAAATGACTCATCTTTTCTTTTATAATCTAGACATAGGCAGTAGGTTAAGGGCTAGAGGACTGATTTTTACCCAATTCTTGGTAAGCCCTAGATTTGAATCTGACAACAGCATTCTGCAAATTAATTCTGTAAACTAATAATCTATTATTTATTGATTAAGGTCACAGTTGAAACTCTGAGAAAATAGGAAATACCAGTTAACATCCCGTTAAGTTACTATCTCTTGATCTCTTGATCACTCACTCATCAAGATCTATAACACTGGATCAAAGTTTCTCCCTCCTCTCCAGTTAGGTGCTAGTGGAGAAGTCACACAAGTGGATGAATTGTTTCCGTTACAACTTCATGACTGGTAACCTCAGCTAAGCCTTTAGCAGTACCTGACCTCGCTTTCCTGATTCTCTAGCCCAGTTAGTCTACCATTCTCCCTAATAATTACTTCAGATCTCTGCTCTCTCACCTCTCACATCTCACTTCTTCCTAGCATAATGCTCCTTGAGTACCAGATGCATGCTGGGGTATACAACATTATGCTGCAGATTCAAAAACCTGTGAGACCTGTCCCTTCCCTTAAGGATTTCACAGACTGTTGGGGGAACACTGAGTCATAAACAACTTATACCAAATAAAAAGGGCCTTGGCATAGATGTATGCATATGACATCACTAGAACACAAAGGGAGACACCTAACCTGGTGTAGGAGTAGGATGGAGAATTAGGAAAGGTTTCTCAATTCTTCTCAGAGTGACTTCTAAGCTGCTTTTGTGGGTGAATAGTTTTATATATTTATACTCTAGGAGATAATTTCAGGTTAACATGAGTGTATATACCCCTATATCACTCTAAACCTTGTGGTAGAGTTGGGATGGTTCTTCCAGAAGCAATCAATGACTTTCAAGTTGTAGATGGCTCTATAAATTTCATGTGAGGGTTAGCACTTTTGCTCTGTTTAGAAACCCTCCTGACAGAGTGTATGCACAGGAGACCTGTCTTTATAAACCATGTCAATACTCCCTCTACACAGACTCTGTCTGATCTCAGGTGTAAGCTGATAGCCCTTCATTCTCTGCTCATGTACACCCCTCTTACTTCTAGCCCAGGAATTCCCTGTTGACCTCACCAAAAGACTCAACTGGGTTGATGCCCATCTAAGAGCAATCTGGAGGTGTAGAGAAGTTAATGTGTTAGAAGGCAAACTTCTGACTTATCAGAGGGTAGAAGCCAGTGGATAAATTCTACTCATTCCCCCCATGAAGAGACAGATGCAGCTGATATGATTTCTTGGAGGCACCGTCCTATAGACTGGGCAATCAGTAGCAGTTAGTGCCTAGTTTCATAGTTCATCCTTGTATTGGTGCTTACTTCCCTGCCCTGCTTCACTTTTCCTTCACTCCTGCTCTGTGGGTTGCACTTCCTAATAAAAATTGCACCACATAACCTTCTGCCTCAGGTTCTGTTTTCTGAGTAAGCCAGGGTAAGACAATAAGTGCATTTAATTTTTTTGTATGTGTATTTAATTAAAACACAGTTAAATGAGTGGACTCTAAGGTCAGAGGAAGAAGGCTTTAATTTTAGTAATTTAGTTACTTCTTCAGGCCTCAGTTTTATGTCCTGTAAAAAATGGGATACAGTAATGTCTACTTCAGGGTGTTGTTATGAGTATTGAGATTTATATGGTACTTGACACATTATATGCTCACCTGTTAGCTGTTATTATTGCTAAACTAGAGCAGAGTAAATATGCCTCCATGTTAAGACAGTGATGGTGGTGCTTTACTTCAAGAAGTTACTTAGGGTTAGGTTATTACTTTCAGTCTTACTAGCACTGTGAACTAGATAGACTGACCTTGGCCCTGGATTTAGCTCCTACTTCTGGAAACCTTGTTTTGCAGAATGCAGACAGCTTATGAGAAAGAAGGCAAGGTTAAGGATATGAGTACCTGGCTGCACATGCAGCAGGTCTGGGTGCTGCAGGGGAAGAGCACAGGTCTGGCTACCTTTGGCTTGGTTTTGGACCCTAGTTTGTGTTGATTTCTACTGCTCACCACTCCTGGGGACTTGTGCCCCTCTGCAAAGTCATTCATGGCATCCCCAAATGGTGCCCAATATATAGGCTGCTCATAAGCTATAAGCTGAAGAGAACAGAGTGGCACTGAAGCAGAATACCCTCAGAAGGAGGAATTTCCATATATATATCTCTGCTCAAAATTGGAGTACTTCAATTAAGAAGAAAAATCACTTTTAAAAGGGATCATGGAATGGTTTTGGAAGCCAAAGAACAGGAATTCATGGACAGTATTGAAGAGAAATTCCTATAATGTTGCTTTGCTGCATTTTGGCATGCTCCTGCTTTTGGAATTACCCCAATGTAATTTAGGTTATTTTCTATTTGCAGAATTCTGTCATAGCTCACGTTTGGCTTCTCTAACTACTGCTTTTCTCAGATGAAGTATTCAGAATGATATAAGTAAAAAAAATAAACATTTGACTGGAGTTTCTATAATGTGCTTGTAATTAAAGGACAAGTTTTAAAATGAGTGTGCATTGAAATACAGTCTTCTAAAGCAGCTTTCCCAAGATAACAAAGCATCATTTACAAAGTATGACTGAAGATCCATTAACTAGTCTGAGTTCCTTTTTGTTTAATGTTGAATAATTCTATATACTTCAAGGCTAGATTTTCTTCAGTTAGCTTCACTGTCAGTTAGATGAATAGAAAATACCATGTTACTAATTCCAATTTATTTTTCTTTGGTATAGTAAAAATTCATGCAGTAGGGAAAAAAGAAGGTCAGAGTATGATCTAACTACTTTTTCTTCTTTATTATTCATATTTTGCTATAATTGCTAACATTTAGCTAACAGTTCAACTAAACTACAAATAAAATACACAATTGACTTTTTTTCTCATAAAAGAAAAATATGAAGTCTTGTATAATTACACAGAATAAAAAAAGACATACTTGTATGGTTAATTTTTGTATTTTCTATTCAGAAATGCCATATATGATGAAAACCTTTGTAAATAGGTTTAAGTTGATTCTGTTTCACTTGAAACTTTCTTAAATCTGATTGCCTAGTTTTGAATTACTCTTCTCAAAGACCAATCAGCTCATATTATTCTCAACGAGACTAATTTTCCTGAAGTCATCAGGGAATCTGGTAGTTTTGTTTGTTTTCAAATGTAACAAGTGTCATTTTTCTGTTGAAAATGGTCCTCTTAGTTGTCTGAGGAGATTGGTGGTCTGTGGATCTGCTATTAATAAAATAAGTTCAGAATTGTTCATGATTAGAATGGGTTTTGCAAAACATCATAACATGGTGCAGATACTTGGGAACTCCCTTCCCTTGGAGCAGGAATTGTTCCATGGTTGAGTATTGTCTGAATCTGCATCTTCAGTCTTGTTGGACCCTGGCACCAAGGTTAAGAGTTCCAAGCAGTCAAAAATAGGTAACCACTTCTCTTATGTGCAATGTGTGTGCATGCGTACGTGTAAACTTCAGTTTTTCCATCTGCAAAATAGAGCCAATTCTTTGTATTTCACTGGGTTTTGAAAAGGGTGCTTTTTCATATTTTAAAGAAGGAAGTGGTAGAAAAATGGAAAGTGATTAACAGGATTAGTGGTCTCTACTCTCTACATATTTACTCATTGTCTTGCTTGTCTTTAAAATGGGGGTAATGATACTGGCCTGCTTTGGAAGGTTGATGAGAAGAATATCTAATTACTGTTGGTAAAACACTTTGAAAACATCAGATGTTATCTATGGAAATGCTAAATAATAACTTCTTGATGCTGTTGAAAGAAGTAATTAGGGAACATTTGCTTGGAACCTTGATCTTCTAATGAAAGATGTTTCTTGTACTGCTATTTTTGTTTTAACTATTATTTTGTGTTATAATTTCTTGGTTGGTGCCACATTTGGCTGGTTTTTACCTGTTTCTACACAGCATTTTGATATTTTTTCCTTGAGAGAATTTATGCTTGCAAATTGTAACGCATTTTGTCTAATGACATCCAACTAAATTGGCCTTTGCTTATTTCACACTCTCTCACAGCTTCCTAGATGTTCTTACTGAAGCCTCTTTTGTGTTCTGCTTTCAACAGTGTCCTTAGTGATGGATTTAGAACTAACTCTTCCTGCTTCCATGATCATTTTTTCCCCTCAATTACAAAAAAAATCTTGATTAAGAAGCTTTTAAAAAAACTTAATCTTCACTTTAAAAACTGGAAATAAGAATTGCTTACAAATGAAAAGTTGTCAATTTTGCTTTCCATACTTAAATTTTTAGGTAATACAGGCTCACTCTTCCAGTGTATTCACTTAAGTTTCTTGGTGGCAAAAGGGATTCACTTGGAGTACCATTATTCCAAAGGGGATTTGATGAGATGACATTTCATTTTCATTTCATTATAGTAGATATAATTGCTCCAAATCATTTTGCAATTACTAATACATTGTGAGTAATAATTATGTCATTTAAGAAAACCTAGGTGATTTTCAGAAGCTGAGGAATTCATTTGTAGGATGCTGACTGGGAAGCTCACAAATCTGTGGGGAAGCTCCACGGGGAGACCTCTCTGGACACCAGGTACACTGTTGATAACCCTGACCTTGGTGCCCTAGACCCTGCTGCCACTCTGTCACTGCTGCCTTTGAAAATCAGGCAGTGCTGCTGCCACCCTGCCCCATTACCAAGATGCAGCAGATGGAGGAGGTGGGGGGGGGGCTTCACAAGAAGGCTGGGAAATCCAGAGCTCAATACTGGAGCTTGAGAGTGGGAAATGGACTCTGCCTCAGAAGTAGAGATGGGGCAAGTGCTCTTCAAGCCTTGGAGAGAGATCGGATGCTGGGTGGCCAAAAAGCATGATCCATGTCTATCCATGACATTAATGGAACTACGTTCTATAGATAAGTGTATTTGTTCCATTATACTTTCTCTTGTAGTAGATAGCTAAATGTTTTCAATGTTAAAGATGTATCTTTTTTTCAAAGTTTTATTTTTTTTAGTACGTTTGCTGTACATAATAAATATATTATAGGGAGTTGGTACATGTGCCCAATGCACCTGTATCTTCTTTACTGCTTGGGAAATTAAATTCTGCTTAGAATTTAAAAATTTATTTTTAATCTTAATGTTCTTTTCTGCATCTTCAGATTTACCTATGCATTTTCTACATTTCTATTTAATATAGCACTTAAAAATTCTTTTTATTGTGTATTTGGAAAATAATTATCAGAAAAAACAGTAGAAAAGAAAAGCAGGTATCTTTATTATTAACTATCATCATTTTTGTTTGGTTGGTTCTTTTCCTTTAGTTTATATCAGCAAAAGGTAGCAATTGGTGCTTAGGCTATGCTGCATTTTCAACCAGCTCCAGATTAGCTGATTGCATCCCTGTGGTTTTAACTCCCCCTGGTTTTTTCTCTAAATCTAATTATTGATTTTATGGTTCTCAACATCACTGATGATGAAAGTCTTTTTCTTTTCTCTTTTTTTTTCTCGGGTACAGTGTCTGGCTCTACCAAAACTATGACAATATGTCTATGACATTTGCAAACCAATAATGCTATATGTACAGTTTACTAACAATATTCTCTGAAGAATTTCATCAAATCTCAGCTTGCTGAGTTTTCATTTGAAGCAGATTTTGAGTTTTTTCAATGTCAGGATGTCTAGTATTTTAAATAAATGTACTGGATAAAGTAGCCCTGTGGACTGACATCAGAAATGAATTTCTCTCTTCCAATTTGGGTGGATCTTTGTTGCTCAATTCTCCTAGATGATTTGGGAAGAAACTTTGGTTTTGTTCTCGTCCAATGGGGGGGGGAGCAAAGAAAACTGCTTCCCAATGATTTTTCATTAGCATATAATAATTCATCTTTATTCAAGAGTATGTGTTAGATAATATATCCAGGCAGGCTCTGCTGAATTTTCTTTGTGAAACATGTATAACTTGTAAAAGTGAAAAGCTTAATTTAGTTGGGATCTAAATATTAAAGATTGTTATTTCCAGTTGCTGTGCTAACTGTGCTAGAGAGAATCTTCCTTGCCCCTTCTTTTACCTATATCTCAAGAAGAACCCATAGGTTTTTAGTCACGCTAAGTTAATTAAAAGCAAATGAATATAAAAACAGTCTAGACCTCTTCAAAGCTTCAATTTCTTATCCAATTTAGCACACCTCCCTTTCTGATCCAAAGGGACATGAAGAGAGAGTGGCACATTATGCTCTCTCATCCCTGTCTATTATCTCTGCGCTATTCCCTGTTCACTTCTGGCTCTCCTGTTGCTGGTGATGGCGAGAAGGGCAGGCGTGTGGCTGCAACTCTCTGCTGGAGTGTGGAGGTCTGTGTGCTCAGTGCCTAGAGCAGGTTTCTTTGTGGGGAAGTGGGGGTGCATATGTATTTTTTTAGTAGATCCCACAGAGGCCTCTGCCTATTCCATGACACAAAATGTCTACTTCTAGTACAATTTCAGTTATCTTGAGTAGGGAAGCTTCCATGGGGAGGGCAAGGAAAAGCCATAGAATTCCTTATTGGAAGATTTGAACCATTTCTATTCTCTGCTAATATGGACTGGGGAAAAGGAAAGACATGAGGTAGTCACCTCTTACTAAACACCAAACAGGTGTTTTGTTTCTAGTTGTGGAGAATTTAACATTCTTACTTTGAGATCCTAGTTGTTAAATCCATTACAGTAGGAAAATCCCACTGAAGATCATGTTACACAAGTATTTTGATCTGGGTTTCCCAAAAGCAGACCTTGAGACAAGAAGTTTATTTGAAAGGGAATTCTGGGAAACACAGTGGGTAATGAGACCAGGAGGGGAACAAAGCCAATATGGGGTGTATCAGGGAGCGGTTAACATGATGAAAACTTGGGACCCAGTCCCTCTGGGAGCCCCCTGAGAGGCTGCAGCATCCACCCCTGAATCACCCTATTACAGTATCACTAGGGGAGAAGAAAGTGGACTGTTAGTCTACCGGTTTTCATCCTTCATTGACTTAGCACCTCTCCTGTGAGGATGCTCAAGTAGAGGGTCTCAACATAGGTGGCCATCAACGAGACAGAAGTAATCCTGAAGCTGCTGCTAATCCCCAGGGTAAACTGAGGAGCCATGGCAGTGAACCGACAGCATGTTCAAACAGGGACAGTAGACAGCATGCATAATCAGTCAGGTTGTTTTCTCTTTCTAATTCACATGGAGTTTTCACTCCTAGCCCACAAATGAGGAACACTGGAATTAAACTCTCTGTTTGAATCCTGGCTCTGTGCCTATCAGCTGTGTGATGCTGGGGGAAATGAGTAAACATCTGCATACCTCAGTGCCTCTGCTGCGTGATGAGGTAATAACAGGACCTCTCGGGGTTGGTATAAGGATGAAGAGAGTACCTAGCATGTAGTGAGTACTCTGTATGTGAGCTGCTGTTATACTGTATGGGGAAGCAGAAATATACTGGAGGTTCTTGTCTTTTAGAAATTTTTGTTTTAGAAATGGCAATTGGTGCTGGGGATTGAACACAGGGCCTTCCCACTGAGCTACATCTCCAGCCCTTTTTTAATTTTGCGACAGAGTCTCTTTAAATCACAAATTGCCCAGGATGGGCCTTGAGTTTATGATCTTCTTGTCTCAGCCTCCCAGAGTGCTGGGATTACAGGTGTGTGCTTCAGTTCCTGATTTCTCGAGTCATTTTTAAACTACCTTTCTGCTGTTCACATTTAAGTCACTCTTCTCATGCCACCTCTCACTATATGTTGTTGGATACATTTCCTTCCCAACCCCAACCTTTTCCTTCCAGAATCATTATTATCTCCAATTCCATTGTCTTAGCACTGATTTTAGTTGCCTTGGGCAAAGATAAAGCATGAGGGAATGGAAATGAACACGTGCAGGCATTAGTGTCAAGGTGTGATAGTGATAATCTCCACCTGGCTGTAGACTCAAGCACCAATTCAATTCAATCCCAAATATTTATTGAGCACCAGATACTTTTCAGGCTCTGTCCTAGGCACTTAGGACATAGCAGAGTCACACACACACACAAAATCTCTGCAGTGCGTTGTTGACTTTAGAGAATTATGATGATCCTCCTAATTACCAGGTAATGAGGGATGCACCACCCCTGCTTTGCATGGTTTCTCACTCAAGTGACTAGCTGCCTAGTTAAGAAACTTCGAGTACTTAGAATGAATTGGAGCTATTACAGGCCATTGAGTGCAGCCTCAGTTTGAAAGTGTTTGGCTTGCAGATCAGTAAGTAATAGGAGCACAATGACTGAAAAAATTACAATCCATGATCTGTGAGGGGATGTGGCCTGGAGGACCTTCGGGGACACGGACACCCGGACACCCGGGAGATATCCTGGGTTATTCTAACCGGGAGGACTTAGCAGGATTCCTCAAGTAGCTATGCTGGACCCCTGCGGGCTCCTATTACCCTTCATGTTCAAGTGCAGGCTATGTACCTATGATGGAGATATACATGAGTAATGTTTTAAAAAACATAGAAATGGACTGTTGGTTATGAGTAGTATATTTTAATTTGGGGATAGATTCATGCTGCTGTAAAATATGAAATTCTCTTTCTGAGGGAATCTGTTGTAACAGGATTCAGCTATGGGCTCAGAAAATATTGATCTCCTACCATGTGTGAGATACTGTTAGAATATGCATATTTCTCTGTCTGTCTCTATATACATATACACATAAAAGTGTATTTATGAATCTAGGTATACAAAAATTGGTGGTGGCTCTTTAGCAGAGTGAATTTACTAAACGCGCAGCACGTACTGTTTAAACTGCTCACCTGATAGTCATTAGCCTTGAGTAACCACTTATGTTATTATCTCAGAGTTATTTCACTCTTCTTGCTTAGATTTTGGCGCTCCGTCGGTCTCTGAGCTTTTCTAGGTTGGGTTTAGGGAACTCCCCCGGCCCCGTTACCTAGCTCTAATTCCTAGCGCTACTGGGAAGCATCAGGGGGCTCACGCCTTCAGCTGAGAGGGGATTACGTTTCTCGAAAGCATCTGCCCGACCCACAGTTTTTGCAAGGAGTCTTTACACCTTGGGACACCTTGGCAAGACTTTAGAGGAAGATGTAACACGGTATACGGCGGTCGGTGCTTCGCAAACTTCAGCGTGTCTACGAGTCACGCGAGGACTTGTCCAGGGGAAGGTTCTGAATCAGTGGGGCCGAGGCCGGGCCTGAGAGTGTGCGTGTGACAGGCCCACGTGATGGGGGTGCGTGGTTACGCGGGATGGCAGCATCTGAGATCTGACTCTTACAAACGTGAGGAGTCGCGATGCTGCCCCCGAGCCGGGCCGCGCAGTCCTACCGCAAGCTCAGCCGCCTGGGTCGCCCCGGCCGTCCGCGGTCCCGTGTGTCCCGGCCCCGCGCCCCGCGGCCGTCCGGGCCACAGTCGGAGCGCAGCGCAGCTAGGACGTCCCCAGACCCGGCGGACCGGTCTGACCTGTCCCGCTGGGGGCGGGGGGCGGGGGGCACCACCCCCCCAGCCCTGGCCCACGGAGGCGGCAGGTACCGGCCCTGCCCTGGCTCTGCCCGCCTCTCCCGGGGCCGCGGAAGCGGGGACCAGCGCGGCAGCTGGTCGCGCACGGTCTCCAGCGCCCGGTGTGGAACTGTTCAACCCAAAACACGATCACCAACCACTGACATGTTTTAAGAAACGCTACAGTTGGATGACTGCGGAACCCAAACAGACCAAATGGGAGGCAAGAAGGGAAAGCAATTGGCCCAATTCGGTTGGAGCGGCGGCTCGTGTTACACTCCCTTTGCCAGTTAGCGGCGTGGGCGTTTGTTGCTGTGTTAATTACAGTTCTTCCCGGAGTCGGAGGCGAGAACAGCCCTTGTGGAACCGTTTCAAGTGGAACGTTCCACCAGGAGGAAAACAACTGCCTTCCTCCCCATCTGGGCGGGATTCCACCCCGCAGCTCTCGGCGGTAGGCAGCGCGGGACAGGCGTCCGGAGCGTGCACTGCGCCACGCAGCACCCGGCAGTGCTGGGAGCTTCGCGCTTCTGCGCGGCAGCTCCGGGGAGACCCAGTGCGCTCGGGGCGAAGCGCAAACCTGTTGGCTTCTTCTCCCGAGGGCACGCCTGGCGCGGGAGGGCGGGCGCACCTTTCAGTTTTCCTGGTTGTTCAGAGTTGTGGGGGCTCCGAGTGGGAAGCGGGGAGGACAGCCTGTTTCGTCTCCGGATGGGAGAATAAGGACGGCACGGAGAGTTCAGAAGGAACGTGGCAGGGCAGAAAGTACAAGGACTAACAGACACCATGGCCAGTCTGTCCCTCATCGAGTACGTGTCTCATTTCTGAGCTCCAGGTGTCTCATACTTAACTTCAAAGAGCCAAGAAATACCCTTAATGTGGTATTGATTTTACTACCGGGACTCTTGCAAACGCAATCCGTATGACAGCCTTACGAAGAAGTACTTTCTCTTTCCCAGAAAGCCGAGCCGGAGATGTTGCTGAATGTGCACAGGGTCGGGTCGTATCGCTGGTGCTGGAGGAGTCAGGATTCCTGGACACGGTGGCCCCGCTCCAGAGTCCACGGTGCAGCCCAGCCCTACGCGGCCTGTAAAGTGATAACGTGTATGTAAAGCACTGGGGAAATAGCAGGGTGGTAGCTATTACTGTTTCCATTACTATGGGGACACAAACATCAAGCTGATCCCGCCAGATGCACTGCCCCTGTTCATTTGAGAGGGAAGTGGCAGACCCATGAGGGTCCCGGTGGTTGCAGGAAATCCGTTAAAGGAGCCGGACGGGGAATGGGAGATGGGAATGTGGATCCCACACTAAGGCCGCCAGTGGTTCCATGCCACCGCCTTGCAAGGTGCGTCCCAGCCTAGATATAAAGAGCCTAGAAGGTCACTTAGGCAAAGCCACAGGTCAAATGGCTGCGCAAGAAGGGGAATGGGACTCGACTGGAGTCTCCTGTTGCTTGTACCTGGTCTGTATCACTTGCTGAATAAAAAAATGAACTAGGAGTGCTGCTACCATTTAAAAAAATACATTTTTCTACCATGGTACTTGGGCCTCTTAAGAGTAAAATTCTTGGAACTGACTAAAAAACTGCAATCCCAAAACCAAAAAACCACGAGGTGCACTTGAAACTGCCATTTTATGCACACTTAAGGGCTGGCTCAGGAGCCTAAGATAATATATGGGGAGTGCTTTGGAGTGAAAGCACTAGGGAACGATATTTTAAAAGGCTGCCATGCATGTTCTGATTGTAATAATAGTCTTCCTAAGAGAATTTTGTCACTAATGTGTGACTTTCACTCAGAGTTTCATGTCCTTCTTGGTAAAGCCATTTTCAGAATAGTTCAGGGACAGGGTGGGAAAGGGTCACCCCAGGAAACAGGTGTTACTGGGAGTGGTATAATCTCTGGCTAGGGAGAGCTCTCATGGAGTTGCCGGGCAGATGTTTGGGTTCCAAAGAGCACAGCCCACTTATTTTCCACCAGGGCAGTGCCCATTCATCAGGATAACTTAGGGCTAGCTGGAAACCTGTGCACCCTGAATTAGTTTCCTATTGCTGCTGTAACAGATCACCACAAATTTGGTGGCTTGAAATAACCAAATTTATCATTTTACACTTCTGTAGGTTAGGAATCTGACTCAAGTGCATCCCACTGGTTGAAAATCAACATATCAGGGAGGCTTAATGGGCAAATCGGTTTCCATACCTTTTCTAGTGTCTGGAGGCTGCCAATGGGGGCCCGTTCTTCCGTTTTTCAGAGCCACAAATCACAGGTCACATTCTTCTCACATTGTGTCACTCCTGGTTCTCTCTTCTGCTCTGCTCTTCCACTAAGGACTCCTGATCTTGCCGCCCTCTCCCCTAGGTGGACCGGGATAATCTCCCTGTGCACTGATTGGCCAACTAAATTCCATTTGCATCCTAAATTCCCCTTTGGAATGTGATGTAACAATTCATAGGCTCCTGCAATTATAACATGGACATCTTTGGAGGCCATTATGCTGTGTGCTGTCCACCTCAATTGCTGTGGTAGTAGGCATGGCCTTAATTCATAAGCATATGCTCAGCATGTACTCTGCGAAAGGTATGAGTACAGTCTCAGGGACTTCTGGATCACACAGACTTGTGTTGAGTCTTAGCTCTGTCTGTCACCTACTAGTTATGTTAATTTGGGCTAGTTCTTGAATCTTTTTAATCCTCAGTCTCCTCATCTGTAAAATGAAAATAATAACAGTACCTACCTCATTGGATTGTTATTTTAATTAAATGAGATAATGTTGGACGACACAGCCCAGTGCCTGTGAATGTGTTTGGTTATTATTGTGGTCATTGTGTGTCATGGGGATTGTGTAGTGCCTGCCCTTGTGGAATTTGGGGAGTGAGGCACACACACAGAGTTGTGGTGTGAGACAACACACAGGGATAGTGAAAAGATAGAACAAATAGCACATTTAAGTGTTAATGGGTAAGTACTATGGAGAGAAGGATAAGATATTTGTAATGATCAGGAAAGGTCAGGAATGGAGGAGGCAGTATTGATGCTGGAACTTAAAAGAAAGGTTGGATTTAGGGGTAGAGGAGGGAATGTTGGACATAGGAACATTTACATGGAATGTGGCAAGGTGGCAGTAAAGAAGCCACAGGATGACATCATTTTGTGGAAGGGAAGGCTTGTGTAGGAGTGTTAATTAATTCATTTATTTGCACTTTTCATCAGAGTGGCTTAGGGGAGGAGTAGACTGTCAGACTCGAAAGGCCAGACTGTGAAAGGCATAGTGTGATAGGATAGATAAAATTTTTCTTCTGTGATAAAGGGGAGTCATGGAAGGTTTCAGAGCAGAGGTTGGTTCATGATGAAAGCAGTGTTTGGAAAGATTAATCCAAGAGAGTAATGTGTGTAGATGGGTTGTTGGAAGGAGAACCTGGAGCCAGGAGACTTGTTGGGGAATATTTGGAGTGGCTCACATAACAGTGAGCAGAAGGGCTATTTTAGCAACTGTCCTGAGAAAAGGGAATGGATGTGAGAGATACAAGAAATCAACAAAATTCCTGGAAAATTGGTCATGACAATAATAAAAATCAGATACAAGTTCAGTTTGCATTTTCTTGTTTGTGTAATGTGTTGGCAGGTCATTTGGATGGCACAGGTCCAGGTGACCATTGGGAATGTGAAACTGGAACGGAGAGAGAGAGAGGCTACACAGCTAGATGATTTGAAAGTCATCAGCAGAGAGGCAGTGACTAAAATCCTCTACCCTGTCCCCTAGCCTTTCATATCAAACCCATTTTAATGTCCATACATTCCTAGCGGCACCCTCCTTTTCTTTCTTTCTTTTTTTTTTTTTTAGGTACTGGGGATCGAACTCGGGTTCTTGCGCTTGCACAGCAGGCAGCGAAACCACTGAGCTAAATCTCCGGCCCCAGCACCCTCCTTTTCTTCGTTGTGTGTTTCCCTTTTATGCTCCTTGTTATGAGGTGAACTGTGTCCTCCCAAAATGCATATGTGAAACCCTATCTCCCAGCACCTCGGATGTGACTGTATTTGGTTGATAGGGGCTTTAGAGAGGTGATGAGGGTGAGCCCCAACCCAATACTTAGAATACTGGTGCCCTTCTATGGAGAGACTGGACCGAAGATAAACACAGAAGAAGTCACATGAAGACACAGAAGGGTCATCTGCGAGCCATGGAGAGACCAATTCTGATGGCACCTTGGCCTTGGACTTCTGGCCTCCAGACTTATGAGAAAGTTTTGTTGAGAAGCCACCCATTCGTGGCACTTGGTTGTGGTCATCTTTGAAAGCCAGTGACTCCTCCAGAGACTGTGCCCCTGGGCCACCATCCATCCATGTGGAGCTGTGGGCCCTCCATGCTGCCAGCTCACTCAGTGCCTACATTTCACCAGGACTGTTTCCCACCCCTGGGCCTCTGCTTTGTTCTGGGTGGTGTTTGTTTTCAGAACTGTTGTTCCCTGAGAATGGATGAAGAGCACTGCTCTGTGTCTTGGGAGACTCCTGCAGTGGGGAGGGACTCTGGTGTCCAGGGCTGGGCTTGTGGGAGCCAGAGTGGTCAGAGACACCTCCCTGAGCTCAGTTCACAGCTGTCAGAGGACTGTTGAGCCACCTGTTCTCAGCACCATCTCTGGCGGTGGATTCCTCATGTGCTGCCCTCTGTGAGCATGCACAGAACAGAAAGAAATGTGTTCCTCCTCACTAGCAAGGCAGGAATGTGGGATATCATTTCACTTATAATTCATGCTTCTTCTTCTTCCTCTTTTTGAAATTAATAGTGATTCTGAATTTCAGCTAAGCCTTGTTTTTTAGTATACAAAATAAAGACTAAAGAGCGTTGAAGACTGATTCAGAGCTTAAAGTAACCCTCAGAGGAAACAAATACTGATTTGCTCACACAGGCGCCTGTCAGGGTAGAATTTGTGCTTGGATAACCCTGTTAGCTAAACTGAGCAGATTCCAAGTCCTGCCTACAGACTTTGGGACAGACCTATTCAGAAGAGGACTTGTCCTTGGCGACTTCTGTGTTCATTACAGCTAGCCTTTATGATGGATTGAGACAGTGATTATGAGGAAGGTGCCGATGAACTGTTCTTCATCTTCCTGGAGGACAGAGTGAGAAAAGCCAGGCAATAGGTCTGGTTCAAAAGAGCCTTGCTTGCAAGGGCCATTTTAAGGTCTGACTAGGTTGTTCTCTAGCTCCCTCTTCTGGAAAGTTATGATACTACCCTTAATTTTTCTCTTGATTCACTTGACTATTTAACGTGATGATTGTTTATGTGCCTGCTCCAACCAATAGACTGGGAACTCCCAAAGAGCATGGTTTCAGTCTCATCCATCTTTGTCTCTGTGCCTTAGCTTCTAGCTGGCAGTCTGTAACCTCTGGCTTTCAGTGGATGGTGAATGAATGACTAGTTGAATCTTTGTCCCTTGAAAACGTTTAGGCATGATAGAGATGAGAGAGAGAGAGGGGAGAGGGGAGGAGAGGGGGGGGGGGAGAGAGAGAGAGAAAACTTGGTTGGGGAGGAGAAATAACTTGGAAATCGTGACTCTAGTGGTTTTGTGAGAGATTTTATTGTAGATATCAGAAGAAGGGTGTGTTTAGTGTATCTGAATATCTAGTACATGCTGATTAAGACATAAGTGTCAGGTGATTGACTAACAAAGGGCTGGAAACAGGTACTTGCCAGAGGGAGAGTTGTGGCTTCCTCTCTAGAGATCTTTAAGGAGAGAGATACTGTTATATTTCTGAAATGGGTGTAGGCAACCTGCTAAATGCAAATTTTCTCAAGTCTTAAAGGTTGATCAGAAACATGAGTGTATACTGAATGGACAGTACAGATTCTGTTTATTGATTTCTACTCTGTGTCAGATGCATTTTGTTTGATACACACACGCGCACACACACAGACACGCACACACACATACGAGTGAACCCAGGGTCTCATACACACTAGGCAAGTGCTCTGCTACTGAACCACATCCCCAGCCCTCTCAAATATCTATTTCTTGAGTGTTCCTTCCATTTTACAGAGGGAGAAACTGAGGTGCAGAGAGGTTTATTCATTTGGTCCATTATATTTCTTAAGTTCATGTTATGTACTGACTAGACCCTGTACTGGTCTCTGGGTGTATGGCAGTGACAAGACACATAGAGGCTTTGCCCTCATGGAGCCTTACAGAGCTTTATAGCCTAGCAGGAAAGAGATACACAGAGAGGGCTGAACAGGGTGCCAGTTAATGGGATAGCAGGAGAGAGGGGATCTTCCTTTTCCAAGCTCACAGCGCAGTGAGTGACATGCTGAGGAGAGACGGGCAGTGGGGCTTGACTGTACGAGCTGCTTTAGAGCTGCACTGCCCTGTGGGGTTCTGAGTGCTCCACAAGTAAGCTCCGGGCACAGCGGCAGCACATGGGGGCAGCCAGCAGGCTTCTTGGGAAAAGTGACATTCCAGAGACCTGAAGCTGGCTAGGTTAGAAAAGGAGAGGAGGAAGGAAAGTGTGCCAGACAGAGGGACAGAGGCTTGGGAGTGTGCAGCGGCCCAGAGGTGAGAACCAGCATGGCTCTTCAAAGTGAATTCTGGCTGGAATAGAGTAGGTTTTGAGTGAGCAATAAGGGGGGGGGCCTGATCTTATGGGTTTCATTAAAAACTCACCCTTGATCTCCAGGGATCTGGGAAAAGGAAAGGTAGTGGTGGACCGAAGAAAGTATGAGCAGTTAAAGGTCTTGCCCAAGGTCTAATTACTAGAAAGTGGCACAGCTAGGATTTGAACCGAGGTTCAGCCCAGCTCTAATGGTCATCCTAAGGCTGCCACCCCATGCTGCCAGCTGGAAGAAAGGAAAGGTGAAGATTCACTTCTCTTTTTCTTCTTTTTGCTGCCAACCGTGGGGCTTTCCATTTTCTATTCCCATCCTCACCCCTGTAGCAGCTGCAGAGGAGGTCTTCGCCCTCCAAAGCACATTTCTTTTTTTTATTTCCCATTAGGTTTACTGGTACATTTTAGGTATGCGATACAGTCACATTCTTCATTGGGATCTTGTATTGTTACATGATGTGTCTTCGTTCTTATGTTTTTTCCCCCATTCCCCTGCCCTCCCTTCACCCCCTCCACCCCTCCCTATTTACAAAACCTTTGTTTCCATTTTTTTCTTTTCTCATATTTTTTCTTTTCCCTTCTTTCCTTTCCCTACCATCCCACTTCCCCTACTCCTTTAGACCTTTTCTTCCTATTTCACAATATCAATTATACATTTCAATCCTTATTTACACTTTTAGTTTTTCACACCAGAGAAACTATTCGGTATTTACACATGTGTGTTCTATTTATTTCACTTAAGAGTATGGCCTCAATGTGCATCCATTTAGCTATAAATGTCTCTAGTTTCTCTTTCTTTATGGCTGAGTAGTACTCCATTTTATTTTTTAAAAAACCCCACATCTTCTTTATCCAGTCCCCAGTTGATGGGCATTTGGGCTGTTTCCAAGCTTTAGCTATTACAAACTGTGCTGCTCTAAACATGGGTGAGCATATATCACCATGGTATGATTCTTTTAATTCTTTGGGGAAGATACCCAGTAGGAGAATAGCTGGGTTAAATGGGACTTCTAGTCCTAGTTCTTTGAGCTATCTCCATACTGATTTCCACAGGGGTTGCACCAGCCTGCACTCCCACCAACAATGGAGAAGGGTTCCTTTCTCCCCACACCTGCGCCAGCATTTGTTATTGGTTGATTTCTTGATAGCAGCCACTCTTTCTGGGGTGAGGTGGAATCTCAGTGTTGTTTTCATCAGCATCTCAAATGACCAGTGATGTTGAACATTTTTTCATATGTTTATTTGCTGATTTTACTTCTTTGTCTGAGAAATGTCTGTTCACTTCAGAGGCCCATCTTTGAATTGGGTCTTTATATTTGGGGGTCTGATTTTTTTTTTTTTAGTTTCTACATACTCTAGATAGTAGACCTTTGCCTGGGGAACAGCTGGTAAAATTTTTTTCTCAGATTGTAGGTTGTCCCTTAGCTCTGTTGGTGGCTTCTCTTGCAGTGCAGAAGCTTTTTAATAAGATGAGATCCCAGTTGTTGATTCTTTGTGCTAGTTCCTGTGCTACTGAGGATTTGTTCATAAAGTCTTTTCCTATGCCAATGTCTTTGAGAGTTCTACCTAACTTATCTTCCAGCAAGTTAGTGTTTCTGTCTTAAAATTTAGATCTTTAATCCACTTCGATTTTAGTTTAGTGCATGGTGGAAGATAGAGGTCTAGTTTTAATCTTTGGCAAGTTGAAATCCAGTTTTTCCAATACCATTTATTAAAGAGGCTATCTTTCCTCCAGTGAGGATGGTTGACTCCTTTGTCAAAGATGAGGTGGCTGACTGTGTCTGGAGTTGTTTCTGCATCTTCTAATCTGTTCCACTGATCCTCGGGTCTTAAACAACCTAATATTGAACCTCAAACTTCAGAAGTCCTCCCAGGGACAGCACCATGTGCAGCTGGAAAGCAAACTTTAATAAGTTGCTTGGAGAGGGGCTGTGAGATCTCCGCAAGGGGCATGCTTGAGTAACAACAAATGGTCTCCAAAGCACATTTCCTGAACAGCATGCCTGCCTTTTGAGTGCTGTAGCCTTTTTTCCTGGGGTTGACATTTTAGTCCGCTGCAGATTTTCACCAGGCCTCTCAGAGTGGGGAAAGCTGCTGGCTCCAGAAGCACCTGGGAGCCTTTTACTGCCTTCCTACAGCAAGAGCACAAGGTTCCACCTAGGAAGAGGAGCAGGTGCTGGGGAGGAGGTGGCAGAGAAGAGCTCATGTGTGTTCTCTTCCCTGCCACTTGTGTTTTTGCTGGGTGATCCAAGGTGCAGATGCTTGGGCTTTGTTGTGCACTGTTTTCCCATCTACCTCCTCATTTCAGGCTTGCCATGATTCCAATGTTTAACTAAGTCTCTACACCATTATTTCACATCTTGGAACCCCAAAATGTTAAAACGCTTTTGTGGTAAACAAAACATTTTCTTTTCTTTTCTTTTTTTTTTTTTTTGGTACTGGGGATTGAACTTGGGTCCTTGCGCTTGCGCAGCAGGCAGCGAAACCACTGAGCTAAATCCCTGCCCCAACAAAACATTTTCAATAATTGCTCAGGAGTTGTTGGAAAAAAACAAGCCATTCTCTCCATCTTTATATTTGCAGTGGGACTGTCTTTGGTCATCTTTTACTTTTTGTACTGTGGTAGCTAAGGGTGTAGTCTTTCCCAACTGCCTGAGTTCAAATCTTGACTTTACGCTTTCCAGCTGGGCAGCATTGGCCAGATTATGTAATGTTTCTGTGCCTCCCTTATCTGTAAGAGAGAGATGATACTGTTATTATCTGCACCATACAGTTTGAATCAGTTCATACAGGTGATGCATTTAGAGTGACGTTGGCATATACTAGATGCTTCCTAAGTATCCAGCTACAAAAATTTTGCATGCATTAGCATGGGTAATTTTTAAAAATTTTTATCTTTTGAGATTCTAGCTGTCAGCTCTAGAGTGATGTTTAGGAAAGGCTTTGGAGAGATAAGTCACTTTGGCCTCCATCCTGACTATCCCTCCATGTAAAGTCTATCACCCTACAAAGAGATGAGGATGGGCTGGGGCTCTCCAGAGGTTCAGAGGAGTAAGGTACTGCACAGTTCTCTGCTAAAGTTGTAGGGGTGTTCAGATGCATTTGCAGAAAATAAAATAATATCCTGCATGTTAGCACATGTCACATCAATCATTCCCAACACCCTTCTGGGCAGCACAATGACACATAGCCTAATGGTATATTGCAGAACCACCAATGAATTTTTAAAAATGCAGTTCATGTACGTCATCTGAGTAAAGTTCCAGTCTTTTTTTTTTTTTGCAGTATCTGCTGATGAGTTTTTATTACTTTTAAACAGAAAAAGTTATGTTACAATGAATACATTACTTTGTATTACTGTATGCAAATAGGTAAATATACTGATGATTCTGAGAGCCAGAGTTTTTACATGTAACTGTGTAAAGAAAAAAATATGATGTTGCTTCGTGGATTAGCTAAGTATATAGATGTGACATATATGTCAACTGTAGCATTAATAATGAGAAGAGGAGAAATGGTCCCATATACTTGTAAGGTTTCTACGCCATTTATTTATTTATTGGTACCAGGGATTGAACTCAGGACCTTGTGCTTGTGAGGCAGGAAGCGGTACCACTGAGTTAAATCCTTGGCCCTTCTATGCCTCATATTAAGCGGTATAATATTAACTCTAATGGTGAAAGTAAAGAACTTATTTTGTCAAAATAGATTTTTAAAAGTAAGACTTATAAACATTTGCAACTCATGCATTTATATATAAACATAAAAATAAAAGAACAGGTGAAGAGAAAACATAAAAAAGCAGCTATGCTATAATCAAATGAAATAGATTTCGAGACAGATTACTAAATGTGTATAAATATATTTCTTAGTAAGCAGATTTAATATTTAATGGTAAATCTTTGTTTTTGTTAATAAAGCCTTATTAGAACACAGCCACAAATATTTTCTTAAGTATCTGCTTTTGTGCTACACTTGCAGGACTGAATAGTTATGACAGAGACTTTATGTGTCATGAGGCCTAATATAACAGCCCTAACACAAGACAGATTCTCTTTACATTCTTAAGATAATTAATCTTTATGACATACAGGTAAATAGTCCCCAAAGAATGCTAATGTGATAACATCACCTTAAAACACAGCATTACATCTTTATTATTTTTTGTCCTGGTGTTATTATTTTTGCAGTACTGGAGAATAAACCTGGAGCCTTGTGCATGTCATGCAAGTGCTCTACCACTGAGTTACACTGTCAGCCCCTTTAATTTTTTTTTTTTTTAAAACAGAAATATTTAATCTTTTCCTCATACATTAGAACTTGCTTTATCCTCAGGGCACAGTTTGACATGTGCATGCACACTCATTATTCACCTCATGATGCATTCACCGCAGGAGAAGCGGAAATTCTAACCTCGATTAACGGTCACTCTGAAATCTAACACTAATTCTATCTTGTGACTTACTCCAAATTCTTCTCTCTTTTTTGGTACTAGGAATCAAACTCAGAGACTTGCGCTTGTCAGGCAGATGCTGCACCACTGAGCTACATTCCCAGCCCTCCAAATTTTTCTTTACCATAGTGGTTTTTTTTTTTTTTTGGTGGTACTGGGGATTGAACCAGGGCCTCCCACATGATAGGCAAATGCGCTACCACTAAGGTGCACCCCCTCCTACCATGATCTTTCTTTTTCAGGGGAGAGAATTATTGATAGAAGTGTAGCCAAGAATGAATCTTTCCCACCATAACTGCAAGAGCCCAGTGTTCTCAGTCAACCCATCCACCGACTTCCATAAAGATGGTATTTGGTGTGCTCAACGTGCACCCAAGATTTCCCCTTCTCCTAATACACTGTACCACCAAAATCTCTGAATTCCCTGAAGCTCAAAATCCCAAGTATCACAGCCAGTGCCAGGAGTCAAACTTGAAGATAAAAGCAGAGAGATGTTCCCCTCTGCCAGGGCTGCTTTGCAATAATAATAATAATAATAATAACAACAACAACAACAACAACAACAATAACAACAACAACAACAACATCATCATAATAATAATAAATCCTGGTTCTACCACTCAGGAAAAGGATTATTCCTCCCTTTGCCAGTTCTGTCCCTCTTCCCTCCTCGAGGGTGGCCAACTGAGGGGGTCTAGGGGTACTGTGCAGACTTGGCACCTGCCCTCAGTAAGCACGCTGGCAGGAGGAAAAGACCCAAATGGGAAGATGCTTGCACACAGGGTCCCAGGGGTCCTCTGGGAACATGCCACTGACCTCAGAGCACCCTAGTGCCCATCTTGAGTCCAGGCATCACTGAGCCATGCCCTGGCCCTGATTGAGTCCCATGACAATGAGGCTGTCACAGTCTGTCAATAATTTGCTCACCATGTCCCTGTCCTTGCTGCAGCCAGAGGCCTTCCACCACAGCCCAGTCCATTCCAGCCAAGAAAAGAATCAATGTTTCTGATTCTCCTGTGTGATCCCAGTCACAGGTAATTTCAGCCTTTCTAAGTCACCTTTGGGGAGTGTTTGAGGTGGACTCCTATTGTTTGAAGTAGGGTTTCTTTTCACAGTCAGTTCATCCTTTTGGTTCCAATGTGGAGGTGTCTTTTATTTTCTTCTGAAACAGCTTTAACCAGAGGTCCCTGTGCAGGTGGAAGGAGAAGACTGCTTTTGATTCTTCCAGACAGAGGCTGTGGTAAGTAAGATCCAACAGTCTGTGCTGCTGGGAATGTGCAGGTGACTATGGAGACAGCCGCAGAGGGACGAGTATGGGCATATGGTCCTCATTGGCACAGCGCAACAAAGTAATTAAAAATGTCTTAAAATGCAGAAAGCCCCCCAAACTGTAAAGTATATCATGGTAGATGTCAAATTAGCATTTTCTGCCTCTTTTAAACAATGCCATAATCTCATTAATCTACAGAAGGAACTAAATGCATGGACTCTAACCAGTTGGCTGGACATATGTCGTACATTGGACTGGCCATTTGGCTGGATCAGATTAAAGTGGAGAAATTGCATTTTTTTTTTTGGACACTGAATACAAATCTGGGCTTGCTTATTACTTTTTGAGCTCCCTTTTTAAAATGATAGGTTTTTAAGTGCCAAAAATTCAGTACCAACTTAAGTTAAAAAAATAAAAATAAAAAAGGCTGTAAAGAAACTCCACAGAGATAAAGAACAAAGGATTGGAGATGGAGACTCTGGAGAAGTCTGATTTCAGATTCGGGGGCTATATTGAAATAGCAGCATGCACATTCATAATATTACACATTAGAATTGTCATATCAGCATGATCTGGCTCACTTATGGGCAAGGTGGCTCGGTTGATTGTTTTATTTTGAATGAGATCATATACTAGTAAGTCTTTTAGCACACTGCTTTGTCTTAACATTCCTTATTAGCTGCCCCAAGTGATGGCACACAACTGTAATCCTAATACTCTGGGAGGCTGAGGCAGGAGGACCACAAGTTTGAGTCCTGCATGGGCACTTAGTGAGATCTGTCTCAAAATAAAAAGTAAAAAGGGCTAGGAAGCAGCTTAGTGTGAAGGCCCTGGGTTCAATCCCCAGTACCCCCTCAATCATCATCATTAAGAAATATGAAAATTTATACATCTTCCAATTTTTCTTGAAAACAAACAAATGCATATTGTTTGCCTGCATGGATGTACCCACTACTATTTCCTGACCATACGGCACATGCTCAAAGCATTGTCCTAAACACTGTAAAAACACAGACTTGAAAATGACTCTCTAAGGCTTTGTAGTTAGGACAAGTTCATAGCTTAGCACTATAATTGATCAAGGTGGTAGCATCTTCAAGAACAAGCAAATTTCGATGTGGATTCAGAAGAGGGTCAGTTCATAGCAGCTGTGTGTTTGCTGGTGGGAGTGGGTGGGTTGGGGTAAGCAAAACCGCAGGAAAGAGGTGGCTATGAAGAGATGGGAGGATCCTGACAGGCAGGGATGGAAACAGGAAGGTGTATTGACGTTTCTGGAATGAAGGGTGGAAGGTTGGAAACCCCAGGAAGATACGAGTACAGGGGGCACTGAAGGACGTGTTTGGAAAGGCAGAGGTGAGGCCCCACTGAAGGTACAGAATCAACAGTGGATCAAGGAGCGTGCAGGGCACTGGGGGCTACTGCAGTCTTCTGAGCAGAGCAGTGACGAAAACTGGGCCAGGTCTCCAAGGACGAGTTATGATGCAGCAGTGTGTGACGTGGGATGTGTTGAATTGAATGTCAGTTAGGGGAGATGATGGCAAGAGATGCTGAGTCTCCATCTGAGGAAGGCCAGAGAAAACCAGAGGGGAGGCACAGCCAGAGTTATCCTGATAACTGAAGCCACAGGACCCTGAGTGGCTGCTGGTGGGCATAGGATCAGAGGACTTCAAAACTTTATTTATTTATTTATTTATTTAGAGACAGGGTCTCACTATGTAGTCCAGGTGGGCCTTGAACTCACTGTGTAGCCCAGGCTGACTTCAAATTCATGGTGATCCTCCTGCCTCAGCCTCCCAAGTGCTGGGATTATAGGCATCATGTCCAGTGGAAAAATAACCATTTTAAACAATAATAACCATTACACATTTTCAGGCAGACCAGACACTATGAGATGTTCTGTTTGATAAAATGCTCAATGCGCGCGTGTGCGCGCGCACATACACACACAAACACACCTCTGCTAATTAGTGGAGATTCCTTCTTGGAAGGAAGTGGGCAGGCCTGTGTGGACTGCATAGTGTAAAGTTAAATCCCTTTGCTGTACTGAAGATGCCTCTTTGAAAGCTGTCTTCCAGTCCCTTAGACTGAAGTAAACTATGTCAGGAGCAGAATGAGTAGGGCAAGGTAGGGACTGGGCTCATGTTCTGTTTGGGGGCATCCAGCACCAAACCCCAGAGGGAAGACACTCCTTTGACTCCCTAGAAAGATGCAGAAACCTGACAGCAGGGCCAAAAGTCTGAGCTGTCCCCTGGAATTAACAGTGCCCCACATTCAGTGCTCTTCTGTGAGAAGCCTAACGTTTTCCCAAGATTTCTTTTTTAATTTTGCAGTACTGGGGATTGAACTCAGGACCCTCACACTGAATTGTATTCAGTGTGAATACTGAATTTTTATTTGTATTTTGACATAGGCCTCGCTAAGACACTGAATTGCCCAGGCTGCCAAGATCAAACTTGTGATCTGCCTATCTCAGCATCCCGGAGTGCTGGGATTACAGCTGTGTGCCACCATGCCTGTTTATTTTCCCCAAGATCTTGACACGGACCTTTTCCATAAGTTTTACAAGACTCTCTGTCAAGATAGTAGATGGGGAAGGAAAAATGTGTTCAGAAGAGTTTCGAGTATTGCAGTTGCAAGAGCCCTGCAGAATTGCTGTGTGGAATTTTGAAATTTAAGAATGCTGCTGGTGGGTGTGTGTTGCAGGTGGGGGAAAGGGATTTCCCCTAGACAAGATGCACTTTTGACCTACGCCTCAAATCCAGAGTACAGGTACAAGTCGGCAGGTCTCAGCCTTAGGAAAGATAGCAGCCATTGAGTTTCATTAATCCTTCTTTCTGTGGCAGTAGAATTCTCTCAATGGAAATGAGACCTCTGAGACTCTTGCTGTAGAAACAGTAAATTAGAAATCTATCCATGAAGACTTCCCTGCATTTAATTAAATGATGATCTCTGGGGATTCAGCCATGTGTGGAGTAATAAACCCATCGCAGAGAATGGCTAAATATGTGGACTTTAGTCCACATTTGTTAAAATCATAACAAGATTCTATCGGTATACGAAAGCATTCGGAATTTTGATTATTTTCCAAGAATTATTTCCTAGCATTTTTTTTCTTGATATTGTGACTCTGAACTAGACAAACACGAATTCAGTGTGTTTTCTGAGTTCTTATGAAGCTGTCAAATTGACACGACATTTTGGATTTTTTGTTCTTTTGGGGGGCAAGACTACTGAAAGGAGAATCCTTTTCTCTGATAATTTGTGACTAATGACTATGTTGGAAGCATTCAACAAAGCAGTGAGATCTGTTCCTCGTCTTACCGCATCTTTGAGGGTTTTTCCTAGGAACTCTTAATCCTTTTGGTAAAAATAATTTCTGGAGGTCAGAGGAGTTATAATGCATTACACATCCCTTGGGATTTAACTTTACACTTTTACATTTTTCATGAGATGTGATACAACTCCATTTCATGTTTTGAGTGTTTAATTGATTACAATAAATAACAGATTCATCTTTTTGTTATTGTGGCTATCTTCTTTAAAAGTTTTATCTTCTTTCTCTGAAAGGTATTTATTTAGGGACAGCCTGGAAAACTTTAAAAGCCTTTGACAGATTTTTGTAAAAGAATCGCCAAAACACATTCCATATTATAGAAGAAAGAATGAGCTCATTTTGTAGATGAAGAAATCTAATTAACTGAGGCACTGAGTGAACTCACCCCCTGGTGACATAGCATAGCAGAAAGGGCCCAGCTTGGGGGCTCTGGAGAGACATCTAGATCCAGATGCTGGATTTGTCCCTTCTTGTCTGAGTCACCTGGGGAAGGTCTTCTTTTTTTTTTTTTTTTGTATATTTTTTTTGTAAGGGAAGGTCTTCTTTTGAGAAGAATGTAGAGGCCTAGAATAGTGTCTCATATCTAACTGATGTTTGGTAAATATTAATAGTTGTTAGCATCATTATTATTAATAACTAAAGGCTGTTCCCAGTTTTCATTGTCTCTGGTCAGGAAAGGTAGGCTTGGCTGCTTATTTGGGTGACATTCTTTAACTTGTAACCTTACTCCTGTCCTTCTTATTCCAGGCTCCTTCCTGGTCCATGTGCTTCCGTCCTTTGAAAGCTTGCTTTGATGCCCTTGGACCAGAGCAGCCTATAAAGATATGCTTGGACTTAAAGCACAATTGCTTCTTCCTAGACATGAGCTTTGGAGAATTGAGTAACCTCGAGCTGGAAAGCAGTACACTTTGAAGCTTTAGATCTTGTGTTATTGTGAAGTCCAACTCTGGGAGCCAGTGTAACATACTGATTTCAGACCTGAGCACTGGGGTAAGACTGTGTGTGTCAAAATCTTTAATCCTTAGATAAATGACTTAATCTCCCTTAGCCTCAGTTTCCTTATCTGGAAAGTGAGGTTAATAAAATCTTTGCCTCATAAAGATTAGTTTCAGAATTAAATGGTATTACATGCTCAGCTAGAAATTATAGTAGGTACCCCCCAAAATATTTGCTACTATTACAAGTTGAGTATCCTTTATCCAAAATGCTTAGGATCAGAAATATTTCAAGTTTCAGATTTTTTAAAACTTTGGAATACTTTCCTATATATTATAAGATGTCTTAGAGACGGGTCCCAAGTCTCAACCTGAAATTCATTTATGTTTCATGTAGACCTTGAAGGTATAGCTTGAAGGTAACATCATACAATTATAAAATGTGTTTTGACTGTGACCTGTCACATGAAATCAAGTATGGAATTTTCCACTTGTGATGTCATGTCAGGGCTTAAAAAGTTTTGAATTTTGGTGCATATCAGGCTTTGGATATTTGGACTATGGATGCTCAATGTGTTTTACTATTAAAATTGACCATGGGCAAGTTATTTAACCTCTCAGTATCACTTTTTTTAACCTGTAAAACCAGACCATTATACCTATCTCATTAAAAAAGGGCAGAAGAGGTGTAATAATGTGCATGAAGGATATGGAGATAGTGGGCTCTTGGTGAAGGGAGCTTCGTGTTGGAGAGCCCGCACTGACCAAAGCCCGCCCTGTGGCCCACTTCGAGCCTTTCCTTCTGTGTCTAACTTGAATCGCATTCCCCCCAGAACTGACATCTCTCCGGAGTGGATTCCATTCCAGGTATCACTGCACAACCCAACCCCTGCCAGACTCAGGCCTGCGTAATTGCTTTGCACAAAGACATTGCTCCCAGGGCCCCAGTGAAGGCCTGGCTCATGAGGCTGGTATATTTGATTTCTATAGGTCAACACACAAACATTTGAAATTAAATAAGCATGTTAGTCACAGCAGGTTCAGGTTGCTGTAATTAGCTTCTGTCTGGCCTTCTGCAGCAGCAGGCCCGTGTGTCTTACTCCCTGTGTAGGGAGGCAGCACCAGTCCCAGAGCTCGGAAGGTGCTGCTGCTCAACACATTTGATGTTGATGCTTCAGGACAGATGCTGGCAAAGCCTCTTCCTGTTCGGCTGGTGGGGAGCACAGGGCTTTTTACTTTTCAGGCTTCAGAGAGTCACTGACCAAGTTATTAGGCCTGGCACTGGGTATACAAGGTGGTCTAGATACGGGCCTCAATGGCAAGGAACTGTGATGGGGCAGCTGCCACAGAGGCCAGGAAGCGAACACTGTTCGCATCTCTCTCACAAGCTGTAGGACTGAACCCACTTCAAGTTCAGATCTTCACGGGGGCTTGCTGGGGAAAGGTTCTCCTTTTCAGAAATGCTCTTCTGTGTGTAGGATCTACTTCTTGACCCTGTCACCCACTGCCTGCCCTTGTTCCCTGTTTGTCATTACTTGCTCACCTAGGAATGTGTCCCAGGACCCGCTTTGGTCCTCCCTGCACATGTAGCTGCTCTCATAGCTCAGAAACTGAGCAGCTTGGCCCCCAGCGTGGCTTCCCTGTCTTTCTGTTTCCGGGAAGCTTATCACCTTATAGACTGAATTATAGTTTCTGCGTATCATTACCCTGCAATCTACCAAACTGGCTATGCAGTTAATCATAGTGGTAATGATGATATAATAATGGTAACAATACCTTGGTTTGGTAAAGTCCTTTTGATCTTTTAGAGAAAATTGTATTTATTCTCCCCCCCTCCAGAAAGTGCTACATATGCATAATCATCATCTCCACCACACATTTCTTCAGAACCGACCATGCTTGTTAGTCCTAGAAGTGCAAAGAAGCTTCACACAGTATAGTGTCTGTTTGGCCTCCAAGGTGAGGCAGTATGGAAGCTAAAAGTCAGATGAGCTTTGTACCCTTGGCTGCTATTTACTACTTCTGTGACCTCTAACACAGTATTTGGCCTCAGTTTTCATGTCTGTAATATATGAAGAATAGTTATTCTTTTCTATCATTTTATGTGCATAAATCCCACAAGTAATTTTCATAAATGTGAGCACTGAATTGGGCACTCAGAATTGCTAGGGACTTTGCCAGCATCATCTCTTATTTGCCACAGCTTTGCAAATTCCTGCTGCTTCCATCTTACAGGCGAGGAAACTGAGCCTGAGAGATTTTTCTGGATGTCATGAAATTATAATGCAGAAAATCTGGGACTCAAATCAAGATCTTGTCCATAAACCCTGTTCTTTGCAATGTAGCCCCATAGGAGTTACTAGACACTAAGCCCAAAGGAGTGGTACAAACAGTGAGAACCAGAGAACGCAGAGAAGTGAGTCCAAGAGAAGAGGGCATGGTTATTCTGACCATATTCTCAGTTCCACCTTATTTTTAATTTTATGCACTACTACTTTAGTAAGAATACTATTGCAACTTTTAGTAAGTGATATATATATATATATATATATATATATATATATATATGTATGTCTGTATGCTATTCCAGACTAATATGCCTTTTTATTCGAGATTACATGTACTCAGACACAATTAGTTTCAGTAAATGCTAGTGTGAAGTATTTGCATTTAAAGTTTTGCTCAAATAAAAGAGGGAAATTTTATTTAAGGAGGAGCATTTTGCTGATGAGAAGGTCAATACACTGTATGATCTTGTGACTCAGTTTTGCATTAGTGCCCTCTGGTGGTAGATTTTGGACTGATCATTCATTTCTTACAGAGTGTAAAGTCTAAAACGAAAAAATCCTGAATTAACCCAAAATCTTCCTAACTTTTACTAAAATATTAACTAGTTAACTCTGGCATCCTTTTCACATACCACACAAAATGTCTTTATAAAATTTTAATGTGTGACTTTTACACAAACATTGGTCATATTGCCTTTAATGGTTTGGGGTGAAAAATATTTTGAAATGAGCTATTTCACATTACGTGGTTTGTCTGGAGACATTCCCCAAAGTCTCTGGATGAAGGCTGAATGTTTCATTTACTCTTAGATGCTTAGGGACAATCTGTCCAGCCTGGCACACTTCCTTCAAACAGCAGCAGCTACCACAATAGCACAAGTTGGAATTCCCAAGGAGGGGCTGCTCTCAAGTCCCTAGACCCAGCCCAAACTTGCAACTCACCTAGTATTGCTTTTGGGCCCTGATTTTATTGTTCATTTGCTCCTAATGTGATAAGTGTTCTTGGAACTTGATGCCCTTCGGTACTTTTTTGATTAATGATGTTAGCTTCCAGTGGCAGTTCTGCCTCCTTTCTTGGAAAGAGTTCTTTATAAGAAGATTTACAAAAGGAATCCTTTCACTACATGATACACTGTTGGTAGGAGGGTAATGAGACTCTTTGGAGGGCAACAGGGCAGTGTCTATTCCACACTTTCACTTCCTGGAATTTATTCTATGCAATTACTCATACATATGTTCAAAGATACGTGTATATGAATGTTCACTCCAGCACTGTTTGTAATAGTACAAAGGGAAAAAAACCTAAAACTCATCATTGGGATATTAATTAAGCAAATTAGGGCTACTTTATCACATAATACATGTGTTTATACTATAGAATCAAGTGGCTGTTAAAAAACAATAAGACAGTGCAGTGTTCGTGACTAATTCCAGCTACTTGGGAAGCTGAAGTGGTAGGCTCACAAGTTCAAAATCAGCCCAAACAACTTAGCAAGACCCTGTTTGAAACAAAATATAAAAAGGACTGGAGATACAGCTTAGTGATACAGCACCCTAGGTTCAATTCCCAGTATCAATCACAAATACTTGTGTAGGTTTATCTATTCATAAAAATATCTGGAAAGAGGGCCGGGGATTTAGCTCAGTGGCACCGTGCCTGCCTCACAAGCGCAAGGCCCTGAGTTTGACCTTTGGTACTGAAAACAAACAAACAAAACAAAATAAAAATATCTGGAAAGATATATATAGAGAGAACTAATACCAGTGGGTAATTCCCCTGGGACTTGGCAGGAGGAAGGAGTAGGATAGGGTGGAGCGATCATCTATCTTCTCCTTATGAAATTCAGGAGTATTTGAATTTTTAACAAAGCATATATGAATTTTGGAATTGAAAAAGAAAAAATAATGCTTTACGTTAACTTCCATAAAAGTATTTAAAATAGATTCTACTGATAAAATAGATAACATAAGCATTTCAGTTCCATTCTATCACCCACTCCCAGCACGACCTATTGCAGTCATACCATATTTCTCATATCTAATTTGGTTAACACTCCTTGAGTTTACCTCAGGGGGATCTGAATGCTAACTAAAGTGTATGAAAGCAGACAGCCAGCAGTGCGGGCAAGCGAGAAGAAAGGTGATACAGCCCAGTTAAGCATGGTAGTAAATTAGGAAGTGTAGTAGAAGAAAATCCAATTCTGCCATCCAAAAATAACATCTGGAAGATTCTCTAGATTTCAGGCTGGAGCCCCATTCCCTAGAGAAAGGCGGTCCCTCTGGGTGGTCAGATCACTGTGATGTCAGAGAAGAGTGGCAAGGGGCATTAAGGACACACTGAGTGCATGCTAGGCTGGGGGCTGATGACACCAAGTGCAATCATAGTCCTAGAGACTCTGGCTCGGGATACCATACCAATAGTCACAGTCAGATCTGAGGAATGAAATCTGGGCTACAGGGGAGGGTGGGTCTCGAAAACAATGCAGAAGCTCTTCAACAGTCTGCCCACAGAAGGGCATTTGGAGAGGCTCAGGGCTGCTGCTGGTCCTAAGCAGGTAGGGAAGGCATGAGGGGCTTAAGCTCTGTAGGAAAAGGAGCCACAGAGAGGTGGCAGCTGCAGATGGTTTTTGAGAGGTGGGGATTTTTGTCTTTTCTTGTTTCCAGTCACCCTGGTTTCTTGAGAAAGTGAGTTGAGTGGGTGTTGGGTTGTGCTAGCTGGGACACGAATAGCTTAATAAGCTTCAGTATTCTACCATTGGGACCACATGTTTTTTCATTTGAAATCCTGAGAATCTGTCTACCACCCTGAATGAGCAATCTCATCTGAAATCCTGACAATGGTGGGTATGAAAGATGTTAAAGGAGTAGCACATGTTGGGAAAGCTATATCTTGATTGCTAATTGATCGGTTTGAGAGACACTTAAGAGATGAGTAAAGCATGCTTCTAGGTGTGTTTGTGTGTGTCCTGGGTGTGACCTCGGGGACTATATCTGGTTCCCGGCCCCTTCTTCTCTGGTCCCTCCTTCTGGCCGTCAACTGAACAGCTTTGCTCTAACACACCCCTCTGGCATGATATTTCTGCTTTGGAGCCAGCCAGTCGTGGACTGAAACCTGTGAAATTGTGAGCCAAAATAAAGCTTTTCTCTTTTAAATTGTGAATGTCAGGAATTTTATCTCAGGCATGGAAAGAGGATCACCATATGACTTCTGGCCTTTTTGGTTACTATTACTCTCTGTTAGCACTTTCTGTCACTCTTACTTCTAGTCATAGTAGTCCCATCACTGCTCTTGAGATATGTCTCAGTGTCTTTGCTCTGGTTGTCTCCTCTGCTAGGACCACTGTCCCTCAAGATAGTTATATTCCTTGCTCTCTCACTTCCTTCAACTCTGCTCAAAAATCATCTTCTCAAGGAGTCTTGACCACTCTAATTTAAGTCATACTTTGATATCCTTTTCTCTACTTCTCTTTCCCATAGTGATTATCACCTCTTACATACTACATTTTCTTAATTTTTTATGTTTATTACCTACCTCTTGTTTCTCTCTCCTTCTTGCATCCCTGAACGTAGACTCTATGAGAATAGTGGTTTCCCCTGTTTTGTTCATTGACAAGCAATGCTTGGAATAGGTTCTAACACAAGGAGTGTTAGGCTCTCTGAATGCCAAATGAATAAATGAATGAATGAATGAACTGTAGTTCAAGTGGGAAAGGTCTGCAATCTTTTGGACATGGAACATTGCCCAGATATGTAGAAACTATTGTGAAGCATTTAAATAGACTGTGTCTATTTCTCTTCCCTGTACTCTCAAGACCCCATAGATTTAGGTCTTGGCTTTTAGTGAGAGGGAAACGATTGCTGGCAAAAGTTGAGTGAAGCAGTTAAGAGAATGGGTTTGGCAGGACATGGTGGCCCATGTCTGTAATCCAGCACTCACAAGGCTGAGGCAAGAGGTTTGCTGTGAGTTTGAGGCCAGCCTGAATTATATGTGAGAGCCTCTCTCAAAAAACAAAACAGACAAATGAACAAACAGAAAAGAGCATGGGTTTGGAGTGAGAAGAGCCAGGTTCAAATCTACTCAGCTATGTAACTGGGGGAAATTCAAGTCCAAGGATGAAACGCATGCGATAACACACAAAAACCCATCAGTTGCCATTAATAAGTGGTTCCTTGGATTGTCATTGGCAGAGATGGATGAAAGAAATGCAGCAATAAATTTTAGGATGACAGTTTTACCTATCTGGTGGTCATTTAAACTGTGTTAGGTAATAATATTGAGGAAATCCTCTAAAATGTCTAGGTAATCAGGAAGTTTTAGTAACTTCTAGATTTTTCCTTCAGTGATATGAGTTATTAAATAAAAAAAAACCCAAATAAACAACAAGGTTTTAGAGCTGGACAATGCCTGCAAGTCTCAGATCTCTCTCCCAGAAAGTGCACAGGTACCGACAAGGCCCTGGTGCCTGGGATGGAGCCAACCAGAGAGTTCGTATATTCTGTGCTCGGATCTCTACATTTACTGCCCTGACACATGGAGCCAGGCTACCCAGATGAGATAGAAAACAGCAAAATGCAAATTCTGTGGGGCAGCTAAGGCAGACAGTCAGAGCCAGAAACGAAATCCCAGTAGTTGGCTTGGCAACTTTTCATCTAGAACCCATGAGTTTGAGTGCAGACAAGGAGATGGGAGACAGGGCTTTAGGGTCATGCCCGCCTTCCTGTTTGGTACTAAGCCCAACTCCTCAACAGCCCAGAAGGAGGCCTGCTGGGGTCACGGGGCCTCCCATTCCTGTTTCCAGTCCCATGCCTTTCCCATTGCTTGGCTTCTTCTCTATCCTGCTTCTCTTACTGATTGTTTCTGGGAGCCTTTACTTGAAGCCCTTGCTCCTGAGTCATCAACTAAGAATCTTTGGGGCAAAAATGCAGAACAGAAGGCTTCTCACAGCTTCAGTGAGCTACAACTCTGAGAAGAATTTGGATTGGCTAACTAAGGGTCACACGCCCAACCTGGGCTTTAATTGATAGCTGTTGCTTCCTTCCTTCCTCCTCCCTGCATACACCCCAGAGATTCTGCTTAGACAGTAAAGCAGCTCCCACCTCTAATGATACAAACAGTGTACCAGGCACTAAGGATGCTATGATAGGTACAGGCCCTGCCTTCACGGGTCAAGGAAGAGAGCTGTTGGTCACATAGTTCTACACACGTGTTTACAAATTGTGGAGGGTGGTATGAAGGAAGTACACAGGGCACAATAAGTGAGAGGGGGTAAAGAAGAAGAAGGAGGAGGAAAGGAGGAGGAGGAGGAGGAGGAGGAGGAGGAGGAGGAGGAGGAGGAGGAGAGGTGCCATGCTTGGTTGCTGCTGTGTGGAGAGAAAGCCACAGCAGGGGAGCCAGGCTGAGATGAGCACGGCTGGACTGGAATGGTGATCCTGGAGTTGGAGAGAAGTGGGACCTGACCCATTCCCACTCTACATGGACCTTGTCCATTACAGTTCCCACACTAGGCTTAACAGACCCAAGAAAGCAACTACTTTGCAATTGCATTGCTACACTGGGGAACTGTAGGAGAAGCAATAGAGCAGTGACCTCTGGTCTAAAGAGTTGTCCTATATTCACCAACCTCTTCCATCTTCGTCCTCCCAGTTTAAATCCATGCCTATTTAAAAGCTCCAAACTTTCTCAGGTGTCTTTCTTGGCTTTTGAAAAACATTGCCTAAAATAAACATCTTTTCTGGTGTTTCCCCTATTTCCATTATTGATTCTTTGAGGGGATCTAAAGGTTAATATGGCTTGTGAACCTGATCCCTGTTCCTGGCTGGGGAAGAGGGAGAGAGGGAGAGAGGGAGAGAGAGAGAGAGAGAGAGAGGGAGAGAATCAGATGCAGCCAGTGTCTCCTCCATTCATGCAGGTAGAAAGCACAGGAGTTGCTGCAGGCTCCACTCATCCCTGCTAACCTTGGAGCCAACCAGTGTGAATCTGCATTTCCTTGGGTTTGTCTGGGGTGGCCAACATATTGAACCAGCCTTGTCTCCAAGAAGTAGAAGGAACTAGAGCACTGGGGATTAGTCCCAAGTGACTCTATCCCCGAGCCACCTGCTATGGTTGAGGAAGATCCCTAATGTTCAAGATTCCAACTGGCTGGTGTACATTGTCCTAGTCTGCTAGATCACTCTTCCACTTGGCTTATTAGCTAAGCTTATTAGCAAATATTAACAAATGACATTGCTTGGAATACAAAGGGATGTCCTTGTGTTATTTTTCCTTATTGTCTTGTGTATTTAAGTGTCTTGAATCCATCTGGCACTGGAGCCATTTGGCAGTTCTGGTTCTTTCTTCTAGATATACATGTCTGCGCCCCCAGGACTCAGTCCCTCTTTTCTATTATTTTACTCAGTTGTTATTTTCTTTTTTAAAAAGTAATCTTCCTTCTTCTCCTTAATTCCTATTCCCTGAACTCTATTTTTTTTTTCTGTATTATGCTGTTCCTTTGTCCTTTCTTCTCCCCATGTCATTTCCCTTTCTGTAGTCCCTTGCTGTGGCACATGAGTCACATTTTCCCTCCAAATGCCATGTGTCTCAGTCTATTCAGTAGCAAGAGTGGCTCTTGCTCTAGCTTGGAAGATGACAGTTCCCAAAGTATTCCCTGTAGAGGCTGACCGGTCTGACACATCTAGATAATACCACCAGTTAAAATAATCCTGGCTCGGTGCTCAGGAGACTCACCAGTCATTATGCTGTATTGGGAAGTAAAACTGATTTGGCAGGCTCATTAGATTGTAATCAGCTTGAATCATCCTTTCTGGCTTCTCAGACCATAACATGTGTCCCTGAGAGCAGCGAAGGGGAGAAAACCACCTCTCCTCCCCAGCTTTCTGCATTTCTTCCAGGCTCTTGGCTCACATTAAATCTTAACTCTGTTAGAGTGGAGAATGACTCATCAGCCACCATGCCTGTCACTTTAAGTGGGTTCTAATTTGTTTCGGAAGCACTAGGGAGCCCCAGGAAGCATCATTCTTCAGTCTCATGGGTCAAGTTCCTGGATACAGAGTGAATAGGCTCAGAAGTTTGGGCCACATTCAACAATAGTCATGATAGCTAGCACTTCCTGGGTGCTTAGTAAGCACCAGACTTTTCTGTATTAACGCAGTTAATACTTAGCTCAGTCCTATGGGGGTAGATACTATGTTATCGCATTTGAGGATGAGGAGACATAGAGAGTTCTAAGGCATAGAGAGGTCCAGTAACTTGCATAAATAATAGAGTGATTAAGAAGTGGTAGAATCAGGTTGGAGCATGGGCAGATTAGCTCCAGAATCTTTTTTTGAGGTATTGGGAATTGAACCCAGGGCCTTTACACTGAGCTTCAGCCTTTAAAATTTTTTTTTTTTTTAAATTGAAACAGAGCTTTGCTAAGTCCCTGCGTTGCTAAATTCCTAGGGCTGAGCTCAAATTTGCAATCCTCCTGCCTCAGCCTCCAAAAGTGCTGGGATTACAGATGTGGGTTAGCACGCCCGGCTAGAACATGTGTTCATAGTACTTCCTCTTACTGCAGGCAGCAGGCTGCGGAGCTGTGGAAGGAAAGTTGGTAAAGAAACATGACATGAAGATAATCATGCTCCAGGGAATGGTCCAGTGAAAGAGACTCTTGTCATAATCCTGATGTGTAACTATTAGAATTAGTTACTATTAGAGTAACTATTAGAATTATTAGTCATTAGAATTATTAGTTATTAGAGTAACTACTAGAATTAGAATTCTGCCCTGAATTAGGGTGGTAACAACGACATAGAAAGCTACAAATGTGAGAGATGGTGTGAAGCAGATTTTTTAATTAATTTGAGACCCTGGAGTGATCGGCTTCAGAAAATGGTGGATTGTGGTGGCAAGCAGGGGCGGCAGAGGACACCTCTGATTTGAGGGTGGCCTTGAGATATTGGGCTGATAAAGTTTCAGAGATGCAGAGTAAAGCTCCCCCCTACCAAGGGATGCTGCTATGGGCTGGGGGCTCTTGCTGGGAAAAGTGAAGAGATTCTAAGGGAAACACCCCCACCTCCCTTGTCTTTCTCAGGTGCACTTTCTCCAGTCTTCCCCCCAAGTGCTGATGATAACAATTCTGACCCAGAGCCTTTCTGGTCCCCTTGGATGTCCTTGTGGGTAGGTGGGGACAAGGAGCTTGGAGTGATAGTTTAGGGGAAAGGTATGCTCACATTTCCACACATCCATGTACTTACCCCTCTAGAGGGGAAATTATATGTGTGTGGTGGGGGCTGAGGAGAAATGAGGCGAGTTACAGGCTGTTCCACCCGACTTGAGGTCTGGTGCGAAGGGGATGAAGAGGCCTCAGAGCTCAGTTCCCAGGGCAGGGTTAGGGGTGTGGGACTTAAACTCCACCCTCTGTTCAAGACTCTGTGCATTTTCCCTTTGAGCACCCTCTTCCCTGGTACCCAGAGCAGAAATCATCAATGGGGTGGCATTTAAGGGTTCAGAACCCACCTTTATCAACCATGATTATGGAGTTTCTGTTCATCTACCCAGGCTTCCATTCCTTTCTCTCATTCATTAATGTTCTAATGTATATTTTCCCATTTCAATACGATATTCAGTGGTGTTAAATAATCTTGAAGTATTTGGTGCAAAGAGCTAATAGGAGCTATAAAAATAAAGCCATTTAAATTTCAGTGCCTGACAAAATTATTATATTTGAAGTCCTGATTATAAAAAAAGCTCTCATTGCTAATAAACAAAAACCAGTGGCCATGTGAATATTAACAGTTTGGAGATGTAGGTGGAGGTATTGATATTCTTGAATAACATATGTTCACACCTCATAATCTTAATTAACAAAGTTCTTTTTCTTGTAATTTCAGCGGGAGGTATCTCATGGTAAGAGAACAAGACCTGGGTTTATGTGAGTAGGATTTTCTATTTCATCACTGAATCCAAATAGCGTTTTCTTAGTGTGAAAACAGATGGTTGAGATTTTATTTGTGGTCAAAGGCATTATGTCTGAGAGTGAACCTTTCTTTGCCAGGCAGATTTGAATAAATTCGGGAAGTGATTTAAGACTTGCTGTCTCTTAGAATCTAATCTATGACAGGTACTTTTATTAACACAATTTATATACTCAAATGTAGTGATTCAGAGGAACTAAGTTTCATTCTAGAAAGTTGGTATTTTTTTCTTTTTCCTTTGGCCATTGACCGTGCACATGGAGATGAGGACTGTCTCGGAAAGCTCAGCCTGGGAGTCAAAGAGTTTGCATGTGCCTCACATCCTGGCCGAAGACTGTCTTCTGATCTGGTTTGTGAGACTCACTGTATTTCAGAGAAATTATTTCAGGAAGATGAACAAATCCTGGCTTTCTGTTTACCACCTTAATCTGAAAATTGTAATTTCAGTATCTGCAACAAAAATTTTAAACCAGATATTGTTCTTAAAGGATGTTTGAAACCGTAAATTACTTTGTAAATATAAGGAAGTGTTGTTGCTATTATAATATACAGCCACATTTTTCCTATATTTCCAAAGGAAATTAGGCAGTGAGGTTAACTCTCCCGTACTTCCAGAGTTAAACTGTATTAGTATGATTTTGGCATCAAATGAAGTATTTATTCCCAGTACCAGGGATTGAACTCAGGACCTTGCCCTTGCGAGGCAGGTGCAGTGCCACTGAGCTAAGTCCCCGGCTCTACAAATGAAATATTTTAAGGGAAGTTTTTTGAGGGCCACCCATGAGGGTAGGGAGCAGCTGAAAGGCATAATGTCCTTGCAGTGACTTACTACTGGGGTCTGCTTTTGGGTCAATTTTCTCCTAGAATTGTAAATTCTTGATTTTTTTTCTCAGTTTCTTTTTACCTCCACTAATACATTGTTACAAATTCATATGTCATAAAGGAGGAGGATTAGGTGATGCAGGGTTGAGACTTCTGAACTGAACATGACAGAGGTGTTGTGCAACAGTAAACTCTTTGGTCATTTACGACTGCAGGTCTCCATAGGCCTAGGGGCATCAAACTTTAGTGTAATGAAAAATCTCCTGGTTAACAATCAATGACCCTGTAACACACACACACACACACACACACACACACACACACACACAATTCTGATCCTGTAATCTAGGATGGATCTTAGGAATCTATACCAGGAAGAGAACCCAAATGCTGGTGGTTGAAAAATTACAGTTTGAGAACCACTGCATTGAGAGTCCTAACTACAATGCAGCCTAACGCTCAACAAAATTGATTATCATTATTAGAATAAGTACTTTCTTTTATGTAGAAATAATGTAGTTCTGTCTCAATAGATAAAAATGAATGAATGAAGGCAGCGTGTCTTCTCTTTGAGGTTTTAGTGCTTCTGACTCCTTCTTTACCAAGGCTGGAGGATGTGTGTGGGAGCAGATAATCTGAGACATGACGTGACCGACACGGTCGCAGTAACCGAAAAAAGCAGCGTGAGAGTACAGATCCAAGCTTTTAAAACCTGCCACTTGAATCACTCTTTCTGCATTGTAATGAGTGAGAAACAGCTTGACTTGGCCAATTAGTAAATAACACAGAATCAGGGAAGGACGGTGACACAGGGCAGCGGGGATCTGGGAGCAAGAGAGGGAGCGACAACTCAAAGTGCTGTGAATTTCAGTGGTCCAGAAGCTATGAGCACAGATGTCTCCCCCTCTAAATGCTGTTATGTGGCTTTAACAAATGGATTTCGAGCCTTATTTATTTATTTGGCACCGGGGATTGAACTCGAGACCTTGCTTTAGAGTCTTATTACTCGGGAGTTTCACATGTAAAAGGTGCAAGTGGGTGCAATGCAGATGGGATAGGAATGTGCTGCATGACCTACAGTGGTTCACCTTTGGCAGCTGCTTAGCGGAAAATGGAGCCATGGCTCTCAGAGCTTCCAGGTAATTTGGCGACTGTTTCTTGTGTACCTACTGTGTGCTCAACATTGAACTTAGGGCTGCAATGGGCCTGACTCATGCTCTGGGTAGATGACCAGCCAGACAGCTGCCTTGCTTTCCTCAGAGCCAAGCAGACTGGCTTTAAGTTTCTGGTGGTAGCAGGGAGGTAGAAGAGGCTTTCTAGTGTTCTGGGCTTTCACTCTTTTTAATGGGTCCACCTGATAACTTGAGAGAGATTAAAATGGCAACTAATTTCTGCAGATTATAAATTTAAAACCTGAAAAAGAAAAGTAATGAAGACCATTGGCACACTTGGAAGAGAGACCTAAAGCTCCGAGTTAAATAGTGAATAGGAGAGCACATCAGGTAAATAATGGGCAAGGAGTGGGCTGTGGGGTCCCTAGATCTGATTGCAAATCTTGAAACTGTCACTTCTTGCTCTTACTGAACCAGGTTTTCTTATTTTTAAAAGTGGGATGACTCTAAATATTCCATTGGTTTAATGTAACAGGAATATAAAATACATCTAGCATGGCACTGACCTGATATAAAAACTTAGGAAGTGTAAAATGCTCTTGGTTCTGCTTCTTGTCCTCATATCCTGAGCCGTCGAGAAATGTAATCTCAATTTTGGCAAATCCCCAAATCAAGTAGATAGTATATTTTGGTTTGCACTTTCCTGAGATGACAAACAGCTTGGGGAGAAGCCTTGTGTCAGAGTTCACTGCAAATCAAGCATAACATATTTGAGCTCTAGTAGGAGTTTGTCTTAGACCTTGAGTTTCTTCCAGAAAGTAGAGCCAGAGACAAAGGTTTGTGTGCAAGTAGCTTATTTTAGGAGGTGTTGTCAGGGAACTGAAGTAGGAGATGGAGAAAAGTGGAGTAGGGGATGAAGGGATACCAATACCTATGAAGTTATGTTATCAAGTTTCCCATAGTTGTGGGAAACTGAGGCCGAGCATCCTGGGACTTTTGGAGAGCCACAAAGCATGCATCTCACAATTGTCCCCTCAGGAACAAAATGGGATCAAGCATCCTTGTGCTCCTATCTCTGAGTGGTCAGGAACCACTGTGAGGTGTCACCTCCCTCACACTGCCAGGCTGCACAGTGGCTGGGTAGTTCCCACAAGTGCCCCAGCACACGTGGCTGAGAATTCCCAGGCGACATGCAGAGGTGAGGTTCTCTTTGGTAAAAACAGAATAAAATGTTAGGTCCAGTGAATGTGAAGTGGTCACTATCCAAGTCTAATACTGGACTCAGTTGGCAAAAAATTGGGCAAGCCTGCTTCTCCCTTCAATCTTTTGGAAAAATAGCCCCTGGAATTTTCTTCAGTTTCCTCCATGTGACATTGTTCTCATGGATTTTGGAATTATAATCGCATGGGTCTCAGAAACTTAGCACTTGATGCTATACTCTCTTCCTTGTCCTTTAACGTCTTTATATGTTTAATTGTGTCCCCTTCCTCATGAGAGGCACTCATCTCCTTGATTAGCTTGGGACTGAGTTTTCCATTTCCCTTGTATCCTGTCAGCACCTAACTGTGCTCAGCAAGAACACGTTGACTTGTGCTCACTTGACGGATGAAGAATCCTTTTTTTATAAGCACAATTGTTTTCAGGGCCTGAGGAGTCTTCCTACTCCCTAACTATAGTGAGACCTTCACCAGTAGAGCTTGAAAAGCAGCATTTGAAATGAGGGTCGGGGAGCTGAGAGCACACTGCCAGTGCCTCAGGTGCTATAAGGTTTTCATCAGCAATTCATTCTGCACTGTTTGTATTTGGTTTCATTCTGATTGCTTCACTGCCAGTAGCACTCAGAAGGGACATATCTCTAGACTAAACTCTGAGCCTCTCATCAAAGTGTTCTATATATAATGAAACACAACTATTTGGTCCTTTCTCTGCCTGAACTTTTCCTTCTCCCCTACAACCCTTGGTGGGTGTAAATATTGTCAAGGTATACCTTCAGTATTTCTTAGTTATGAACATAGAGTCACTAACATGAGAATTACTCATGCCTGCCATGTTCATTTGGGCAGCTTGTGTTCTGCACAGCTGTCAGGAAACATGCACAGCATGGTCAATATGAATGTGTCTCCTGGAAGTGTATGGTGAATGATGTGTGTGGCCACGAACAGTGGCACTATCTGAGGAATCACCTTAGTTCTACTGAATCAGAATCTCTAGAGAGGGAGACTAAGAATCCACATTTTAACACATTTCACAGGTTCCTAAAAACACTGCAGTTGGAAAGTCACTTGTTAGGAGATGGGTTTAAGAGAAAGAAACAAATGAGGGAAGTGATCTCAGCATCTGTGCCATCCCTGCATCTTCTGTTTCCCAGGCTTAAGTATGCAGAGGCTTCTTGACTCAGTGAATCACTGTCATTCAGAATGTATTGGCCCCATTAATGATCTTTTCATTTCTTTCCAACAGGGCCTCTCCTGCTTTCTTTTCTGTGTGCTTTTTATTACTCAGATGTTCCAAGAGAGAAGTTCTAATCAAGCTGGGCTGTCTTCGGCCAATATGGAGCTCTGTATGGCATCTTAAGCCTCACTCCTTGGTGAGGTTCATGTTCAGCTTACTTCTACATGGCTGCCTTTATCCAGGGCACTGGTCTTTGGTTCAGTTACCATCAGCTATGGGATCTCAATAAAGAGAGATTACCTATGACCATTTCTTCTAAAAGGAGCCATGGACTTGGCCAGTACTCCACTGATGATCGTGAGTTCCTAAGATGAAAATCAGAGATGGGTTGGCTCTTGATCCTGCTGACAACCATCACCACTGTCTGTCCTCTTCTTTAGGCCCCTGTAAAAGAGAGAGTCCCCATGTGGGCTTCCAAGATGTTATCAACTGGCTGAAGGTTCTTGCTCATGAATTGGCAAAGTGTGGCTCTTTTAGTGTTAATAGCCCTAGGCTTTGGATGCCAGTGGCTGTCAATTCTCTGAGTTTTCATGGCCTTTTTTTGCTGTTGAGAGCCAGCAGTTACTTTAGACTTTGGGAACTCCCAGGTCACAGGAGTCAGCAGCTCCTGGCAATTCTCTGTACTGTTCTCTGCTACCAACCATTTTTACTGTTACCAGCTCTAGGTGCTGGCCACTTTTGGCATCAGTATTTACTGATGTTATCAGCTGTGGCTGCTGGCTGCCTTCTGACCAGTGGCCTTTGGTATTAGCAGTTCTCACCATGCCCATAGAGCAGCTCTCCACACTCTACCAGAGATAGGCAAAAATATGGCATCCAGAGGAGACTTTATTAGTGCTTTTGCTGCAGCATAAGGAGTAATAGTACATAAAAATGAACCTTCAAAGGAATGAGGAGGTTGCTTATAAAGGACAAAAGGCAGTCTCATGTATACTGTCAGACTTTCTGATTGGTCTTGGGTAGGCGAGAGGGTCCTTGAGGACCTAATTGAGGAGGGCCGCAGAGGGGTGGTGTCTTGGTTACTTTTCTTGTTGCTGAGACAAAAATACCCATCACTCAAAGTTAGAGGAGAAAAGGTTTATTGTAGCTCACAGTTTGTAGAGGTTTCGGTTCATAGTTGGCTGGCTCCAGGGCAGGGTAGCATGGCAGAGGGCATCACAGAGGAGAAACAGTTCATGGTGGGCAGAAGGCAGCAAAGTAGCAAAGCAGCAGCAAGTGATAGCAACAGCCTTCTTTCTGTCCCTTATATTCTATCTAAGCTACCACCCTAAGTGTACCCACTCACAGTGGGGCACCCTTAATCCTACCCAGAACTATGCCAAACCAATCAGTAGACTAATTTAGTAATCACACGGCCTTAATCCCAGCATCACACACTCTAGGTCCAGCCACTTTTGAAAGGCCCCATCTATGACATGAGGATTTTGGGGGATACTTAGAAACAAGCCATAATAGATGGAATCATCTGGGACAGGTCAACATCTGAAGACTGCTGCCACCAAAGCAAATGTCTGATGGAGCAGCACTGGGGCACCTGATATAGTTGGGCCAGCTGCAAGCATTTGGGGCACCCACGGAAGAAAAGTTAAGAAATGCCTCTTAGGGAGCATTGGGCCCTTCTCTCCCATCTCACTTAGAGTTTTATTACTTGTTAGGCCTGGAGAAAGATGTAATCAGTCATTATACCACCCAATGCCATGTCCCATAATAAGAGGTAATAGGCACTAGGTAATACTTTTCATCACACATTTTTTTCTAAGGACGTCATTAGCATTGATACATTTAGTCTTCAAAAGCAACTATTTGTGATAGGTGCTGTATTATCCTCATTTTACAAATTAAAAAATTGAGGGCTGGGGATTTAGCTCAGTGGTGCCGCTGCCTGCCTTGCAAGTGCAAGGTCCTGAGTTTGATCTCTGGTACAAAAAAAAAAAAAAAAAATCGAGTCATAGTACTTGTCCAGAAGTTCATAAATAGCTCCACAACTGGGAACCATATAGTTTATTTCCAAAGTTACGTTCTTTATGATCGTTGGGATCATGACCGAAAATCTGTGTGTGTGTGTGTGTGTGTGTGTGTGTGTGTGTGTGTGTGTGTGTGTTTTGGACAATGTTATGACAATGATAAGAGGAAGAATGGAAAACACAAATTAACTCAGAATGGCAAGAATGTATAGACGCCTCTGCTGGTTGGTGTTAGGGGAGGGGATTCGAAAACAATTAACATATCCCACAAGACAAGAAATTCTGGAGGGGTGGCCCTTTTACTTCTTCTGACTTCTTATAAAGCAGTAGAAATGGCATGCAATTGTCCATGGTTCCTTTTAAACAGTAACGCTATATTAAATGCCTTTTGGAGCTGTAAACCTCCATCCCAGCCAATTCCCCCTGGGGCATGGCTCTAATTGACAGACAAGGCTTAAGAATTTAGAATTAGACTGGAAAGCTGGGATTTGAGTGTGTTTAAGAAAGGATGAAGAGAGAGGTTATGCATATATTGTCAAGGAGCATGAAGTTTGCAGTAGGACTGTAGGAATAAAAGACCACTGTACCTTAAAGTTTACGTTTAGAGTCCAAGTCCAGAGCAGCTACTAAGCCTATAATCCAGTCTTCACTATAGACTGAAGCAATTATTCTAGTAATTCAAGAGGAGAGGGAGCTATTGAATTACTGGAATAATTATCTCTATTTCCTTTAGTTTCTTTTTTAGAGAGAAAGAGAGAGAGAGAGAGGAGAGAGAGATCCAAGTAGACTACATTGCTGAGCTGATACTGCTTCCTAAATCCTAAACTTTTTAAGAAAATGTCATTTTCTTGACCCCTTATGGACCTTGGCAAGATCTCCTTCAGCTCCTGAAACTGAACCTTGTCACACTTACTGGCTACTTTTCTCTTTCAATCAATGTGTTAGGAAATAAGAAGGGAGTTTTGATTTAAAAAGAAGATAGTTATTTAGTATTTCACTTCATTGTTAAGTCACAGTTTCTTATAGATTGGGATTGATTTTTTGCAGTCCTGGCTGAAAACAGGAGGATGAATATGATTATCTCTGATGTCCCAAATTTTGTGCTATGGGCTGTGCAAGGGGTGGTTCTGCCCAATATTTGGCAAGCTGTGTGAATTGGATATTTATACACCCCAAAATAAGTGGTGGTGCTGAGAATAGGCTCTATGGAGGGGCTGTAGTTTTCTCTGCACTGATTGTTTCTCTGAGAAACACAAAGATGTTCTTTGATTCAGGCAGGACAGTTACTCCAGAGACCCTAGGAGTTTCAAGACAACAAAATATAGAATAAGAAAGGGGATATCTTGGAGAAGATAGGGTGGTCATCCCCAGTGGGACTCTTCTGTATGGCACATAATTATCTTCAAGGCCAGAGGCCGTGAAAGTACTTTTCCTTAAGACAGTAACCTCTCTGTTTCAGGAGTGAATGGAAAAAATGGGTGTTTTAGTTCCCTATATCAGTTTCCAGAAATGAGTGTATTGTACAATGTGCTTCAAACTACAATGTTACCAAATATCATTTGCTGTTACTTGGATGATTTAGAAACCCCTCTGGAATCTCATCAAGACAAATAGCAAATATTTTGTACAGCATCTGGGTAGAGGAGCCCCTTCTCAGTGATGTCTAGCAAAGAGTCAGAAAACAAAGCAAACAAAAATACCTTTCTCTGTTATAATGCATTCTAAACCAATTACTCAATCCATGAGAGCCTACGGTTTATGTATAATTGTCAAGATATTATACCAGATATTGCAAGGTGTACACAGAAGTGTAAGCTGTGGACTTGTTGGTTGCAAACAGGGTTGCATCTTTATAGATCCCTGGTCAGAGCTGAGACTAGACCTCAGTGTTCAGGATTTGTGATGGGTTTAGAGTTCTACCCCAGTGACCAAATTCCATCTGCCTTCTAATGTGTCTTTCTGCACTGGGGAGGGTGTAAAGCTAAACACCACATTTCTCAGAGCCTCTGCCCTCAAAGATTTGGATATGTTTTGAATCCAGCCATTATGTTGCACTGGTGCAAAGTTGGAAAGCAGACACAAGGTAAAGCCACACTTTCCCTGTGTGTGTATGTATATGTTCTTTTCGAATCAGTTGTGGAGGTGTTTGCATTTCTGCTGCAGTGTTAGAAGTCTGTGGGTGTCAAGAGCCAGGTCATAGGAATCTCATTCTTGAGGTGACAGTTAAACCCTATTTGGTCTGGTGTGGAGCCAGCTTCCTGTCCATGCAAACTTCCGCACTGTGGTGGGTTCCTGACTTTGGTAGTCCTACTATGTTTTAGAAAGTGGAAGTTTCCTAATTTTGGGTGACCCAGGAGCTCCCTTGATGACCTAGTTCTACCATGTGGCCTTGGGAACCATTTCTGAAATCTCAATTTTAGTCTTTTTTTTTTGGCTTTTCCTATCATCCAATGAGTGTTTCAATGTTCTGTAATAAACCTCTTTATGCTCAAACTTGCTAGAATGGTTTATGTTCTCTTTAACTAATTTCTGCTTATGACTACTACTAGTATAGGAGAATCATGAGCAACAGGCCTTCTAAAGAAATTGGAAACATGGATTTGTTTTTTCTGACTTGATTGGGTTCAAAGGGAGCATTGATTAAGTTAACATTCCAGTATGGAATACTGGCAATGCAGGATATGCAGTGGCAAAACAGTGACCTAGGGTATCACCATTGGACATTCAGAGTGAAGTGCTCAATGTAGGCAAATCTTTGGTGGACTGAGTACTCACTGACCATTATTGTGAGAATGAGGAATACAAAGACTGTGGAGTTAGAGAGTTGAGTCTACCTACATTGGTGAAATTAAGAAAAAAAATTAAGAAAAAATTGTACTAAGGATTGTAAATTTATTGTTATAATCAAAGGGCCAAGGAGCCCCTGTGACTTCCTAGAAAGATCATTTCATGTAGTGACAGGGATGATGGATTCTAATATCAAATGCAGTTAGATTCTATGAGTTGATGATTAAGAATGGTGTGAACTCAGTATCACTAGGCCTTATGCAAAAGTTCGGCTATTGGTTGGGAAAGAGAGGAACCTTAAGAACTGAAATGGAACCATGTGGATAGGTTCAATTTTATTTGAGTAAACAAATGCCCAAACTCCACTGAACCTCCCTTGACAATAGCAGTATCTTCCCTTCCCCTATCTTATGAGGCTGGTCCATCAGTTTCTTAGTGATTCTGTAAAGAGCTTGCTGAGGCAGTTTCCCTGCAAGGAGATGGGGTTTTCCGGCCCCTATCTCCATCACTTATGGTTCTAGACCTATAACAGTGAAACTTCATCACATGCCAGAAAGATAAATGCAAGGAGTTTAAGGGAAAAGTTTATACAGCCAAAGTACTGTAAGCTTTTGCTCATTTATATAATACCAAACCTAGAGGGTAGGTATGGGAATGGATTACAGAACCTAGACCATAGAAGAAAAAGCAAAAATGTAAATTTTTGATTTATTAGTATGGTGCATTTTCTAAAGACTCTTGATTCATTTTTCTAGTTGGGATACCTGAGAATGACTGTAACTCAGCATGTCTAACTGACTAGCAACAGGGCTAAATAGCAGCATACTTGGAAGGAAATTGAGGTGTCAGAAATCAGAAACTGAAGTGTAGGGAGAGAAATTCAAGCACTTAGGAAAAATAACTATTTGAATAGATACGTATTTCATGTATACCTGACTCACCCACCAAAGTCACTCTTTTTCACCAAGGCATTAAGAACACAATTGTGAGAAACTAATTCTTAAACTGCACCTCAGTCGAGCCCTCTGCAGTCCAGTGATGAAGGTAGGTGATGTTGCTATTGAAATGGGCATTTTGCCCTCAATGGGTCTGTCGAGATGTTGGAGTGGTAGAGGACAAACAACAATATTTAAATGTCAAAAACAAGGTGGAAACAGCATCTGGCAGCAGGACAATGGTAAAAATCTGACCTTTATTGGTTGTTAGTTGGTGGTTGAGTTTCTAGATGGCCATTCTACCAGGGTAACAACTTGATCTGTAATCTTGACTGTAAATCTTTCTCCAAGAAACTTGTAGCTATTTAATAACTAAACTCTCAGTTGGGTGTGGTGGTGTATGCCTGTGATCTCAGCGCTTGGATGCTGAGGCAGGAGGATTGCTGCTAGTTCAAAGTCAGCTTGAACTTCACAGTGAGACTCTGTCTCAAAACAAACAAAACAAAAATCTTGAACTCCATACTGGTAAAAGGAAAAAATAAGACTTTTGAGAGATTATTGAATTCATTATTAATTTCCTAAAACTGAAAATACTACTGTGCTTCTTCCTCTAGAGGTAATGAATGAGATTTGGGTTTGAGTTTATCTCTTGGTGATCTCACTGGGTTTGAGAAGTCATCTCAAATCCAATGATTATTTTCTCAGTTGCTGAATGCATATTTAGAGTAGACATTTTAACGAGAGGAGAATTACCATATTGGCTTTGTAGATAGAGTAAATACTATTAACTATGCAGGATCAAGTAGAGCTAAAACTACTATTATCTATCAAAGTAGTAAAACAAACAAAAATGCTACAATATCAAGGAATTATAGAGATTATTACCCCCAAGTAGAAGGTTTTTTAAGATGTACAGGGTAGTGATTCCTCTCTTATCTTTGTTTAACTCATGTATTTGGCCTTTAAAGAAAAACTATGGGATTGACAATGGATTACTGTATACTTAAGCAGATGGTGACCCCAATTGTGTTTGCTGTACCATGTGTCAAATCAACAGTCTAGAGCATTTTGAGATACCCCATCAAAAGTGAAAGATTAGATATTGTACCTTCTGCTAAGAAGGAGGCACAAGTTTGACAGATGTACTTTGGCTATTGGAAACAGAATATATCACATTTGAGTATGTTGGTCAAACTCATTCATTGAGTGACCTTTAAAGCTGCCAGCTTTGTGTATGGTCCAGAGTACTTAAAGGCTTTTCAGATTGTCCAGGCTGGAGAGCAAGCAACATACCACTTGACCCTAATTACCCATCTGTCTTGGTTACTTTTTGTGTTGCTGAGGCAAAATACCCAACACCTAAAGTTAAAAAAGGAAAGGTTTATTGTAGCTCACAGTTTGCAGAGGTTTCAGTTCATAGTTGGCTGGCTCCAAGGCAGGGTGCCATGACAGAGGGAATCACAGAGGAGAGAGCATTCATGGTGGGCAGAAGGCAGCAAAGCAGCAAAGTAGTGAAGCAGAAAGCAACAGGCAGTGACCACAGCAGGCCTCTTTCTATTCGTTATATTCTATCCAGCCTATCCACCCTTAGGGTGGGTAGGACTCACACCAAGGGTGGGGCAGCCTTAATCCTAGCATTGCATCATGAATCAGTCCTAGCATCACTTCCTTAATCCCAGCATCACATACTGTAGATCCAGCCACCTTAGAAAAGCTCCACCCATCTGCATGAGGCTCTGGGGGGACATCTAGAATATAAGCCATAACACCATCTGATTTTGTAGTGGCTGAAAGTCTGCATCAGATGAGAATGGTGCACAAAGCCTGTAGCAGGCTTCTCTAGGAGAATTACAGTGCAGGTCCCTGCAACTGTGCAGTGATGTCATATGCTATTTGCCGGTTTATTATTCTCCCTTTGAGAAACAGGACTGGCTTGCTTCTCATGAGCTATTCATATGAAGTGGTAATTATCTCCTGAAACATGCTATAAGAATGGGACTTCTCATTCTTCATTTTTCAAAACTTTGTTGTTAAGTGGTCTGGAAGGCATATACATTGCCTGTGCAGGGGGCTTACATTCCCAGGGTGTAGCCTCTAGGTTCTTGGGGAAAGCAGTGAACAAGTTATCTGAGAACTTTCCTCCCCCTCTGCCCCTCCATCAAGTCTGGTGCATAGAATCAGCCACGTGATGTGCTTGAATCAGTTGGAAGTCAACTGACATAGCATTATAGCCTGACTCAGTAGGGACCTTGAAGTACAGGGGGAAAAACCTCAGTGGTGACCCTGAAGTACAATAGAGAAAGAAAACTTAATGGGCAGAATTTGTCAATGTTGTCTGAAAATGAGAATGTTCAGAGATTCAGGTTAACACAGATTCATTGGTAAGAGCTGGTGGGCACAGATTAGCTGACTGGTCAGAGATTTGGAAGGAAAACAATTAGAGGATTGGTGTTAAGAATGACTAGGGAAAAGGTATGTGAATAGAACTTGTAGGATGGGCACAGAGTACGAGGCTAGGTGTGACCCACATTTATTCACAATAGGGCATGTATTGAGGAGAAGTTGCCAAAAGGTAAATTGGACACTATACTTCTTTTATAGATGTCTGTAAGCCTCTCTCCCTAGTCTGACATGTTGTTTCCTTACAATTAGTTCCAGGGCATGCATTTTTATCAGGAATGGCACCTAACCAGTGTTGTATCTTTCTCAATGCAAAACATCAGGAGTCATATCTGTCCTATTGAGTTGGAATTTGAGATGGCCGCTGACAATTATGGGCAAAAGAGACGTCACTACTTTGTCAGCTAGGCAATTAATCCTCATTATCAAGGGGAAATAGGACTGCTGTTATATGATAGGAATTGAGAGGAGTATTTTTGGAATCCAAGGAATCCTCTGAGCCAACTCAAAGTAGTGCTATATCCAGTTGTGAAATTTACCTTATATTAGAATTACTTACTTAGCATGTATATGTAGTTAATTTATGTATTTAACATTAACTTTCAGTGGAAGGCTACAGAAATCTACTATAATCAGAATTACCAAGGGCTCAGATCCATTAAGAATAAAGGTTTGGATAACTGCACTAGCTAAATAAACTGGTCCAACTGTGAGGTTGACAGAGGGCGAAAGTAACATAATGGGTTGTGGAGGAAAAAATTTACAAATGCCAGCTCTTGTGATTGAAAGGAGAACTATCATAACTATAAATAACTTCTTCCTTGATCTGTTATGAACATTTTATAGGTATTAACAATTTTCCTCTTTTCTGGACAATTTTATAAATGATCTACCAATGGTGGTAAACTTTATAAGGTAGCTTTTATGTTATAGGATATCATGATGATATTATGACTAAACTAGGGGAAGAATGAGTATCACCCAGAGATACACGCACAGCTTTAGGGTCTCTCCTTTTGAGGGAAAGTGAGTGCATTTTTTTTGCCTTGGGCACAGTTTTATTAATATTCTTGGGTGTTAAAATATGGAGTGAAGGTAAGTATAGATGTTAAATAGCCAGAGGAACAGTCTATGAAATATGTCTTGGATTAATGCTCAATAACCATTCAATTTTTTTTCTGGAGACATTTCCTTAAGTGAAGAAATTAGAAAGTAAAGGAGTATCTTTCATGGACTCTCTGGCAGCTGAGGTGTTATATCCCATGTAAACTGAGCCAATTAAATGTACTTGTACAGGACCTAAAAAGCAGAAATGAGATGAAAGCTGTACTTTTGATTTTTTCTTGAAAGCATAGTCGTGACAGAATTTTCTTCTGTGGTGGCACTAACATGTATACTAGTGCCTGGTAGGTAAGTGGGTGAATAGTAAGAGACTCACAGCAGGCATCCCTTTAAGCTGGGGTGTATCAAGGAAGGCATGGTGCAACTTTCTAATTTGGCAGCTTCCTCACTGGGGCAGCTTCCTGAAAATAGCAGTGTGGTATCGTTCTGGAGCCAGCTGTTTTCTGATCACACAGAGGCAGACATGCCTTTGGTAACCATTTTTACACTGTGGCTTTTTGTTCCTAAAATCTTGACTTGGAGGTTATTTCTTTAGTTCTCATTGCTTTCTTCAATAAGCCACTTATCATACTGTACTAAACATTTTCCTGCTTAAACTAGGAACACTGGATTCATTTCTTTGCAAGTAAACCCTGATTGGCATAGGACTTTAGGAACTCACTGTCCTGTGCTGCTATTTTATATGAGAAGCAAGAAGGTTCTGGTGTGATGTCTCCACTATTGATCATAGTTATAGCCTCTATTATTTTGGAGAGAAATTTGTCAAATGTATATGTCTTTTGTTGTTTTTTCATCAGGCTTTGAATCGGATAGGCTTTCAATCTGATGGTCTGGTCATGGTAAGACTGAAAACTATTGAGACACTGATGGGTTAATGACAGTGGTCTCCAAACTCACCTGCACATTAGAATTGTCTCAGAGAACTTGTCAAATTCCTCACTCTTGGGATGTCTCCAGGGCTAATTAAATCAGACACCCTGAGTGCAAAGCCCAGAATTCAGTATTTTGAAAACTTCCCATAAGATTCCAATATGTAGCCAAGGTTGGAGAACCACAGCCATCAGGAAGACAGAGTGAGTTGAATTCTTGGGCTATGCATGAGTTACAATTGGAGAGAAATAATGTATTAGTAAAATAGTAATTTATTATCTTATAGTCAGAAAGTCAAAATAAAGTCTCAGTGAGCTAAAATCAGCAGGGCCAAGTTCCCTTGTGAAAACTCTGGGTGTGTGTGTGTGTGTTGGGGGAGTCTGTATTCTGTATTCTTGCCATTTCCAATTTCTAGAGGTTGTTTACCTGGCTTGGGTCTTGGCCCCCTATTATATTCAAAGCCAGCAAATGACTGGTTGAATCTTTCTCACAGTTCTCATTCATCTCTCTCTCTCTCTCTCTCTCTCTCTCTCTCTCTCTCTCTCTCTCTCTCTCTCTCTCTCCTCTGCTTCTCTCTTCCATGTTTAAGGACCCTCTGATTAATTGGGCCCACTGGGATAATCCCAGATAATCTCCCCATTTCAGGGTCAGTTGATTAACAATTTAATTCCATCTTCAGCCTTAATTCCCTTTTGCTGTGTAACCTAACAAACATGTTCATAGATTCAAAGGATTAGAGTGAGTATCTCAGTGGGGGTGTATTATTTTGCTTACCATGAGAATATAAGGGATAAAGGCATAGGGAAGAGGTTCCCTAGGAATTCCTTCTCCACACTTTTTTTCCCACACTTTTTTAATGAGAAGAGACAATTGGAGGGACCACAGCTCTCAAAAACTACCATGCTATTAATTCAGATGTGATCGGAAGTTGGTACACTACACTGTATTTTCATATTTCTGTAAGAAGCAGGGCTAGCCATAATGGATTGCTATGAAATTTGATAATTTGAGATTGTTTTTCCTCACCGCTTTCATTGTTTGCAAAGTTATATTTCAGTGCATTCATCTGGATGCTTGGCTGTAGATGATAGGAGGATGGGAACACATAAGCCTTGTGGTTTGCTGATGTCTCGCTAGGGATCAGGAGGGTCCTACCACAAACAGGTAATCCTTCCTATAAGCTACTTTTTAAAGAAGTCATTCTATAGTAATCATTCTAAAGTGAAAATTATTCCTTTGGCAGATGTCCTCCAAATTGTACTGCTTCATATTTAGTAACTGCCTGTTTAGTAACTTCTGGGGCATATTGTACAGCTAATTCATCCAGACAGGTTCACTGAGAAGTTATTGCTCATGAGGATATTTCTGAGATTTTTTTTTTTTAATTTTGCTGAATGACTGGTAAAACCTGCTCCAAGCATTTTTTGTACCGAGAGGAGCAGAGTCATAATCCATGGTATAGAATGCCACAAACTTAGCACTTCATTGTTGGCATGCTTGAGAGGACTATTCCTTCAGGAAATCCCCAGCCATGTCCACCGGTATCCTGCAGGTGTTCAAATTTTGCTACTTTCTCACTTGATCTCAAAAGCATCTGGATCCATCCTTGAAGATCATCTCTCATGGAGTCCTGGCCTGCCAAGTCCTCTGTGTTACCCTGAGGCCACACTAAAGGAGGATGAGGGGTGGAGTTAGACTGCAAAGACAGGAATAAAATTGGTATCTCTGGCTCACTGGTTGTCATGTGCAGACTCTCAGGCCTTTCAGCATCATCTGTCCTCTTGTGGGCCTGTCCCTGTAGGCTTCCTGGTTGTGCCAGTGGCTCTTGCCCTTCTTTTCTTCTAGTCTGAAGTTGGCCTCCTGGGCCCAGCTCCTAGGTTGCTGCTCTAGCTGCCTGGAAACTTTTCTCTCTAGCTAAATTTGAGACACAATTATAGCCCCTATAGCTGTCATGGGCTTTCCCAGTCTCGACTTTCTATTTTAATTTATACTGTCTCTGTTGCTGTTTTTTCTTTATTCTAACTTATGTCATAATATTGTACATGTTGTTGAAAAGCTCTTCTAATCCTCCATGGACCAGTATGGGACACAAATAAGTAATATTAGTAGGAATGGTTGATATCGTGCTCCCCAGGAAAGTTTGGCAATAAATTCCAGCTATTTATTTCACTCCAATACATTGAAAGGCAGAAGGGTGGCACAAATGTCACCCATTTCACTCCATTTCACAAGGGAGAAGGAAGTTTTCACCAGTCAGGTACATTTTCCAGATATTCCAGATAGGTAAATGGCCCATGAAACATAATACCAGGATTGAATCTCCAGGGTAAGCAGTGGTGAAAAAACAACAACAACAAACCCTCCAGTATCTAGGTCTTTCATTTTTGTTAAGAAAAGAAAATAAATAGAGCCAACTGCATTTCCAACCTTGGAAGATGTTTTCTGATGTAAATGAGAAGTATAATGATCTTAGCTTAACTGGTGGTATCTAACAATCAGGTAAAAATGGTTTTAGTGGACTGTCCATCTAGGGTATAAGTTTATCCCAAGAGAAACTTGTAAGACTTGCCTGATTATTGGTCTCTTCCCTCTCCTCTTTTTCTCCTTCCCTACCTTTAGCCATGCATTCTTCTTCATTTTGTCTCTTCCTTTCCTTAATACTGGGTGGCGTTGCCATGTGCGTCCCACTGTTGTACTAATAATAGCTGTCCCTGCTATTTATGAAGCCTTTACCACTTGCCAGGCATTGCGCAGAGTACCCTGGATACATTACCTCGCTCATTCCTCCCAACAGCCCTCCAGAAGGATGGGCATATTTGTGTAATGAGCTCATTTTGACCTGGTGTTTAATTACTCCATTACGTCCTTTGTCAGCACTCCAGATAATAAAGTTACTGGTTTTCTCAACCTTTTCATGCTTGACCTAAAATATATTGGTAAATATGATGCTGGCTACTGGGAAAAAAACTAGCAGGGAGACTGTGGGGAATTGGAGTTGTGTTTTATTATTATAATTTTTAAATTCTTTCTCTGAGTAGCAATTACTGGTGGTAAATTAAAGTTCTGGAAGCTGTTGTTTTACATTGAATTTTCACTGCTTCCTTCTTCAAAGTAAAACGGATGTTGGTGAGATGGAGTGAGGATGAGTAGGAGTGTAAGTAGGTGGGTGTTAAGTTTTGAACTCAACTTCTCGCGATAGGTGCTATGTTAATCATCACGTTCAATGTTTAGTCACACGAGAAAATGTGCCAAGGATCTAATCATTTGAGTTGGAACAAATGAACCAGGAAAGGCTGGCAAGTTAGTGGAGGCTGGGGGTTTTGTTGAGTTTTTTTCTTCTTCCTGCACTGTAAATGCACCTCTGCCTTGCTCCTTGTGAACCAACCTGTGTAGTGAGTTCTCCAAAGTTCTTTTCCTATACAAGTAAAGCCCCAAAGGTTGCTTTCAAAGTCAGAATGTTGGGGCTCCAGGGACTGGTGAATATTCCACAGTAAGGCAGCCTGGTTGTCACAGGAGGGCACAGAGCCAACTTGCTCAGGCATGAGGGCCCCAAGGGAGCACAGTCTTGCATCAGATGCTGCAGATCTTTCATCACGGTGCTCTGACAATGAGCTTGAACCACCACAGTGGTGAACTGATGCAACAGGCCGGAAAAGGCTGGTAGCACTGGGAGTTAACTTACCTTTGCTGAAGGGAGGACAAAGGGAAGATTAAAAACAGTTATCCTGAGGCACTGAATTTAAGTTACCAGCTGCGTATTACCTGAGAACATCCCACTTCTTTCAAGATGACCTTAGAGGGAATATAATTAAGTCAGTTAGAGGAAAAGTAATAAGGAATGTTAAGAGAATAGAGATTCATCAGAATATCTTTCTTAGTTTTATTAGCATGAGCAAAATCTGGATAGAAGTTTATTGTAACTATTGTCATTAATTTTAAGTGAAAGATTCACTGTTTAAAAAATATCAACTTACTACAGTGGGCTGAATAATAGCCCCTCAAGATACTGTACCAGGTGGGAATCCCTGGAAACTGTAAATTTTACTATATATTGAAAAGTATCTTTGCAGATGCTGTTAAATTAAGGATCTTGAGATGGTGAGATTATCCTGCATTATTCAACATGCCCTAACTGTGATCACCATGCAATTTTTGTAAGTGGGAAACAGAGGGAGAGCGGACACTCACAGAAGAAGAGGAAAAAGTCATGAGGCCATGGAGGCAGAGACTGGAATGATGTGACCACAAGTTAGGAGTTGCCAGCCAGAAGCCACCAGAAGCCAACTGTGGCAAGAGACAGATTCTCCCCTGGAGCCTTTGGAGGGAGCATGGCCCTGCTGGCACTGTGGTTTTCACTCAGTGATATTAATTTTGGACTTTGGGTTTCCAGAACAGTAAGAGAATAAATTTTTGCTGTTTTAAGCCACTAAGTTGGTGGTAACCTCTTACAGTAGCCACAGGAAACTTATACACATGCCTAACCTGAACCTAATGAGTTAGATCGCTTCAAGGAAACAAACACAAGAAACAGGCTTTGTCAGAGGGAAATTGGAAAGGCAGATGAGAAGATGAAGACAATTTCCATGGTTTACTCTGTGTATTTCCTATCATTCAAAGGTTTTACAAGAGAATCAATTCATGTACTATTTTTTAAATGAGAAAAATAATTTAATATGTCTCTTCAATTTAGTAATGACTTCAGAACCTCGAAGGATTTTCCTAGCATATTTCCAAGATTCAGTCTTGATTATTTGAGATTGACATGAAGAAGGACTGGACTCTTCCACAACATAGCATTAGATAACATGATATCATAATCAGACAACAATGTTAGACTGTGATGGACCAGGTGAATCTTGCCCAACGTGGCAATTTTATTGTCAAATATTTATTTCAGGTTTCTAACACTCGCGCAAATTCCTCCCTTCTTTGATTCCCTCCTCCTGCAACTATCAAAGAACTGTGCTACAGACCACGTGGGATATAAAGAACATTTACTCAGCTCTTGCTTTCAAGAAAATTACATATTGGCTCAGGAGATGAGATAAATGAAAAGGAAGCAGATGATCTGTTACAGAAGAGATAACACCATAAGCCCAACATGTATGTGATTAAGTTCTAAAAGTGTCAACCATAGGAAGTGTTGTGAGGTGTCATTACTGATGCAGATTACAACAGAGCTGACCTTGCAAGTGTAAACAAAACAGAATTCTGCTGAACTCTTCTTGGACCAGTTGTTCTGAATGCTTGCTGCAGTTTTGGTTCCCACCATTCTCAAATTCCAACTGTGAGATGAACTGGCAAATGTTTATCCTTGACATAAGTAGTGTGAAAGGAGTCCTACCAAGTGATTTTGCCAATGGCTGCCATTCCTGCCACAAACACTGGTGTGTTCAGCAGGAGCTGTGACATGTCCACACTCACCTGTCTCTCAGGAATGCTCTTTTGAAATGCAGTGTGCTCAGGATCACATAGCTAGTGAGAGGCAGTCAGAAGGTGAACCTAGCCTTCTTTTCCCAATCCCCACAGGCTTAGCCATTACCTTTGGACCTACTATATACGCCTGTTAAGTACCACTCTCTACCAGGCATTCTGTGAAGCACCTTCACATGCATTATTTCATTTAATTCTCATGACAATACTAAGAAACAACTGTTACAATATCCAGTTGTGTAAATGAGGAAGAGAATGGAGGCTGAAAGAAGTTAGGTACATTGCCTAAAGTCATGTCGCTATACAGCAGTAGAGGCAGGACTCAAACCCAAGCTTCTCTGGCTTCAGAATTTATACTTGTTCCATAATTTCATGTAACAAGGATGAAGATCTTTCAAAACATAGTGGTTGGAGCCTAATAAAAAATGGTCATTGATGATCTTGGGAATCTTCACCCTTTACTTTTTTGGCTCCATGGTGGGCTTGTGTTTGTCAGCATTTCCACTCTCACATTTCTCTCCAGTTCCTGCCATTTCTCCTCGGGTGTCCTCTCCTACTTCTTGATCTCCTTTATCTTCTATCCCCCTATCATTTAGTAATCTCATCTTTAATTTCCACTAAAAACTCCAAGAGCTCCTCCCTGACTCTCTCCTGACATGAGAGAGAGGCACCGTAGCCTGTATTAAAGTGATTTTGTAATAGATGTTTCTTCTGTTTCATTCTATTCTGAATTTCCTGAGCAGGAACCACATCTTATTTACCCATCTTTGTTTCTCTCAGGCTCAGTTCAGGGCACATGGAGTAGGTGATCAGCAATTATTTCACCACTCAAATTGTCCTGTGGTTGCTCATAGATGTCCGCTGTAGCCTCTCCTCCCCAGCTGTTTTCCTTTTGTGCCACATCATCCCCAGTTCCAACACTTTTATACCTGCATATCAGCTCAGAGATAACTAGAGGGTGAGATTTTCCATTTTGTTGGCAGTGTTCTACACAGTATCTATGTGGTCCACTAGCCCACTAGCCACTAGCCACATCTGGCTACTGACCATTTGAAACATGACTAAAGAATCAACTTCTAATTTCATTTTATTTAAAAAAATAACCAATTATTTTAAATAATTGCTTCAAATAACTTATTTAGTTTAAGTTCAAATAGCTACTGCCACCCAGGATTGTACAGCTATCCAAACATGGAACAAACAAGCTCCTTAGTCTGAGGCCCAAACTAGAGAAAAGATTTTTGTAAGAATTCCACAAAAGTGAATTGTTGAATTTACAGAAATGAAGTCTGATGGAAAGCTGTACAATTCATTTCCAGGCAGGTTGTGATGCATGTTTGTTCTCAAGTTGTCTTGAGCAAGTCATCACGCAATCAATCCATGGACTAACACGTGGGCACCACCTCTTGTCTATAGGGTGACAGCTCCATTAAAATAACATTCACATCTGTAAGGAAATGTGGGGGAGATGCCTAAGTGGTCTGTTATCAGATTTTCCTAAAATCCCTTCCAAGACATTGAGATTCTAACTGCAAAAAAATTCCCTCTTTTTTTTCTTCCCCTTCATTTCTGTCAAATTTAATTTCCTTATTTTCTTTTTCTGAAACTCGAGTAGCTGTCAAGAACATATTGCTGGAAGCCAAATTTGTCATTTTATCTTTGGTCAGTCGAAGAGCCTTGGTTTTTCTTTCTGAGAGAAATGCGTCTCCCATTTAGAGGGCAACTAAGTGAAAATGCACTCCTGAAACAAGGTTTGTTCTGCTGGCTTCCTTCAATTTGTCAGAAAGACAAAAATCTCACCAGCCTCACTTTGTAATAATGCCCTGAAATCACTTGAAGTCATCTTCCACCTACTTTTCTTGTCTCTATTATCTCATATGTGTAGTCAGAAAGAAGAAAATGAACACACTTACAGCTTAATATTCTGGTTACCCATACCTTGTCAAAACTAATTGTTTAAGGAAGGTTTTTTAAAAAAAGAATTAAAGTGATCAGTGCCTATGAGTATAAAAGAAATGATGGTACAGTTCTACAAGTCTTTTTCATAAGAGAGTCCCATACTCAACCCTTTTATGTGCTGACATGTATAAAGATACAAGGCCTGACAGCAGCAATGATTGCCCTTCAAGATAGAAAAATGAGTGGCAAAGAAAAAAAAAAAGAAAAAGAAAAATGAATGGCATGTTCATAAAAGAAATCCCTAACAGGTTCCTCCTTGCTCTACCCAGTGAGAAAAACAAGCATTACCAAAAAACTCCACTCCATTTGCAGAGAATTGATAACAACAATCATTTAAGAATTATTTCTTTCTCACCACAACTATGTATCAGCAATGTTGAACACTCAACATAACTTGTAAGATTTCTAAATCCCAGCACCATTCTGAAACACATAAGGCAAGTCTTCAGGCTGGCCATTTACTCCCAACCCTGACCCAGTGTCTATGACTTGTATATTTTGTGTTAATAATGGATAATAAGAAACCAGAAAAAAAATATCATTTTCACAAAGTTGGTCAAGAAGAAAATGGCAACTATTACATCATTCTTGCTCTGGCAAAGTGACCAACATTTTTGTCTCTCTGGATTCCTCCTTCACTCCTACACTTTCATCCCTCTCATGGGCAGACTCATCATGACATTGCTGGGTAGCTCAAGCTCACTGACACGCAACAGGGTCAGGAGCCTACATATGAGAGGTAACCAAGAAGCAACAGTGTAAGAGGTACAATATAAAAATTCAATAAACATTGTGAATGCCTAATTCAAGAGAAGTATATTCCCTCTGAATCAGAACCACCTTTTAGTAAGTGATTTTTAAAAATTCATTAAGTTTATTCATACATTTTAGGTATACAATATGATGACATTCATCATTGGGAATTTGTACCTTTACATGATATATCTTGGTTCTTATTATAAAATAGAGTACTACTCAGCCATAAAGAACGAGAAACTAGAGACATTTATAGCTAAATGATGCACATTGAGGGCATACCCTTAAGTGAAATAAATAGGACACACATGTGTAAATACCAAATAGTTTCTCTGATGTGAGCAACTGAAAGTGTAAATGAGGATCAAAATGTATAATAGATAATATGAAATAGTACAGTGATTTTTGACCTGGGAAAGTTTATTCAAAATCATATGACTTCCCAGCAGACATTTTAAAAAAATGTAAGGGCGTTTTTGGTGTCACAGCAATAGGGATGCGAAGGTGGGAGATGAGGAGGAGTAGTAGGAAAGACAGAGGGGTAGGGGCTTACCAGCATTTGCCATCCATGAGTCAGATATCCCAGATGCCTGTAGCTCTCAAGGAAATCCAACTTGATGAATGGTCTTATCCAAAAGCCAGCAACACCTGTACTGAAAAACATTGGAAAGGGAAAGGGCATAGTACCCAAATAGATGCTAACACTGTGGTCATTTGTAATTCATCATGATATGTGTATACTGTGCCGTAGTAGTAGTGACCAGGACACCAAGGGGTATAAAAGAGAGGTCTGGAAAGAGTTCCCAAATGTCATGCTGCCCCCACTGAAGTTGGGACTGGAGCGAGCAAGGGGAAGGTGAGCAGAGTGTCTGGGGTTATGGGAGGACAGCTGGAGTTGGGTGGTGAGATTTCTGGGCAAGGAATAGCATGTGCCATGAAGGCCTGGGATTAGGAGAGCATAATGTCACGAGGATAAGGTAAGAAGTTCAGTCTGCTATCACTTCCATCCTAACAAGGGTGAAGACAGAGTGAGGATGGAGAGTTCAGTAGGGGTCCGGTATGAAAAGCCTTGGAACTCTGTGTAGGAGTTGGACTTTACTGTAGACCTGTAAGAAGCCACTAGAAGGTTTAAATCCAGGGAGTGGCAGGAACCATGTTAGGGATGGTGCCCCTGAATTGAGAACTTTGTTAGCATCAGTACTCTTGTCACCTGCCTTCAGACCCTGGACCAGAAATACACTGACAGTCCCCTGGGACTGGGGCTTCTTATTTATCTCTCTTTTATGTTGCATTATGATGTGGTCACAAAAGCCAGACTGGCCTTCTTCATCAGCTGGGTCTGATCGCTGCCACTGTGGTCTACCACCTGGTAAGGAAATGTCTTCTACGGGGAGAAACTGCTCTGCCTGCCAGATCACAGGTTGGCTAGGAGGCTGGAGTTGCCTGAAAGACTGAAGGAGAAGAATGGCTAAAAGACTCTAAAATCAAACTGAGTTGCAATTCCAGCTTCATCTTTCTTCACCTCATGACCTTGGGTAGGTCATCTAACCTCCATCATATAACTTCATTTGTAGAATGAAGATAATTATAAAAACTATTTTGATGAGAAAATACATATAAAGAGCACAGGATTTAAGGACTCAAGTATTAGCTATTATTACACTAAGAGGCAAAGAGTTAAATCTATCCCAGAAGTTAAAAGTGTGCTTTCTGGGCTGGGGATTTAGCTCAGTGGTTTTGCCACCTGCTGTGCAAGTGCAAGGACCCAAGTTTGATCCCCAGTACCCCCCAAAAAGTGTGCTCTCTGGAGCTCTACAGTTGAGTGAAAATTCGGTTCTGAGACTTGATAACTTGGGCACCCTATTTAATCCCAACCCCACCTTCTTTTCCTTACCAGTAAAATAGGGTGAGATAATAGTCTATCTCAGGGCCAATGTGACTTAATTTTGATCATGTAAATCTCTCAGAACAACATCTGGCTCATAGTGACCTCTTCATAAATACTAGCTATTATTTCAACAGAGTAAGCAGCACTATTAGGAAGTATGCTCCAGACACTGAAGCATGAGAGTGCCTCACGTAAACTGATGGAAGGGGGCTGAAGCAAGATCTGGTGGGTAACACTGAAGGCATTGTTTTGAGCAAAAATAAAATACTCCGAGTCTCACTTTCAATTGTTTTCTTATTCCGATTTTGCAACTGGATCCTAGTTTATCTGAGATCCAGTGATAGACGGGACCCTCGTTACGTGAGGCCCTAAATCCTCATGTTCCTCCCCACCTTGCCGAGTGAGTCCAGCCGCATGGAGAAGGAATATGGTTCAGGAGTGCGGGACACAAGAAATCAATACTCCTGTGGAGTCCTGGCTGGTACCTGGCTTCCAGGGCTTTTGAGTTCAAGTTCAACACTTTTGAGGTCGATACTGGGGTGCTGGCCTCTCGATGACCACCAGATGTCAGTGCTGACGAGGAATTCCTCTGCCGGGTTCTGTTCCAGAGCTAAGAGCAGGCTGCACTGTGTCCTCACTTGTCTGGCAGCTCAGGGACACACCAAGCTGCCTACCAGAAGGTCAGCCGGGTTGTGATGTCCCCTCTTCAATTCACTAGAAGGTGTGGCGATTTGGTGGGGGCAACTGTTAGCAACCTGGAGCTGAATTTGGAGAAACCCTTGGTTCTAGAAGTCCAAGCATCCCTTTCTGAGGAATGATTTGTATTTAAAAGATGACTGTTCATTGCTGGTCAGTTCTGAAAACTGAAAGGCACTGAAACTCTTGAATTTGTGAGGTGAAAAAGTCATCAGTTATTGATCAGCTGTAGCTTTACTACATGTGTTACTCATGAAATGTAACTCAAAATTAGAGCCTATACACACAAACAATCAAAATAAAATTTCCTGAGTATATGCCTGAACACATGTGATTACTCTATTCTTTCATGAAAAAGTACTGGGACTGGGGATGAAGCTCAGTAGTAGGGCCCTTGCCTAGCTGGGTTCCATCCCTGACAACCAAATTATTTAAATAAATGAATAAATAAAATGCTAGTTGGGACCTACTAAGCTAATAACCTACAGTTTGAAAAACACTGACCCAGCAGATTGTCCCACCATATGTTCCCAATGAAGGCTGGGGCATGTGATGCTTGGCCAGAGTCAAAGTAGACCAAGGGAGAGAACACATGCTGAGTGTAGGTGTGGACTAAGATGGCAACTTTACCTCAAGTTACTGTCCTCTGAACCTCAACACTGTTGGATCTGAAGTGGATAGAATAATGCCTCCTCGTGGGGCCAGCAGAAGGCACCTGATTGATAACAGGCTCCCAATATATGCATACACTTTCCTCTCCTGTACGTAAAGGTTTTTACATGGTATCTGCTAAGAGAACTTTACAGTTTAACTGAATGAGGACATTTCTGATGTGGAAGAGGGATTAAGTCCTAAAATTAGTGACTGAAAACCCTTAAACATGGAGGAATCCTGCTTGTAGTTCAGGTGTTCCCAGGCCGCACCTGTCTTGCAGAACTGGGGAGGTCAGACAGACCTAGCTTACAGTGTGGCTTCACTGAGGTGCCCTGTCTGAGCCTCTCTTGCACTCTTCACATGACTGTCATTACTCAGTTAGCCATTTTCCCTCGTGGGATCTCTGCTTGGATGATACACAGTAGGTGGCCCGGGTATCAATGGATTAATGCCTAATTATGAACGAGACTGGGGCTGGTGGGTCAGACGTCCTGTCTGGAGGACTATGCTGAAGGAGCCCTGTGAGGTGAGGGTGGAGCTGGGAGGACTGACTCCCTAACTTTTAGGGTAATAAATCCCAGTCACTAGGTAACTGGAGTTGTTTTAAAACAGAGTTTATATAAGCTGTTTTTCAGTCTGTGAGTCTCATAGTTCCCTGAGGAAAAGAGCAATTTTCTTGTGGTCCAGCTCTTCTGAACCCCTAGCATCTTACTCCACACCTCTGTGGGCATCGTTCTCTTTCTGATGGGTTTATACATCATCCTCAAAAGTGTCTTATTATAATAATGCCTGCTGTTTTGTGACTGTCTCCTCTGTGCACGGTCACCTACCCTCTCGGTCACCATGACAAGGTAGGTATTATTATTATACTCATCTTACCCATCTGAGGGCTGGAGAAGGTGTAACATTTCCCTAAGGTCACACACTTACTGAACAACAGAGTCAGGATTAAACTCCCTCTCTGAGACCAGGGCTGGTCTGTGTATTCACAGAACTCATAGCCTCACTTCTCTTCTTGGACACACACAGCTGCTAACTCAGTGCTCAGCATGTTTGCGGCACACAATACTTTATGTTGATAGTGAATTGGTTGCTAGACCCAGGACTCTGGTCTGATTCCCTACAGACAAGTAGGAGTCTGAGTCCAGGTTGGAACTGAGTATTCCAGGATCCTGGCTTGGCCTGTGGGAACGTTGCTTCCAACCACAGAGACATTAGGCAGAGTAGATGCATTCGGCAGAATAGAAATGGAAAACCAGTAAGCTGTCTGATTCCTCAGTCTGACGGCTAGGCAGCTGGGGTGAGAGAATTGTTGAGTTGGGGGCTCCATGCAACCAAGGGAGAGCAGCGGATTAAAGAGAAGGAAATCGGGGGCAGAGAAATATCCTGTGGCTCAGGAACAGAGCCTCAGCCTCTCCAAAGGACCCCTGTAGATTCCTGCCCTGATGGAAGGAGCAGGTAAGGATTGCTCCTCTGGGGCCCAACTGGCCTGTGTAACAATCCTCTTTAGGCTGACTTCAGTCCAAACGACATAGATCATTTCAGTAGACCCATGAGGCTTCAGAGCTGGGAAGCACAATGGAGGTGGTTTGCTGCCCTCTTGTGGTGGAATCTCTCTCTCTCTCTCTCTCTCTCTCTCTCTCTCTCTCTCTCTCTCTCTCTCTCTCCCCCCCCCCCTCCTCCCTCTCTCTCCCTCCTCTCCCCTCTCCTCCCTCTCTCTCTCTCCTCTCCCCTCTCTCCTCTCTCTCTCCCTCCTCTCCCCTCTCCTCCCTCTCCCCCTCCCCCCACTGTCACAGATGAACTGAAAACAAAAGCACTGATGACCCTGGTAGTAACAATATCCAGAAGTGATAGTGAAAATGTATCAGATAGCCGCTGTGACTGTCCCAGTGCACTGATTTTCAGCCCTGAGGAGGCTGTAGTTTATTGAACACGTGTATGGTGGATATTGGCTAAGTGTGACCTGATTGTTCTCTATTAGATTCTTTGATTCAAATCCAGTTTTCCCAGGCGGGTTTACAGAAGTAAAGTCATTGTCCCAGGATGCGCAGTGCCTAAGAGGGGTCTGATGTGGACCAGGAACCTGACTGTAGATCCAGTGTGCAAGTTTAACTGCCTGGGGTGACTCCTGGGGCGACCCAGGTCTCAGGCGCTCACAGCAGAGGCAAAGTGGGAAGAAGATTCCAACTGCACAGAGTCCGAGTCTGAGGCAGATATAGAAGTCTTCTCCGTTTTGCTTCAGTCCAATGCCTGATTTCTTCCTGCCTGAATGGGAGTCACTGAGGAGATGCCATTGCCATCCTGGCCTCTGGTTTCCATATGGGGGGAAGTGAGTGGTAAGTGGTGACCTCTTTACTCTGCCAAGGGTTTCCTTGATCTTTCAGGGGAGGGATTTGACAAGGCTCCCGCTAATTTTACCTTAAGCCTCCTCTCCTTTTAAATGAGATTCTTTTGTGACGAAATGACCAGGCTTGATGTGGGCTTGACCCTCAGGGACCAGAAGACTCGGTCCCTCCCTGCTCCTTTGCTGTCTGAACTCCACAACCCCCCTTTTCTGCATGGGCCCTTCCTCTCTTCTCTCATGCGGACTGTACAGGGCACTGAGGAGGTGCAAGGTGACCTGGCAGCATGACCTGGAGCGGCTCACAATCTCAGAGAAAGAAGAAGTGGAGGAAATTATGGGAGGAAAACAAGGCTGAAGAAAAGACATAAAGGATATAAAAGGCTGAAGAAGTTTGAATTTCATAAAGGAATAAATCTCAAAAGGAGAAATAGAAAGTGGAAAACCTGACTTAAAAAAAAATCCATTGTCTGAAAAAGAACCCCAGTGAATATTTGTCCATTACTAGGACTCATTTTTCTATAATGACCTAATAATTGGGGAGGGAGGGGTGATGTGATTTTCTCTTTTGCTTGTCAGAATATACTTTCTGCTAAGCTAGTCAATGGCACTCATCTGTCTAAAGAAGTTAGGATAATTACAGCAGAAGGAAATTGACAGTATTCAGGTTCTCATTCTCAAAATAGGATTGTGTGTGTGTGTGTGTGTACTGGGGATGGAACCCAGAGCCTCATATATGTTAAGCAAGTATTGTACCATTGTACCCCCGACCCTCAAAATAGCACCCCATTTCCAGGCAAAAGGTTTGAGGAGGCTAGGTATTGTAGAGGTAGAAGATTTTCTAAATTCTCTAATTTCCTTCCTTATTTATGAAGAATCAGGCCTAATGAGCCTACAAGGTTTTCACTGGGAGACTCATGTAAGAAGAGATGTGGACAACAGAAAATCCAATCCTTTCAGTGTGGGGTGGCTGGGAAAAGAAGGGAGGCCATGAGGGAAGTTTCTGGCCCAAGAGGACAGGCATTATGGAAGCTAAGAACCCTGTGGACAGAAGGGTTCTGACCCCACCCTCTGATTATGCTGAGTGCCCTGTGCCAACATGGGTGTGGTTTTCATATCTGAGCTTCTCTCTCACTCCTATTAGGTGAGGATGACAGGTTGAGAGCCAGCCCGTCTGATGGGGGCTGGTGGGTTGGGTGAGAAGAGAGAGGGAGCCGAAAGACTAGGGTATGATACTGAAAGGTGCCAGACACTTACACAGAAAGTGGCTGTGTCACCCAAAGGAGACTACTTAAATGGGAAAAGACGGGCTGTCAATCTGGAGGATGAATGTAAGTTAGATTTTGTCTTAGTTTTATGCTGCTACAACAAAGTACCTGGGAATAAGTAATTTATAAAGAACGGAAATGTATTTTTTCTCACTTTTTCACACTTTTGGAGGCTAGGAAGTCCAAGACTATGACACCAGCAGGTCCAGTTATCTGGTGAAGGCCAAGTCCTCCAAAGGAGAGAGACTCCGTCCTCTATAGCAGAAGGCTGGAGGGCAGCAGAACTAATGCTGCAGAAGTCTCTCTTATGAGAGCCGTAGTCCTACTCAGGAAGGAGGAGCCCTCCTAACCTAATCACCTTGTAAAGGCCTCTCTCTTAAATCCATCACATTGTCAACTCCTAAATTTCAGAGGAGACATACTCAAACCAAAGTACAGGATTGCTTGGCTCTCAAACCTCTAGCATCATCTCACCACACCTAGAATAAGACTCTCCTCTTCACTGTGGTCTGTAACATCCTACCAGATGGGGACTTGGCCCCTTTTTGACTCTGTCCCCTTCTTCCAGCCACACTGGCCTCCTCCTTAGGTCTACAATGCAGCCTATGCCGCACACTTGGGGCCTCTGCACAGGTTTTCTTGCCCGTCCTTCTGAATAACAGCCCTGCTGTCTGCCTTTGTCTGGGTGTCTCCTCAGGAAGCCTTCCCCGACCACCGTGTTTAAACAGTGCTCCAGTCCTCACCCAGCTTTGTTATTCTTCATAACGATGATAACACTGGACCCATGCACCAGCTGGAACAGTATACCATAGGCCGGGTGGCTTAAACCAATAAACATTGACTTCTCAAAGTTCTGGAGGCCGAAAGCCCCAGATTAGAGCACTGGCATGACTGGTTTCTCCAGGGCCCTGTTCCTGGCTGCCTTCTCACTGTGGCCTTCACTTGGTGGATGCTTATGGAGAGCCCTCTTCCTCTCTCCTTCTTAGAAAGCCAAGAACCCAAATGGATTAGTACCTACTATTAGGACCTCATTTAAACCTAATCACTTCCAAAAGTCCTATGTCCACATACAGTCCCATGGAGAGTTAGGGTTTGAACACATGAATGTTGGGGGTGGGACACAAACAACTAGTCCACAGCAGCCTGCACCGCACATGTACTGTATTAAAGTGGAGCTCCATGAAGGGAGTATTTTATTTACAGTTGCCTAATACTGTCCCTGGCACACAGTGGACACTCAAAAATGTATGTTAGCCTGGGGCCAGGGCTTTAACTCAGTGGCACCGTGCCTGCCTCACAAGTGCAAGGTCCTAAGTTTGATCCTGGTACCAAAAAAAAAAAAAAAAAAGAGTTCTACGAATGTATGTTAGCCAAATTAAGGAAGGAACTGCATTTTCCCCTTGTATTCTGGTGACAGGGCAGGCAGATATTTCCTGGTGGTCTGGCCTGGGTTGCTCTGGACCATCAGGCCTTTGCCACTGGGTGGCAGCAGCGTCCCAGGCCTGGAGTTCAGCCTTGCGCTCAACAGAGCATTACGCTGGGTCCCCTGGGTTCCCACCGACTGGCCCTCCTGTCCCCTTGGCCTCAGAGGACAGCAGGAGGGGTCCAGGCAGAGTGGGAGGTCGCTGGCACACAGAGGAGCAGTTCTGTACTCGGGAGACTCTGGGAGAGGAAGCTGGGTGGTCTCCTCAGTGGCGAATTGAGCCCTTCACAAAACCTCCACGCAGCGCGGGCTGCTGGGAGAGCCAGGCCTGACAAAGGCCTGTTGGCGGAGGCTGGCAAGAGCGGCCTGGGCCCTTGGGAAGAGGCCTGGCAGGCTCCGGAAGCCGGTTTCCAGGGGTGACAGAGTCCGCCAAGAGCCCTCCCCGGAGACCAGAAGACCCGGAGAACTGTGGTCTCCTCCCTGAGTTCCTTCCAAGTACAGTGGTCTCCAAGCCCCACCCCCAAGCTCTTCCCTTTTTGTTGAGTCAGTTTTGATCTAAATATACCAAGAATCTCCCTGAATGCTGGAAACTATACTGAGAATTTTATTTATATTATGTAGGCACATATAATATGTAATACTATGTATTTTCTTTAACTTTCATTCCAACTTCATGAAAAAGCTATTTACGATAAGGATGTTGAAGTTTAGCCTATCATTTGTGAAGCTTAGTTGACTAACTCAGGTTCATTTTAAGTTAACATCCCCTTTGACACATGGTGATCAGATACGAATGGAAGTTTGGAGATGGCAGCACCACACGTGGAGATGGCAGCACCACACGTACAGATGGGGACACTGAGGTGCAGGGAGGTCACTGTCCAGGGGCCCTAACTAAGTGCTTGAGAATTCAGGTCTAGACTTGGTGAGGTGGCACATGTCTGTAATTCCAGCACTCTGGGAGGCTGAGGCAGGAGGACTGCAAGTTTGAGCCCAGCCTGGGCAACTTAGTGAGTTAGCAAGACCCTGTCTCAAAATAAAAAAGGGTTGGGGATGTAGCTCAGTATGAAGGATCTGGGTTTAATCTCTAGTACAAAAAAGGAGTGAGAAAGCAAGAAAGAAACAAAGGTGAGGGACGGGGGGAGGGAGGGAGGGGAGGGGAGGGAAGGAAAAATTGTGTTTAGCATGGGGGATTCAACCCATCACTGTGTACAGGTTTGGATTTGAACACCACTCTGTAGCCAGAGGCCTCTAGGCTTTAGGAAGCATAAAGCTTTTGAAAGTCTATTTAGGATAGTTATCTAACATACATGCTGATTTTCTTAAGTTTGTTTTCGATTTCGTTGCCTAATGCTCCTCGTGGGCTGGAAAAATGCCTCTCTAAGGCACTGTATGCCAAGACAGTGGAATGTGGTGATAGTTTTCAGATTTGTGTGGCTGACAAAAATGTTAGGGGTTAGGGGCTTGGACATCCGGTTAGGGTCAGGTCAGCTGAGTGGCGATGCCTTGAAGCTCCTGCCTGGCTGCTTTCAGGACTTTTTACAATGTCTGATCCTGTAGAGTTGGAAAAGAAATCTCAAGTTGCCATCTGATGTTATCTTCTAGCATCAAATCTGTTCTGCCCCTGTGTCTGTAATGGGGTTGTGTGGAGGTCAATATTGGAAGAGTTTATGATTTCATTTTGTTTCCTCCTGCTGCTTTTTATGTCCTTCAGCCATGGCTTAAAGAAGGGGATTTGTAGGAATTATTCCCAACCATGGAGTCTGGAGTTCCCTGAAAATCTTTAAGAAATGCTTCATTCTCAACTTTACAGTTCTGGAAAATGATTATCTTTGAATAGCACTACATGAAAAATAACACAGGTGCTTTTCTGAACGCGCCTCCAAATGGAAAAAAAAAATGTGTCCATCATTGGAAAAGAATATATGAGTGTCAAATCTGTCAGCCCTGTAATGGATTACTGAAGATACTTTATGTTGGGTTGGGGGTGGTGATGGTGGGAATAAGGAATGAGAGAAGGAAAGAATAAAATAAGAAAGGGAAGAAAAGAAAAACAGATGCCAGCCTTCGAAAATTTCAACCATGGATAACTGAAACACTGCTTAATTTATTTGAGACAATTCTGTAGTCTTAGAGGCAATTGACTGTGGTCACAAGATTTCCAAGCAAATAGTGAGTGACAGTGTCTCAGAACAAGTAAACAGTAGAAAATGTCAGACCTGAACTTCTTAAAGCATGCTTAAGAAAGCCTTCAGAGAGACATTAAAAATTGGAACAATATTTACTAAGACAATTCCCCCTCTCCAAACATGCAAACCCTGTCGCTTACAATTTGCTCTTAACCAAAGCAAACCAGTCATTTTCAGTTCTTCCTGTCACTTGTATGTAGGATTACCAGATTCACAAATAGAAATGCTGGATGTCTAATGCCATATTGTTTATACTTATACTAACACGCTGTTATTTACCGTTTATACTAAAGCATTGTTTACTTATCTGAAATTCAGATTTAACTGGGGTTCCTGTATTTTATCTGACAACCTTACTTAGAAGGTGCAGACTTTGACAACACGTGACTGTTTGAAAACTGAAAGTTGCGATATCTGTTTGTGGGCCGGTTGAGGTGTAGCCGGTGGAAAGGTTACCACGCTACCTTCTGAGGACCTGCGCATGGCGGAGAAGCGTAATAAGCGACAGAGTGGGAAGGAAGACGAGCTTCCCCAGCAGGATGCTGAGAGGTGGGGGAGAGAGAGGCCAAGAAAGACACAAAGGAGAAAAGACAAAGGGTGACCAGAAAACAGGGCTCTTTTGCAGAGGCTATTGCTGCAGCAGGGTGACCAGAGGGAAACGTGAAATGGGGGTCCTGAGGAATTTTAACCAGCTTGATGGTCTTCATAGATTAATCCTTCTAGGCCCATAGACCCAGGTATTCGCTGTTCCGCCCCTCCGTAGGGCTCCCTAGAAACCGGTTTAGGTGAGCGCCCCCTGGTGGCTCCTTTGGGTATCACTCGCCCACACGCCGCCTCGCTGAGCCCAGGGACTGCTCATTCTCCTTTCCCTTTCAGGACGCTCCCCACCAGCTCCCTCTGTTCTTCCCTCCTTCTTTTTGTGTCGGCTTATTCATTCGGAGCCTGCCCTAGGCGCGACACCTCTCAACTGCTCTGGCCCCAGGAGGAGGCCACACAGAGCTGCGTATTGTTGCCCCAGTTCTGGGACCACCGGGGTGGAGCGAGGTGGGGAGCCTACCGATGATTGACAGCAGCCTGGGGTCAGGGCCTCGCGGGCCGCCCGGAAAAGAGGCCGTGTTCCTGGACCGCAGGATCCAGCCACAGAACCCCCCCTCCACCTGGAAAGGAGCCCTTCCCCAACCTTCCTTCAGACCCATGCAATTAACAGCTCTTAATTTCTGTTTGCAACGTGGTGTGTGTGAATAAAGTCATAGGAAAGAGGATTTTATTGGTAAAGTGAGATTTTTGGCTTGAGAAAAAGAATCCTGCTTGGGTTAGACAGTGGTGGTGACAGGATGAATATGGGAATGGAGCAACAGGCCCTAACTTCTGGGGGTCCAGGACTTTTAAATTATGAAATGCATTTACTAACTTTTTCATAGTTCCATTTGTGAATAGATTTGTGATTACGAAGTAAAGGGAACTCTACCTCAGGTGGCTTCTCTGTCCAGAGTGTCCCAAGTATGCAGATGATGATTTCTTTGAGTGACCAGGTTTTGTTCCTCTGGACTCTGAGCAGCCTAACTTTCTATTCACAAATTGGCTACATGAATATCATATACTGTACGCCTTGAAAAGTTAGAAGGTATTCATCCCATACAGTACAGTGGATTCACAGATTTTTTTGGTCACATGACCTTGTAGAGAAACTGGTGGAGTCCAAGGATTTCATCCAGAGAATCAGGCAGATGCGCAGATTTTCCTCAACTCCAAGGGCTATGAACCCACTGAAGTCTTCACGTGGAAGACCTAGGGGTCATGGGCCTGTCTTCGTGACTGCCCTCTTCATGGAGAGGGTCAGATGAAAGGGTCTCTAGACACAACTTAGGTCTGGAGAATTCATGATAATACTTGCCAATTCTTTATGAAAAAGCAGGTGGGGAAGGAGTCCTCTGTAAGTCTGTCTTAATGCATAGAGAGGTACACCAGCACCATGGCTGGTTCTGAAATATTCCTTGAACACTTACTCAGCATTTTGTCACAAATGGCAGTAGTAATTACACAGATAAATCTACTTAATTTGAAGGTTGAAAATCACTTTTTGGAAGAGTCCCATGGTTGTGTTACATTTTACCAATCCTGACATGAAAATGATTCCACTTCTCTGAGAAACTTGAATCTGACCTGGACAAGTAAGTGCAGGCTGCCTCCCTCACCTGCCCTTTTCCACCTCCATTTTGAGGTGTTTACAGGAGAATATGTCCTTACTTATTTCCTTGGGGCCAACTCACCCAGCACGTTCTGCCAAGATTTTACCATGCCGCGTGGCATTCTTCCCCAGCTTGCCCTGATCTCATTGCAATACTTGCATGAACAGAAAATTAAGTTTCCTTCAGGGAAAAGAAAAACAACACATGAGCATATTAATGTAAAACTATTTTTTCTTTATTGAAAATACACCTATACAGTAACGCCTCTCCATCCACACTAGGCGCGTGTGTATGCAAAGCCTGTGACGGGCTGGCCAGAGGATCACTCTAGAGGACCTGCTTTCATAAGGGACGGTTAGTATAAAAAACATCACACTGTGTAACAATTATTTTTGACACAAATGCTCTACTAGTGTCATGACAGCCTTGTACATTAATTTTTGTAGTGTATTTCCCAAATAGAGCCTCAGCATTAGGTGGTTACTCTACCACAGCCTACTGTTAACTTTTATATGCACATAGGGCTCAGGATCTCTATAAAAAAACTCTAATTGTGTATCAGAGGACAGAGGTCTAGATTCTCAGTTTGTTAGCATAATTAAGTCCATTCACCATTTTCAGGCAGAAACTCAAACACAGCTGGTACTGTCTGACGGCTCCCACTGAGTGTCTTTGACTGGATATTCTTTTAGGGGACAAAAATTAATCTTTTCAACCTGGGAGCTGCCTTGCCTGAAACTAATGCCACTGCTGTCTTTTTTTGTGATCTCATTGACATTTTCTTCCTACTCATTGGTCTTCTACTGTATCTCTTAGGGACACAAACAAAACTAAAGCAAACCCTGCTCTAGTTGCAAGTTTTGAGTAATTTGGTAAGTGGAATTTCAACACAAAGTATTTCATTTCTCTCATTCTAAGATCTGGTAAGAGAAGAGACCACTGACTCAGTTCATGGACCTTTATTAGCACATTCATTTGACTTCTTCGTCATATGTAAGAAGTCATATTTTTGTATGTATGTTTCTTGAGGGAATGATTCAAAAGTGAAAAGAAAAAGTGTTTCAGGTAAAAAAAAATCCAAATGAAACTCTTTTTAAAAATTTTTCCTTAAAGAAGACCTAAACTGTTGGTGTTACAAAATCCTCTCTTTAATGCCAGTCACGCTTGCTTCTTCCTCAGCTCTGTGGTGTTCCATAGTAAGACCAAGAGCACCCTTGCTAGTTGCTAGTCTGTTTATTTCCTAAAGGTCTTTTGTCAGTGGAACAGTGGGAGACATCCTCCCCTTCAGGTTGGGGAGAGGAGGAAAGAAGCAAATACTTCCCCTGGTGGAAATAGTTAGAAAAAAGGGTTGCATTAATAATCCCTCTCCTGGAATGGCCTGTGACCTGATGACTTGCATAACTGACATTTTCGATACAGGAGCTGGTGAACTTCGCACCATCTTGCCCCAGTATAGAAATGTTCACTTCCGTTAAGTGTTCTTTCTCAGAGCCCTGTACTGCATCGACTGATACCTGGTGTGCAGGGTATCCCATGGGGAAACTGAGGGCAGGCTCTTTTGAGATGTCACAGGAAGACTGGGCTAGTGAAACCATAAAGGCATCTAGGGAAGTCACTCATTGTTCAGCCGAGGACACTGAGGCCTGGAGATAAGAGGTAACTTGCTCCAGGCCACATGGAAATTTCACTTGCTGTCCCTCCTCACAGCTGTGTGGGATGTGTCGATCTACATTTTCCTGATCCCAATAAAATGAAGACACAAGTCAGAAGAGAAAGGGAAAACAATCCTTCTACAGTCCAACTCACAGCTGATGGTTTTCCATTGAGTTGCTATGTTTTGAGACTAATATTCTGAAGGATTTTTATAATTTGAAAGTTGACTTAAAATATTTTAGCCTATTTGTTAGATTCTTTAACTTATAAAACAATCATATTTGTGGGATCACGTGCCAGATAAATTTGCAAGACAGGATCAAGATGATTTTTTGATCCTACTACCTTATTAGGTAAGACTAATATGAGATGATTTACAAATTGCAAATGTGGGATGAAAACAATATGGTTTGGCTGCCTCAAAATCCTCCCTTGTTTTTGGATGGATACCTTCCAATCCTATCCCAGCAGGGAGAAAAGAGGAGGGAAGGGGCTCGCTGGAAGGCATGAGCCTAATGAGATGGACACATTTCACGATGGTTTCAAACCCCTGGTGCTCAGGAAAGCATCTCTTTGCGTTAGTCTACATCTTGGTCTCACTGTCAAGAGGTTTCTCAGTTTCATTGTCCTGAGCAATCAGCTGGTATGGCTTTTTCATTTCATTCTCTTCAATCACCGAGTTACCCATTTCGACATCTCTGTTCTTCAGTTCATGTCGTGACAAGTGCTCCACAATCCCGGCTCCCAGGGAGTCACCCAGTACATTGGTTGTGGTTCGGAGGCGGTCCCTGAAGTGGGGTGGGAGGGAGGGAGAAGGAGATTTCAGCTTCTATTGTGAATGGCTGACAAAGTCTTTAGGAGGTCTCTCCTCCCGCCTCCCTCCCTCTGTCTCTTCTCTCCCCTTTCCTCTCCTGTCCCCTCTCCCTTCATGTGCACCTCTCCCCGCCTTTCCCTGGTGGTACTTCGAACTGAATCCAGGGCCTTAGCACTGAGTTACATTCTCAGGGTTTTTTTCTTCTTATTTTGAGTCAGGGCCTTGCTAAGTTGCCCAGGTTGAGCTTGAAGTTGCAATCCTCCTACCTCAGCCTTCTAGAGTGTTGGGATTTCAGGCAAGTGTACCTTTCAGGTACCACCACACTCACCTACAAGCATCTCTTAAAGTTTAATGTAGTGTAGCCATCCATTGGATGGTTACCTACAGAAATGTAGGTAACATTATAACAGCAGCTATTGAAAATCAGTCCACAAGAACAATCTATTTTCAGTTACTGAGGTGACTGTAGCTAGAACATCAGTAGTGGGAAGTGACCTTTCTCTTTCTTCTTTTAAGTTTTCTCTTTTATTGAAGGTTTCTCCAACTCACCTTCCTTTACACCAGCAGTTCTCAAGGGTCTAAAGACCCTTGGGGGTCCCTGAGGTCAAAACTATTGTACAACAATATTAAAAGGTCATTTATCCCTGTCACACTCATTTTCTCAAGATTTCTGGTAGAGTTTTGCAAAGGCTACCCTATATGTGATATCAACTCATTGGATATAGAAGCAATTAGGATGACTCCAGTTGTATGAATACTTAGGAAACTTACGGTGGGTCAAGTGCTGGCATATGTGTCATTGCATTTAGCCCTCACAGTGCCAGCATGAAGCAGAGGACATGATAATCCCAATTTTAGAGGTGAAAACTAGCGTGGTGGATGGCCTATCACCCAAGTGACTGGGAAACTCATGCTGGGACCCCGGGCTTAGTGTACACTCATGGCTCTTCATGGCCATCAGTTCTGGTAAGGTCAGCATGTTGACCCCAGTGCCCAATATGTTCCTCTAGGCATTGGCTTTGGGCATTCTTGGGAGAACTTTTTCAAAAGTGGACGGAAATTTGTAAGAGGCAAAGGGCAGAGAATCTTAGCTGGAACAGCAAGGGAAGAGGACTCAGGGATAAGCCCTAGAGGTCGGGGTCTGGAGGTGTTAAGGGTACATTTTTTAGAATTTTCTCCAGAGCCTGAAATCAGTTCCACTTAATGACACTAGGTCTCCTCCCACTGTCTGCCCGGCCACCTCAGCTTGTATGGCTCAGAGGAACATTTGCCCTGCATTTCACCATTGGAATAGGAAGTGCAAAGAGGAAGTGCCAGAGCCAGTGTGTGGGACCCCTGTGGGAACCTGTCGTGCAATTCAGAGAGGGCCTTGCTGATTAACGCTGGCTTGCAGAGAGCAGGTTTCCTAACTCGAATGGCTTACAGGGTGACAAGTATGGTGGTCAGATGTTCCCTGCAGGCTGATGGGGGGGGGGATAAGTGCACATGGCTCCTCAGGCTTTGTCTCCAGATAGGGGCCAGGGATCAAGGAATGAGGAAAATTTAATTTTAGACCAAGCTGGCTTTCTTCTCCACGTTCTTTCTGGGGGCATGCCAGGCTGCTTGGTGCCCTGCAAAGTGAGCCAGATGCAGCCTGTGCGTACTCACAGGAACCAGTCCACTGCGATGATGAGCGTGATGTCGTCAGTGGGCAGACCCACAGATGTCAGCACAATGACCATGGTGACCAGGCCCGCCTGAGGAATCCCAGCTGCCCCAATACTCGCAGCCGTAGCTGTGATGCTATTGAAATAAGCACCGAAACAGAAAACATTTTACAAATCTCACCCAGTGGAGAACACCCTGTCAAACACACCTGGTAACAATGCCTGACTTGTCATGTTGTCAGAAGAGACATGCTTCAGAAAAATAGAAATGAGTTTTTAAAAAAATCACCACACTAATATTAATATTCAACACATACGTATTACATGTCATGTGCTATGCTAAGCATGGCTTACTTCTCACGGCTTACTTCTCACAACCTTCATGCAGTTGGTCCTACCATGACAGCCATCTTTAAATGAAGGATTGATGTCTATATTCCTTTTCATGTTCCTGAAAGTGTTTGTACATATAAAATGCCACAGAATTACAGTAACAATTTGTTCCCAATAATTTGCCTATCCAAGTAGAGGATTATAAAGAGACTAAACTTGTACAACTAATGTAATCAGAAAAAATTAAATTTATTAATTCAAAGGCAAAATGACTGATAAACAATGTTCTGTAGCTCTATAAGTTTTTGGGAGGGTATGGTAATGTGGACTGGTTTGCTGAGCTGTTTGAAACTCAGCTTGTTAAATACCTACTTAATAGGGTGATGTGAGAGTATAAAAATTTTCATAAATATTAGAGTATTACTTAGATCTAAAATGGTATTAATAAAGCACTAAATTGTGGCAATGACTGCCCATAGAGGTACTAGCACTTTTTGCTGGTATATGGCAACTCAAAATGAAGACAACACTTCCCGGCCTCCTTTGGAGCTTAGATTTAGTTCTAGCCCATGAGACATGAGTGGAAATGATCCTAATTTAGAGGCTATGGCATGTCTCCACTTTCTACTGGCTAAAATTTGGGGGTGGTGATGAGCCATTCTCAACCACCTGGATGAGGGTGATACCCCAGAGATTTTGGAATCACATACGTGGTCTCTTACACAGCAGAACACCAGTATCATCATTTTTATTCCACTGCATCCTGCAGCTATTACCCCTTTTCAATAACATACAGTATATATACAAAGCCTAACTGGGGATTTAGCTCAGTGGCGCCACGCCTGCCTCACAAGCACAAGGTCCTGAGTTCAATCCCTGGTACTGGAAAAAAAAAATCTCAAGATAATTTATTTCTAAATAAACATAACAAAAATGTGAGGTTACTGATAAAGATGAAAAGGAACCATAAAACCAAATGCAGAGCATAAGCCTGGATTTGGTTTTGCTCTGGGAGAAAAAGCTATAAAAGACATTTTGCGGACAGCTGGGAAAACCTGAAGATAGACTGGGATATTCTAGAAGTACTTCAGGGTTCTTACTATTATGGTTATATAGAGGATTGTCCTTATTCTTAGGAGCTGCATGCTGAATGATGTACAGGGGTGAGGGGAGGCAGCAAAAATGGCAAAATATTAACAAGTTTTAGGTCTGGGTAGAAGATGTTTGTTGTAACATTGCTTCTGCTTTTCTATATGTGTAACTTCTATAATAAAGAGCTGTGAAAATAAAAAAATCTGATTTATTTTGATCTCTGAAATATATTGCTCATAATAATTAAAACCAAAATGAGCAACAGTGAAGAACAGAGGCAGATTGAGATCTTGAGGCTTAAAGTCTCCTGTGGCCATTAGACTCATGGGTCCCTTGTTCCTAGTCACTTTCAGAAGGCAAAAGGGGGACATGCATGGGTTATCTGTGAAAGAGTATAAGAGAAACTGGTAAGTGACACTGGTTGCTTCTGAAGAAGGAAACTAAGAGATTGGAAAAAGGTATAGAAAAGAAAATTACTTTTTACTAGTCACCTCACACATAAGAGTTTAAAAAATTCCCTGGAAAAATCAAATTCTCAATCTTACTTGTCAGTATAATCAGTCATCTTTCTTATATGGCCTAAAAACTAACCCCAGAGAAAAGTTTTCTAAGTGTATATTTATTTTCCAACATTGCCTACAAAAGCTAACATATATTATTGAAGTATAACAACTTTTTAAGAAGAGAAATATTCATACTTTGTATTTTTCAGGCATTAAAAAGAATGAACTAGATTTGTAAATGATATATTGATAAGAAAACCAGTCAAATGTTACACAATATGTATGATATGATTAATTACAAAAAAGAAGTGGACCTGTGTCTATGCATATGCAAAATTCTTCCGAAACTAAACATGAATAATGATCACTTACAAAAAAATGCAGTGATATGGTATCACATAAGCTATACTTTGTACTTTACGCGCTTCTCTGTTATTCATTTTGTTGTTAATGAGTATGTGCATCTATAATAGCTAATAAAAATATCTAACTATTCTCCCAATCCCCAACCTCCTGTTTATAAGGGATCCTCTTACCAACTATTTCTTCAACCATCCTTGATCTCTCTCTTATTTGTTAAAAGTCTATTCTTAAGAAAATGTTGTTTTGAACTCTTCTTTTACCTGATTGTAATAATCTGTCCAAAGTTCAGGTCAAAGTTGTTAACTTGAGCGATGAAAATGGCAGCCAAAGCCTCATAGAGGGCTGTTCCATCCATGTTAATGGTGGCCCCCACAGGGAGCACAAATCTGGTGACACGTTTGTCTACGCCATTGTTCTCTTCCAGACACTTGAAGGTGATAGGCAGGGTGGCAGAACTGAGAACAGTAAAACAAGGCATGTCAGCTGAGCGTCCTGTAGTTCTGTGTCTGTGTTTGATCTTTTGGACAGACAGTTCCTTCCTCTCCCTAACTTAAAGGGAACTAAGTCAGCACTTGTATAAAAGGGGAGCAGGGTTAGGAACAACGTGGTCCCCTCAGGGGGTCATTTGGAAGCTGTCCTGCTTCTGGGTTCCTCTGAGGCATCACTCATGGTTTTTCCCCATTACAGAACCCCTTGCCAAGTCACTCTGCCATCTCAACTGGAAGAGGGTGAGGGCAATGGACAGGAAAGAATAGGTAACTTCTATTTTGTCCCTCACAAAAGAATATGCAGCCAGTGATTCCCTGTATCCCAAATAGATATGAAAAAGCAAATTCATTATTCCTGAGGTTTAAAACCCAGCACAAACACCTCTATCTACCTCTAACCTGAGGAGTTCAGGTTCAAGATAAAATTTTAGACACATTGTCTTGGAGGAATGTGATGGTTAGGCTTGATTGTCAATTTGATTGGCTTGAGAGCTACCTAGATTAGTAAAGCACACACAGTGTGTCTGGGTGGGGTGTGACTCTGGGAACTGTATCAAGTCCTTGGTCCCTTCCTCTCCATGCTCTTCTCTTGTGCTCTGTTTCCTGGCCACCCTGAAGTGAGTAGCTTTGCTCCACTATGGATTCATATTTCTGCCTTGGAGCTAATGGACCGTGGACTGAAACCTCTGAAACCATGAGCCAAATTAAACCTCTCCTTTGATTTGCAATTGTCAGGATTTTGTCTCAGTGATGGAAAAGCTGACCAATACAGGCATACATACCTTGAAGAGGTCCCCAGAGCTGTGATGAGTGCTTGCAGCAAACCTCCAATGAAGACCCAAGGGTTCTTCCGGGTTACCAGGAAGTAGAGTAGAGGTAGGACAATGACTGCATGAATGAGGAGGCCGACAATAACTGTCACTGTATACATGGCAAGTTGCCCTCCAATCACACCCATGTCTTCCATCTCAACAATTTTCCCTGCAATCAGGAAGAGGATCCCCAGAGGGGCATACCTATGGAGAAGCAACACATACACAGTTGAAAGTATGATTTCCAATGAGCTATTCCATGTAAATTCCCCAGGAAACTATTAGGAATTATAGAATCTGTGAATTTCTTTCTTTTCTTTAATATAAATATCCCCCTGGATATGGCTGAATCAGAGTTTCCTGTCAGCCAGTCTTCCTCTAAGACACATTTTTATCCTCTTACACCTATGAAGAAGGCAGGCATGTATGAGGTAGTTCTCCTTTCACAGTACCGAGGAGGCCACTTTTCTGGTCTTCACACACTCCCCACGCCTCCTGAACACTGCTAAGTACCTGGAACTGCCATAACCCACTGGACCTATATTCTCACTTCTGGGTGCATTTTCCAGTTCAAACAAGGGACACATAATGCCATATCAGTGTTTCAGATTTACAGTCATCTCTCTTACTCCAGGGCCACTTTTATGACTTTTTTCCATATCTCCACATCACTTAAATATTACTTAGTATTTTTCTTCACCATTTTTACCTAAATAAATTTACTTTAAGAGAGTTTTATGTTACAGTGCAAATGGAAAACCAGTATCACTTGCTCTCTAAATAGTATATAAATAAATTCAGAGCTATTACAATTAATATGCAAACATGTTCTACCACAATCAGGTTATAGGTGTTGTAATTAAGTAATTATTGCCTCCTGGCTGCTCTTGTCTTGCTTTCCCCTGCAGACTCTGAAGAGAATAAACAGCTGATCACAAAATGACTTGGACGTACTAAAATGCTCCTGGTTGCTCAAAGGCTCCGCTGCCTGGCTTTCAACCCTCTTTTCTGAGGTGTGCAGTAGACTACCACTGAACTCACATTACCAGCGCAAAGAAGCTATCACCCTTAAGGAAAAGGGTCTTCTGGGAACTGCAGAGAACTTATTGAGAACTGAACAGTACAACGCTTCTTTCAAAAGTCCTTTACAAATGCAGGCCAGGAAATCATAGGAGTACCTGTTTTCAGAGAAGTAATAACTCAGTGTTGAATGTGTAGGCAAATGTACAGCTAGAAAAGCTACATGTGAGGTTCATTCAGTGGCCTTGAATGGGTTTCTTTCATGGAAGAGGTGAAAGGTGGAGGCATTTTAATAATATGAAGATAAATGTCCACTTTCAGCCCTGCTGGGATTTCAAAGGCGCCTTCCAATCGGCGGCTCCTGTGGAGATCACATTCTGACCTGTCTTTGTGCCCATGTTCATATCCATCTTGTGCAAACTCCTAAAAAGTGGATTCCTCTGGGCTTTGGTGGCATTAGAGACAAAGGGCATTTTTAATCACGTTGGGGAGTGAGTGCTTTTCATAGCAATGGAAGCCTTCTTGCCTCAGGTGCCAGGAAAGAGTTTGGATATTAAAAAATAAAGGATAAAAGGAAAGCAACCCCCACATGAGGCCTAAACCAAGCAAAATGTTCTCTCGCTGCTGGGGAGTTTACGTTCCAAGGGCAATGCTCCCCTTTGGGTTTAGTCTTTTCCTTTGTCTCCTGCTCTCAGCTTTATTAAAGGAAGTGCTGCTATTAGTCGTGGTGTGTGTTCCGTGGTACTTCCCATGAGGGCTTCTGTACATTGCACCAGCGCTGCTGTATATACTTCTTTCTTAGGGCTCAAACAGAGAAAGGAGGCCTCAATTTTTTGATGGCGTAGGCCCTCTGCATTGGCTTTTCTCTCAGGTGGGAAAGCTCTTCTTTGGGTTCTTTGTGGGACTGGCTTCTGCTGGGTATTCAGGTCTTAGCAAAAAATGTCTCCTCAGAGGTCTTTCTTCATCATACAGGGCAAATGCCCTACCTTCTCCCCAGTCACCTGCTATTCTATTTTATATTTTCACAGTACTTATAATTAAAGCACCTGGGTAATTTGTTTGGTTATGTTTGTCTCCTTTAAAAAATGAAAGATCCAGAGGATGCCCTTGCATGCTCTTTGCATTGCTGTATTCACAGTCCTTTACATGCTCTGCTTGCCATATAGTAGACAATAAATGTTTCTGAAATTAATAACTGCATAGGTGCAAAGTGGGCCAGTGAGGTGTGGGATTCCATTGGCACTGGGGTAAAGGAGTTGACACCTTTTGGAAACCAGAAGTAAACTTATTGAGAGGCTTACACATAGGTTCATGGACACTACAGGCTCAGAAGTACATTGATTTCCTTGTGCTGACCAGAGCGAGATCACTGCAACTGGCCATCCGGCCTGGTGGTGTCTTTCTCAGTACTTAACACATTTTGATGGCATTAAGGATCTTACATTTGGCTACACACCCACAGAAATACATACCACATTATCACTGCGACCAATCTCATGATGGCTTCATTAAGAGAATCAAAGAACTCTCTCAGGGCTTGCCCGTGCTCCTTCATATTTCCAATCACAAAACCGAAGCACATGGAAAAGACAACTAGTCCCAGGGCATTGACCCCATTCACAGATCCCGGAACTGGGACCATCTCCTCTGTGATCCGACTGAGAGTCTCCATGGCCTCTGACACATTGTTTATCACGGCACCCACAAGGGTCTCATTGGGTTGGATGGGCACTCTAAAGCTTCTCTTCTCATAGTTGGTTTTAAACTTAAAAATAAAAAGCACACCAGGAATTAAAAGTGATTTTTATTTTTTTCTTTTGCTTTCCTGTTCTAATTTTCCATAATAAACATTACATTTGTATTCAAAGCATAATGTCATAGAAACTATCCATTTGTCTATCTATTAATCTATCCATCTACCATGTATTTCTCTATACATCTGTGGCAATCCCCTATTCCTCAACACAGACAGACAGAGAGACAGGCAGACCTATATCCACTCAAGTACATATAACACACACATGCATTCAAAGACATAATAAATCACAACAGGAAGTAGATGCTTGGCTAAAGGCATTGGACTAAACACACATGTGCTTTTGCTTCCTTCTGAAACCCTAGTAAAATGACAATGATGAGATTTTAAGAAGCCGTGAACCTCAATACTCGCAAGAGTCCTTTTACTTTCTACAGGTATCATGCTACAAGATCATTGGCAAGCTATCCCCCACCCTTCTCTCATATTCCACAGCTGTGAAACAGGAGTGACTGCACTGGTTCTACTTCACAGAGTTGTTGCAATGATCAAATCAAACATAATATACGAGAACATCTTGTAAATTTTACAGTACTATGCTAATGTTGGCTAATGATGCTCAGTGACAAAGTCCTCCAGGGATTAGACCTAGTTGGAGATTTTGGTCCAGTCATCAAGCCATTCCTGATATTATCAATTCTTAGAATAGGTGCCTGATGAATAGCGATGATGACAACTCACTTTCTTCAAGCCCTTAGTGGCATTTCTCTTCTTATTGGAGAGATGGCCTTTCTCCCATTGCTTTTGCATAGATGCCTGACCAGGAGATGCAGAGAATATTGCTGTGGCTACATGAAACAATGAAGCTCATCCCTATGTGACTGTAACAGGAGTAGAATTCCTGGTCTTGATATTGGTGGTGGCAAAGCAAGACAGAGTAATAATGTAAGGCTGTTGACTGGATTTGGAGTGGAGGGAAAGAATGGCCAGATGTGAAGTGCTTGGCCATTTCTTTGCCAAGAGTAAGCAGGAGACTTTCTGGTCTGTTGGAGACCTGTTATTCCCTAACAAGGGCAAGGCTAGCTGTCAATACTGTGGACACATCCCTGAACAATCAGTTGTACTGCTGGTAATTTCAAGCAACAAAGAATCTAGTCAATTCCTAAATCTCTTTACTCTGTTGGGTGCTTATGCATTTTATAAATTGTCCATGGTAGATTTTCTATCCCCATCAGCCTGTTTTGTGTCTCCAACTCCTTCCCCTTAGACACAATTTGCAGCTTACTCAGAAATTGCAACTTCATTTGCATTCTGGTCTAAGCCAAATAGATCTGGGGAGATACATTTGCTTTCCCTTCAAAATCCTATAAATGCAATCCCAAACTAAATACAATAAATCTGCACAAATCAGCACTTTTCCCATCTGAAAGATCTGGAAATCAACATTTTTTATATCACCCAGTGCTAGCTGAAAACTGGAATATGGTGCTGGGGTTGGTTGATTGGCTTGAAAAGGGCTTATTATTTATGGTTATAGCTGTTTTTGAACAAAGTTAGATTTTGGCTTTTTAGGATTTTTTTTTTAAAGAAAAGATTCTACTTGAATTTTGCAATGTGTGCATGCCCTGCCTATTAAAATAGTCTTAATAATTTTTTAAAGAGAAAAAACAAAAGGGGACTTAGATGTGTAAAACTCTGTTTTCCATGAGGTTAGGATTTTGTCTTGTTTGTTTTACAGATCCCAAGCAGAAAGGTTACGGAGCTACCACATAGGTGAATGGACAGCATCTGGGAAAGTGTTTGGGAACTATTATTTAATATAGAATGACTGTTTCCCTTTTCATATTCTGGGCAACAAAGCTTTTATAGTTAAGTGAAGTTAGAATGAACTTTGTTGATTTTTATTCCCTAAAAGTAAAATGTATTTGTATTCACAATGCTGTGAGCTAAGAATTGCTTAGATGCTAGGCTAAAAGGAACTGGACTTCACAATAGCCTCCAGGTAAGGGTCTCATCACCCTGGATGTTGCTTTCTAGGAAGCAGAATGTAGTAGCAGGAAGTGGATGGAATCTGTAGTCAACACAACTGATCTGAATTCTGGGTCTGCCATTTTCTCTTTGTGAGAACTTGTGCCTATTACATAATCTCCCAGTTCTTATAAATGAGTGCCTCATTAGCCCAATGAAGATGTTATGCTCATCATTTTATGTGAGGATTAAATATAACATTAGTCCATGGCACACGACAGGCATTCTGTATATGAGGATACCATTTGTTTCTCATATGGTTCTCCTTTAGAATCCTGAAGGTCCTGAGTAGATTGTTAATAAAAACACTCCAGTGATTTTTAAAATCAAACCTAGAAACTGGAATAGCCAATTCAATGCATTTTATACTGGAGTTTGTTTGCTTTGTGGGCTTTTGTAAGTGAGCAGTGGGGAAAGGGAGGAAATCTCCTGATTAGCCCTCTTAACAATAACAGGGGCTGGGTGTGGTGGAGCTCTCCCATAATCTTAGCCTTCATGAGGCTGAGGCAGGAGGATTTCTGTGAGTTGGAGGTCAGCCTGGGCTACATAGTGAATTCAAGGCCAGTCTGTACTATGTAATGAGTCTCAAAACAAACATACATACAAACAAACAAACAAACCAATAACAGGGGCTCAATGTACTACTTTGGGGCAAGACACACCACATCTAGCAACTAGTAAGCCTTCAATACAATGTAAGACTCACTTTCCCTGAACCCCCAAATTTCCTAGAAAACCCTGTTCTTTTCCATTTGGTTGCAGAGAAACTGCAGCGGACATGTGTGCATGGGGGGCTCTCCACTTGGTTTGGTATGCCAAAGAAAAATTCCAAAGGTGAATGGGTTGCTGTAGAGTGTTTACCTGTTTAAAGCAGGCTTCCACCAGATTTGGAGGGAACATGTTCCTGCAAAGAAAATAGCAGTTACTTGATGAATTTCCCAAATACTGTACTGTTTGTTCCTTCAATATTGTTTGATCATGTCTAAGGTAAAGAATGCATTGAAACAAGTAGCAAATGGAAAAAGACCATGATTTTATGATTTGAAATGGAACATATGGTTATCACTAAGTGTGGCTAACGTAACTCATATTTTCAGGGAAGGGACAAATTCAACTCAATTGTCCTCTTGCCAGCCAATGAGATTCCTCATTTGGCCATTACATAATCAAAACCCTCTTCCTAGAAAGAATCAAAGTGAGACTGGAAATACCTTTTATCATTTGCAGTATGAGTGATTGAGGTATTATTCAGTAGTGGTCATTTTAGTTATTGTGTTATGTGTTTAAGGACCAAGTGTTCTGAATCAAAACTCCTGGTTTGACTGTAAATTCTATTTCCCAGAAGTCTAATGGGGGATAGAACATTGGCACTGAATTGCTGGAGCTTCTGGGGGTCTTTGGCAGCCCATAAAATCTGACCTTGAGGCCCATGTAGCAGGGTATGTCACTTCCTCAGAGACTGCATCAGAGCAGTGTTTGAGTTCATTCTGGGAGAAGAGCAGCAATGTGGCTGGGGAATGTGACACTGTCCAAGTCATGACACCCATTTATGTCTCAGTTGACTCATCTGTTAAAGTGGAGACTGGAATTGCTTCTCAGCCTTTTGGCTAAGATCAAGTGTAAAGAGGAGACTGGATTAAATCATCATTAGGGATCCAAGATGGAAGGCAGGGAAGATATGATCCAGGCAGATATCTTAAACTTGAGATTCCAGATGTTACATCTTTCAAAGTCATGCTTTAAGGTTGTAAATTCATTCTACTATGTAGACGATCATGTTTTCTTTTCATTCCCATTTATGTTCTATGGGATTGTTTCTATGATAGAAATACGCATTTAGGAGACTTCAAGATAAATGCTGAAGCCAAGTGACTGGGTGGTGGCAGCATATTCCTGTCTTTGTTGCTAAGGCAAACATGGGGCATAAACTCACAGTACTCTGATGGACCAATCAGACTGAGAATGAAAATATACCAATCCTTTAAGCAAAGGTAGAAATTATAGGAAAAGAGCCTATAATAAGACTCCTGACCCAAACTACTTGAGAGTGAAGTTCATAAAAACATGATGAAAAATAGGCTATTGTTATTAACTCCCCTGAAAAGGAATTTCAAGAAGAAGCCTCATGGTGTTGAGTGATGCCTATGGTGGGAATTGAGAGTTGCTGCTGCCAAGACCCTCTGGCTCCCAAATCTCTTGTGAATCTTACTTTCAGACCCACTCCTTGCAATGGCATCTGAAATGAATCCCTTGAATGAGTTTTCTTCAGGTGGCCATGGGAAATCCTTTCCTAGACACTTTGTTGCTAGGTTTCAGACAGACAGGCTGGGTGGGCTCCTTGGTGGGGGAATGCTAAGCAGACGGGGGATGTGGAGGCCTGTTCTGGGAAATCTCTAGAGCTGGAAAGAAAGAGTTTCTAGGTCTACTCTCTAGTTTGCTTTGTGCACTGGTTGACTCCTATGGACTCCTATGAATCTGCATATGAATTCCCTTGCCTTCTGGCTGCCTGTAGGTTTGTCTAGTGGCATGCATTGACAGATCATAGGATAGAGTAAGAAGTCCATGTGTGTATTCTATTACCTCTCTCATTGACAAGGTTGGTGGCAGCTCCTTTACTCCAATTAAAGCTGGAGCTCCTACCCTGAAGCCACTTCTCCATGGCTACAGCTCTTTCTGGGTCCTAGTAACAGCTCCCTTCCTAGCCAGGAGTGGAACAAAATAGCTTCCTACTGTTGTTAGTTCTCTGGTACCTCATCGTCGCTGGGGAGTTCCCCTAACCATGCCTAAGTTTTTGCAAATCTTCTATAATGCTCCTTTTGAGTATACCGTATGCTTCTTGCTAAGACCTGATAACACAGGGCAGATGTACAGAAAAAGAAAGCAGGGAAGTGCCAGGATCAAACTTGGGCTTACTTCACAGTTCTGTTAAGGGCCATCTGTTACCAAGTTCACTTCAAGTGTTAGATAAGACTCACTTATAATCAATATCTGGTTGTTAATAAAACAATGATGAAGAATTTATTCTTTGATATTAAACTAATCTGCCATATCCTTTCTTCATAAATAGTACAAAAGGAAAGTCTTGGGAATGACCAAATGATCTGCAAAGTCCCTTATGTAACTATGTTTTGTATAATGAACAATGATATTCATTCTAAATTAGGGGTTTAATGGTTAAGCTAAAAACCAGCTTTAAAGTGTAAGAGTTAAAAAATAAGTTAAGAATTATTTATATTCCAAGGTGAGCTTCACAGTGGAGAAAACTTAGTGATGAGATTGTGAATCCTAAAAGCAGGGCTCTCAAAATTTGTCTCTTCTTCTTGACCTTCTCACCTCTTGCATATGATTGGAGAAAATAAAACCTTACTTTAATTTCTGTTAGAAAGTGAAGATGTAGCCTTCATTTCAAGCCAGGCAAGAATGGTTCAGTCAGATACCTCTTCCAGGGTTTGATTAGCTCCCCCAAATAAGGGAATTGAGTTGTCAGAATATACTCAAGGGACAGGCTTATAAGGACATACCTGATTAAGTCCAGGAAGGCATCTGCAGCAGTCACTTGGACAATTTTGCCTTCTCTGTACATGTTTTCCTTTGTGCCCTTTCCAGGATGGATGATGATGACAACGATTATGCCAATCACCACAGCAATGATGGTGGTAGTCATGTAATAGACTACAGCTCGCATTCCCATCTTCCCTGATGCCTTACTATCTAGGGCCGCCATTCCTGGTGAAGGCAAACAGAAGGAGATTTCAGGAGGTGAGTCCAAGGGATTCTCCAGGGGAAGACAATGGGAACAGCATTTCCTTCTTCACTCCTTACCCTCATCCCACTCAGCAATACATGTTACAAGAAAGTGGCCCCAGATTTATTCAGGGGACCACAAAAGGTGAAGGGAAAAAGCCAGATTGGCTAGGAATCAGCTGTGCCAGTGAGCATGAAATCTCTCATTTTCAGCCCCAAGAGATGAGTTCACATGGACAAATAAAATAAACTCTGCTCTCTAATGGTTTGAAAATGCAGTGGAAATCTTTCCTTGGTTACTACTAGTTGGGGAACCTACAAATGTGAGTAGTATGTGTGTACATAGAAATATTTAAAATATTTTCTAATATTTAAATTATTTTCCAACAGAATAATCTAAGTTTACCTCAAGGAAGTTCAAATACTGTGGTCATTATTATTTTATAAATGTTTTGGGGAGTCTTTTTAACATGTTTTAGGGCCAGGGATTTAGCTGAGTAGTTCCACCGCCTGCTTTGGAAGCACAAGGTCCCGAGTTCGATCCCTGGTACCAAAAAATAAAAAAATAAAAAAAAACAATGTTTTATGTAAAACTTATGTTATTATTCTAATCACCTGCTGATCTAGCTCCAATTTGCATTTCAGGTAAACACTAGATTCTAAAGCTAAAGTTCTCAAATATTTTCTCTGCTGTTTCATTTCAGCTCATCTCATAAAATTAAAGAAAATTATTTTGGTGGTATTCTTCTCACTCTTGGACCATGTCTTCCTCTATCTTGTCCCATAGGTCTAGGACATCTTGTCACATGTTAAAAAGACCTCTTTGCCTCATTTCAAGATACCTTCAAATTCTACCTTAGGAAAAGTGACATCTAGGCAAAAAAAAAAAAAAAAAAAAGAAGTCATGACTTGAAGGCATCTTGAATGGTGCTAGCCTGTTGGACAAATGGTGCTTCTTTGGCTGGAAAACAATTGGAAATGGCACAAAACTAAATTATTTATAATAATATGGACTCTTTTGCTTCATTAGCCATTTCCTCATTTTTCTTCTTTTTTTTTTAATCCCCCTCAACCCATAATAACACTAAAATCCAAGTATAGTAAAATCCAATTATTGTTAGACTATTTTATTTACTATTTAAAACTGTGTTTCCACAAATGTATTAAAAGTTATACTATATATCAATGGTAGATATCAGAGTTTCATGGTTTAATATTAAGTAATGACCATGTTCACACAAACATAATTAGATTAAGATAAAGTATTGAAAAACTAGTGTCCATGAGTGCCAGATGTCTGGTTGGATTTGCCCAAAAATGTTAATTTGATACAAAGGTAATTGAAGGTGGAAGTTGAATCCAGGAGCTTCAATTTATAATTTCACTTGTATCTGAATCATACCATTTATAAACATTTACTTCTTTTGTGGTACTGGGTATTAAACCCAGGGCCTTCACAGCGAGCTATATCCCCAGCCCTTTTTATTTTTAATTTGAGACCAGTTCTTGCTGTCATTAAATTTTGATCCTCCTGCTTCAGCCTTCCAGTGTGCTGGGATTACTGGTGTGTACCACCACATCCAGTTTACTCAGTACTTGATATATTTTTATTTTTAACAACCAATATGGCAGATTAAAAAAAGTTAAGTTTGAAGTCTTAACATTAAGCAGAATGGAGTGGGAACACAAACTCAGATCTTAGGTAACTAAGTTTAGTGAGCTTTCTGTGCCTAAGAAGACCAAATGCAGGAAGCCAACTTTAGCGTAAGTGTATGAACTTAACCCCTTTGGTTTGCCCATGTGCCTGAAACCTATGGTTAAGTATCCATTTATTGTAATGGCCTCACTTCAACACTTCAGCTACATTATAAATGGCCTAATCTGTTGTCAGCTGAAGTATCCCATCCTCCTTGCCCCACCCACTCTCCTCAGATATGAATTACATTTCCAAATATCTTGACTTTCCTGTGCTTGCCAAGATTGCTCTCGGAAGGGGCCCACTCTCTTTGTCATGATTGCTTGAACTTGCGGACACTGAAGACTGCAGTTCTTTTGGCTCTCTCCCTGTTGACCTGGTGAATGGTGTAAACACATGAGGC